>NC_053041.3:505696850-505999881 GCF_002575655.3 Aegilops tauschii subsp. strangulata
TACATAAGAGTGGCTCAGAGCAACAAACATCAAAACATGATATCTGGGTTGGTCCCATTTTTGTTCGGTATAGCCACCTTATACTGTGTGAGGCTAGCAAATCTAGTGCTGGACTTACTCTATTGACTTGTCCCCTAGTCCCCACTTTCTTTCCTTTTTCAACCAATAGATCGGGTTTATATTGATTTTGTACTACGTTTCCCATTATTTCCCTATTAGACCTAGAGACCAGTTGGATAGCCAGTCTCTGCTACTTTTTGCCCCCATTATTTCCTCTTTCGACCAAGTCCTAGATTCAGATAACAAATCTTCCCCCACCCCCTTTCTTCCTTGTTTGAACCAAGTAGTACTAGATTTGAGTGCATGCACTAGTTTTACCTCTTAACAGTAAAAATTTAGGTGGCTTTTGAACAGCCGATCGATCCTATCTACGAGGGGGCCTGGGAAATAGTAAAAGATACAAATGCAGCGACGTCGGGAGCTCAGGAAGTAGAGCAAGTCCGGTTTTGAAGGAAGTTATACCTGAGGGTCACCGGGATGTCGCTAGGTGGGCGGTGGGAGGCCGGATCTGCCCACACTACGGCAGTGAGGAAGAAGGGGTCGGAGGCCCTCCCTAGCCAGCGGTGCTTGGGAGAGAACGGCAAGGCACGTTGATCGGGACGCGCCGGCAGTGGGTAAGAGCCGTCACCGAGGACGACCGCGTGAACGTTGCACCTTCTCACCTTCCCCGGCGGAGAGGATCTGGTTGGATCTGTGACCAGCGGTGAGCAGAGAGAGAGTGTGGCCACCGCTGTCATGTTTAGATCCAGAGAGGACGAGACAGTGTGAAGAGATCAACACTAGCAAGCAAGCGCGGAGGCTCCTGCCTATATAGTGGAGTACTACTAGTTTTCTTTTGTCTACCGGAGCCGTCTTGACCTCGTCAATGACTGTCTTCATGCACGTGCCCTAGAGGCGCAGTTGTCCTCATTTTGATCTGAAGCACCGGATTATAACATGACAAGAAACCATAACCTCACTGCCCAAAGGAGACAACATGAATCCCGACGGACAAACTAGACGAGGATCAAAGCTCAAATTAAAGATAAACTCATAGAAAAGGGGTCCATCGATAGATGCCCTAATTAACATAGCTGGCTTGACATAGATGGCAGCCGAGTAGTCTTCGTGCATGTGAACCCCATGACTAGCGCCTTGGAGGAACTTAGTTGTCGCCGTTTAACCCTCGCAGTGATCCGAAGCATATGACACCTAATTTTGCGAGATGACAAGAAACCTTTTTTTAGATTTCTCACCAGAACTACAGCCCTGTACAACACAGCCTGCACGATATGTAGACGATAGCCAATCCAGGCGTATCTGCTAGAGTCTGGTCACATGCATGGACGAACTAATCTTCTGTGTCATGTAGGGATCGTCCAGGCACCAACGTCGAGGCCTCCACCAACGTATGTACAAGACTTCTCTTACTATCGCTCGTCTCTCTCTTCTATTAACTCACCCGACTTGCGGGGCTGGGGAGTGTGCCTATGGTCGATTCTCAATTGCGATCCCACATGTGTGTGCAAACGCAATATGACGCGCGTTCCATTCAGAGAGCGGCGTGCCAGACCAACTGACCGTCTAGGGTGTGACGCGAACGCGACGGGCGTGCTGTATACTGTACTCCGTAAATGTGTACTGATGTCTACTATGCAACCTTCTTCTTGTAGACGTTGTTGGGCCTCCAAGTGCAGAGGTTTGTAGGACAGTAGCAAATTTCCCTCAAGTGGATGACCTAAGGTTTATCAATCCGTGGGAGGCGTAGGATGAAGATGGTCTCTCTCAAGCAACCCTGCAACCAAATAACAAAGAGTCTCTTGTGTTCCCAACACACCCAATACAATGGTAAATTGTATAGGTGCACTAGTTCAGCGAAGAGATGGTGATACAAGTGCAATATGGATGGTAGATATAGGTTTTTTATAATCTGAAAATATAAAAACAGCAAGGTAGCAAGCGATAAAAGTGAGCGTAAACGGTATTGCAATGCTAGGAAACAAGGCCTAGGGTTCATACTTTCACTAGTGCAAGTTATCTCAACAATAGTAACATAATTGGATCATATAAATATCCCTCAACATGCAACAAAGATTCACTTCAAAGTCACTAATAGCAGAGAACAAACGAAGAGATTATGGTAGGGTACGAAACCACCTCAAAGTTATCCTTTCTGATCGATCTATTGAAGAGTCCGTAGTAAAATAACATGAAGCTATTCTTTCCGTTCAATCTATCATAGAGTTCGTACTGGAATAACACCTTAAGACACAAATCAACCAAAACCCTAATGTCACCTAGATACTCCAATGTCACCTCAAGTATCCGTGGGTATGATTATACGATATGCATCACACAATCTCAGATTCATCAATTCAAACCAACACAAAGTACTTCAAAGAGTGCCCCAAAGTTTATACCGGAGAGTCAAGACGAAAACGTGTGCCAACCCCTATGCATAGGTTCATGGGCGGAACCCGCAAGTTGATGACCAAAACATACATCAAGTGGATCACATGATATCCCATTGTCACCACAGATATGCACATGCAAGACATACATCAAGTGTTCTCAAATCCTTAAAGACTCAATCCGATAAGATAACTTGGAAGGGAAAACTCAATCCATTACAAGAGAGTAGAGGGGGAGAAACATCATAAGATCCAACTATAATAGCTAATCTCGCAATACATCAAGATCGTGCCAAATCAAGAACACGAGAGAGAGAGAGAGATCAAACACATAGCTACTGGTACATACCCTCAGCCCCGAGGGTGAACTACTCCCTCCTCGTCATGGAGAGCGCCGGGATGATGAAGATGGCCACCGGTGAGGGTTCCCCCCTGCGGCAGGGTGCCGGAACAGGGTCCCGATTGGTTTTTGGTGGCTACAGAGGCTTGCGGCGGCGGAACTCCCGATTTATTCTGTTCCCCGATGTTTTTAGGGTATATGGATATATATAGGCGAAAGAAGTCAGTCAGGGGAGCCATGAGGGGCCCACGAGGGTGGAGGGCGCGCCCCCCTGCCTCGTGCCTTCCGCGTTGCATCCCTTACGTACACTCCAAGTCTTCTGGATTGCTTCGGTTCCAAAAATAACTCTCCCGAAGGTTTCATTCTGTTTGGACTCCGTTTGATATTCCTTTTGTGCGAAACACTGAAACAAGGCATAAAACATAAACTGGCACTGGGCTTTGGGTTAATCGGTTAGTCCCAAAAATAATATAAAAGTGCATAGTAAAGCCCATTAAACATCCAAAACAGATAATATAATAGCATGGAACAATCAAAAATTATAGATACGTTGGAGGCGTATCAGCATCCCCAAGCTTAATTCCTGCTCGTCCTCGAGTAGGTAAATGATAAAAACAGAATTTTTGATGTGGAATGCTACCTAACATATTTATCAATGTAATCTTTTTTATTGTGGCATGACTATTCAGATCCGTAAGATTCAAAACAAAAGTTTAATATTGACATGAAAACAATAATACTTCAAGCATACTAACAAAGCAATCATGTCTTCTCAAAATAACATGGCCAAAGCAAGTTATCCCTACAAAATCTTATAGTCTGGCTATGCTCTATCTTCACCACACAAAATATTCAGATAATGCACAACCCCGATGACAAGCCAAGCAATTGTTTCATACTTTTGGTGTTCTCAAACTTTTTCAATCTTCACGCAATACATGAGCGTGAGCCATGGACATAGCACTATAGGTGGAATAGAATGGTGGTTGTGGAGAAGACAAAAAGGAGAAGATAGTCTCACATCAACTAGGCATATCAACGGGCTATGGAGATGCCCATCAATAGATATCAATGTGAGTGAGTAGGGATTGCCATGCAACGGATGCACTACAGCTATAAGTATATGAAAGCTCAACAAAAGAAACTAAGTGGGTGTGCATCCAACTCGCTTGCTCACGAAGACCTAGGGCATTTTGAGGAAGCCCATCATTGGAATATACAAGCCAAGTTCTATAATGAAAGATTCCCACTAGTATATGAAAGTGACAACATAGGAGATTCTCTATCATGAAGATCATGGTGCTACTTTGAAGCACAAGTGTGGTAAAAGGATAGTAGCATTGTCCCTTCTCTCTTTTTCTCTCATTTTTTTTCCTTTTTTAGGCCTTCTTTTTTTTGGCCTCTCTCTTTTTTTAGTCCGGAGCCTCATCCCGGCTTATGGGGGAATCATAGTCTCCATCATCCTTTCCTCACTTGGGACAATGCTCTAATAATGATGATCATCACACTTTTATGTACTTACAACTCGATACTTAGAACAAAATATGACTCTATATGAATGCCTCCGGCGGTGTACCGGGATGCGCAATGACTCATGAGTGACATGTATGAAAGAATTATGAATGGTGGCTTTGCCACAAATACAATGTCAAGTACATGATCATGCAAAGCAATATGACAATGATGGAGCGTGTCATAATAAACGGAACGGTGGAAAGTTGCATGGCAATATATCTCGGAATGGCTATGGAAATGCCATAATAGGTAGGTATGGTGGCTCTTTTGAGGAAGGTATATGGTGGGTGTATGATACCGGCGAAAAGTGTGTGGTATTAGAGAGTCTAGCAATGGTGGAAGGAAGAAAAGTGCGTATAATCCATGGACTCAACATTAGTCATAAAGAACTCATATACTTATTGCAAAAATCTACAAGTTATCAAAGAAAAGTATTACGCGCATGCTCCTAGGGGGATAGATTGGTAGGAAAAGACCATCGCTCGTCCCCGACCGCCACTCATAAGGAAGACAATCAATAAATAAATCATGCTCCGACTTCATCACATAATGGTTCACCATACGTGCATGCTACGGGAATCACAAACTTTAACACAAGTATTTATCAAATTCACAACTACTCAACTAGCATGACTCTAATATCATCATCTCCATATCTCAAAACAATTATCAAGCATCAACTTCTCATAGTATTCAACACACTCATAAGAATGTTTTTACTAATCTTGAATGCCTATCATAATTAAAGCAAATTACCATGCTGTTTTGTAGGACTCTCAAAATAATCTAAGTGAAGCATGAGAGAACAATAGTTTCTGTAAAACAAAACCACCACCGTGCTCTAAAAGATATAAGTTAAGCACTAGAGCAAAAACTATATAGCTCAAAAGATATAAGTGAAGCACATAGAGTATTCTAACAATTTCCAAATCATGTGTGTCTCTCTCAAAAGGTGTTTACATAAAGGATTATTGTGGCAAACTAACAAACAAAGACTCGAATAATACAAGACGCTCCAAGCAAAACACATATCATGTGGTGAATAAAAATATAGCTCCGGGTAAAGTTACCGATGGAAGTAGACGAAAGAGGGGATGCCTTCCGGGGCATCCCCAAGCTTAGGCTCTTGGTTGTCCTTGAATATTACCTTGGGGTGCCTTGGGCATCCCCAAGCTTAGGCTCTTGACACTCCTTATTCCATATTCCATCGAATCTTTACCCAAAACTTGAAAACTTCACAACACAAAACTCAACAGAAAACTCGTAAGCTCCGTTAGCGAAAGAAAACAAAACACCACTTCAAGGTACTGTAATGGACTCATTCTTTATTTGTATTGGTGTAAATCTACTGTATTCCAACTTCTCTATGGTTTATAAACTATTTTACTAGCCATAGATTCATCAAAATAAGCAAACAACACACGAAAAACAGAATCTGTCAAAAACAGAACAGTCGGTAGTAATCTGTATCAAACATATACTTATGGAACTCCAAAAATTCTAAAATAAATTGTTGGACCTGAGGAATTTGTCTAGAAATCATTTGCAAAAATAATCAACTAAATAGCACTCTCTAGTAAAAAGTTTTAGCTAATCTCGTGAGCGCTAAAGTTTCTGTTGTTTTACAGCATGATCATAAAGACTTCACCCAAGTCTTCCCAAAGGTTCTACGTGGCACAAACACTAATTAAAACACAAAACCACATCTAAACAGAATCTAGATGATTTATTTATTACTAAACAGGAACAAAAACCAAGGAACAAAAGTAAAATTGGGTTGCCTCCCAACAAGCGCTAAGTTTAATGCCCCTAGCTAGGCATGATGATTTCAATGATGCTCACATAAAAGATAAGAATTGAAACATAAAGAGAGCATCATGAAGAATATGACTAGCACATTTATGTCTAACCCACTTCCTATGCATAGGGATTTTGTGAGCAAACAACTTATGGGAACAAGAATCAACTTGCATAGGAAGGTAAAACAAGCATAACTTCAAGATTTTAAGCACATAGAGAGGAAACTTGATATTATTGCAATTCCTACAAGCATACATTCCTCCCTCATAATAACTTTCAGTAGCATCATGAATGAATTCAACAATATAACCATCACATAAAGCATTCTTTTCTTGATCTACTTGCATGGAAATTTTACTACTCTCCACATAAGCAAAATTCTTCTCATTCGGAATAGTGGGAGTATCATAAGAGACTTGAATACTATAAATTGTTTCCACATTAAAAGAGTAATGTTCAGAAAAAGGGTAATCATAATCATGACAAGTTTTATAAATATAATCATCACTACTTTTTATAGCATAAGTTTCATCACAATAATCAACATAAGTAGCAACTTTGTTCTCATCATAATTGATTGAAACCTCTTCCAAGATAGTGGAATCATCACTAAATAAAGTCATGACCTCTCCAAATCCACTTTCATAAATATTATAAATTCAACATCCTCCAAAATAGTGGGATCATTACTTCCTAAAGTTTACACTCTTCCAAACCCACTTTCATCAATATAATCATCATAAGTAGGAGGCATGCTATCATCATTATAAATTTGCATATCAAAACTTGGGAGGCTAATAACATCATCTTCATTAAACATAGCATCCCCAAGCTTGGGACAAACATTAATTTCAGCAAATATATTCTCAAATATGTCATCCTCATCAAACATAGCTTCCCCAAGCTTGGGCCTTTTCATATCATAAGCATAATCATTCTCATCATTAATAGTATGGATAGCACCAATAGTATAGCAAATATCATCATCACAATGAGTAGTAGGAGCAACATCATTTGGGAGGGATACCTTTTTACCTTTGCTTCTCTGTTTTTTCTTTTTCTTCTTCACATCATGTGCGGGTTTATCCCTCTTTTTTGAGCTCCATATTGATGAGATTGGTTGAATAGAAAGCTCCTCCTCGTTACCTGATTCATCATAAGAAATAATAGGAGGATGTTGGGAAGTCTCTTCCCTTTCATTAGTATTCTCTTCATCTTCTATTTGTTTTCTTTTCTTTATGTAATTGGCAATATAAGGATTTTCAATGCAATTCACTGCACAATACATATAAATTTCTTCTAGATCAATATCGAGGAATTTCTCGAGGTTATATTCTGGAATAATCTTAGTTTGACGTTTCATTTCTTCATAACCCAAAAGAAAACTAAGTTCACTATAATGTGCAAGGGAAATCAAGTCATCAAAATTTTTGGACACGATTCGATCATGAAACAATTTGCATTTGATATTTAAATGACCATGTTCATTGCAAAGTTCACAAGTATGTCTAAGAAATTTTAAATTTTCAGCACTAACATTTAGCCTTTCTTGTAACCATTTAGTTTCTAAATGCTTATGCCTCTTGAAATATCTATCTTCCCTATTTGGTGTGTACTTGCAAACCCAATGCACTCCACAAAAATTGACATGTTTATAGGAGACATTTTCATCATAACTAGTGCAATCATCATTAGTACTATGGATATTCAAGGAGTTCATACTAACAACATTGCAATCATGCTCATAATTCAAAGATTTAGTGCCAAACATTTTAATGCATTCTTTTTCTAACACTTTGGCACAATGTTCCTTTCCATCATACTCACGAAAGATATTAAAAAGATGAAGCGTATGAGACAAACTCAATTCCATTTTTTGTAGTTTTCTCTTATTGACTAACTAGTGATAAAACAAGAAACTAAAAGATTCGATTGCAAGATCTAAAGATATACCTTCAAGCACTCACCTCCCAGGCAACGGCGCCAGAAAAGAGCTTAGTTGACGGGGTGTGAGTGCCGCTTACCTAGCCTCCCCGGCAACGGCGCCAGAAAAGAGCTTGATGTCTACTACACAACCTTCTTCTTGTAGACGTTGTTGGGCCTCCAAGTGCAGAGGTTTGTAGGATAGTAGCAAATTTCCCTCAAGTGGATGACCTAAGGTTTATCAATCCGTGGGAGGCATAGGATGAAGATGGTCTCTCTCAAGCAACCCTGCAACCAAATAACAAAGAGTCTCTTGTGTCCCCAACACACCCAATACAATGGTAAATTGTATAGGTGCACTAGTTCGGCAAAGAGATGGTGATACAAGTGCAATATGGATGGTAGATATAGGTTTTTGTAATCTGAAAATATAAAAACAGCAGGGTAGCAAGCGATAAAAGTGAGCATAAATGGTATTGCAATGCTAGGAAGCAAGGCCTAGGGTTCATACTTTCACTAGTGCAAGTTCTCTCAACAATAATAACATAATTGGATCATATAAATATCCCTCAACATGCAACAAAGATCCACTCCAAAGTCACTAATAGCGGAGAACAAATGAAGAGATTATGGTAGGGTACGAAACCACCTCAAAGTTATCCTTTCTGATTGATCTATTCAAGAGTCCGTAGTAAAATAACATGAAGCTATTCTTTCCGTTCAATCTATCATAGAGTTCGTACTAGAATAACACCTTAAGACACAAATCAACCAAAACCCTAATGTCGCCTAGATACTCCAATGTCACCTCAAGTATCTGTGGGTATGATTATACGATATGCATCACACAATCTCAGATTCATCTATTCAAACCAACACAAAGTACTTCAAAGAGTGCCCCAAAGTTTCTACCGGAGAGTCAAGACGAAAACGTGTGCCAACCCCTATGCATAGGTTCATGGGCGGAACCCGCAAGTTGATCATCAAAACATACATCAAGTGGATCACGTGATATCCCATTGTCACCACAGATACGCACATGCAAGACATACATCAAGTGTTCTCAAATCCTTAAAGACTCAATCCGATAAGATAACTTCGAAGGGAAAACTCAATCCATTACAAGAGAGTAGAGGGGGAGAAATATCATAAGATCCAACTATAATAGCAAAGCTCGCGATACATCAAGATCGTGCCAAATCAAGAACACGAGAGAGAGAGAGAGAGAGAGAGAGAGAGAGAGAGACAGAGAGATCAAACACATAGCTACTGGTACATACCCTCAGCCCCGAGGGTGAACTACTCCCTTCTCGTCATGGAGAGTGCCGGGATGATTAAGATGGCCACCGGTGAGGGTTCCCCCCTGCGGCAGGGTGCCGGAACAGGGTCCCGATTGGTTTTTGGTGGCTACAGAGGCTTGCGGTGGTGGAACTCCCGATCTATTCCGTTCCCCGATGTTTTTAGGGTATATGCATATATATAGGAGAAAGAAGTCGGTCAGGGGAGCCACAAGGGGCCCACGAGGGTGGAGGGCGTGCCCAGGGGGTGGGCGCGCCCCTGCCTCGTGCCTTCCTCGTTGCTTCCCTTACGTACACTCCAAGTCTTTTGGATTGCTTCCATTCCAAAAATAACTCTCCCGAAGGTTTCATTCCGTTTGGACTCCGTTTGATATTCCTTTTCTGCGAAATACTGAAACAAGGCAAAAAACAGAAACTAGCACTGGGCTCTAGGTTGATAGGTTAGTCCCAAAAATAATACAAAAGTGCATCGTAAAGCCCATTAAACATCCAAAACAGATTATATAATAGCATGGAACAATCAAAAATTATAGATACGTTGGAGACGTATCATGTACCGCCGTTTTCTTGAGGCTTTGCTCCATGGCGCAATCCATGGATACAAAATTACTATACTGTACTATTTAAAAGTCGAGGGTGGGGCTTTTCCCGCACGGTAGGCGGGGCAGTTCCGGCTAGTCGGTTTGACAGAGACGCGAGAAGATGAGGGAGTAGGCTGCTGCAAACGTAGGGCTGTGTGATTTGACAGCGAGTTACTGCTGGACAGGTGGGGCCCGGTGATTTGACTTGCCATAATCATTTTAACTACGGCGCTACGACCGGCGTGAGTCTCCCGATTCCTGACCACCTCCATACAGGTGCCTCTCCCGATGCTCCACCATGTAGAGGCTGGCTCTTGCTTGAGAGCCCACTCCTCCACTTTTTCCTTGCCTCTTTCCCCCACATATGCAAAAATGCCATGTAAAGCGGGCTTATAGCCCACTATTGTACTTGATCCTACAGGTGCTAAGCCTACCACATAGGCTTAAAGTCTGATGTGGCAAGTTAATTAAGAAGAGAGAGACTAGTTTGGTGACCCCACGAAGAAACGGTGCTAAGTGCGTGTACCTAGATGAAGCAAACTTAGCAACAAAAAACTACTAAGCACCTATGCATTCGGGACTTGAGTTGCTAAGCCATTTAATGCCCATAGCACCTCATCTAAGCACCATTTCATTGGAATAGGTCACTCCTTGGCAAATGCAATAAATCCTACTACGAAGAAAGAGATAGAGAGAAGTAAACAAAAAATACTCTTATAGCCAACCTTATAGCTAAACTTGTTGTAGTATGAGTGACTATGTATGACATGCCAACATCAGATAGCCTAACGCACCGTGTTAAATCTCCAAGGGCATGACCGCGCGAGCGAGGCGATGGTCGTGGTAGGTGCGACCATGATACGGGCTGCTGGCAGCCCTTGGATCTGAGATCAAACGGTCACATGCTAAGTTGATGAAAATTTGCAGAATAACCCTCCAGGATAGGATATTCACCCATAGGTCTAGAATCACGCCATGCAACCGTTCAATCTCAGATCCAAGGGCTCTCGGAAGCTTCGTATCACCTGTAATTTTCCTGACGCTTGACATGACATTGAAAGCCATTTAATGGGGCCTTGAGTAGACATGACATCTAATTGGGCACCCATAGTACTGTGCATGAATCCATTTATCCACCAGGCAAGCCACTACCCTGCTGTTCGCACGCCCCCTGAGGGAGTCCTGGATTAAGGGGTCCTCGGGCGTCCTGCCTGTTGGACATGGGCTGGACTAATGGACTGTGAAGATAGAAGACCGAAGACTCTCACCCGTGTCCGAATGGGACTCTCCTTGGCGTGGAAGGCAAGCTTGGTGCCCGGATATGAAGATTCCTTTCTCTGTAACGGACTTTGTACAACCCTAGTCCCCTCCGGCGTCTATATAAACCGGAGGGCTTAGTCCGTAGGGATGAGAATAATCATAGTCATACAGGCTAGACTTTTAGGGTTTTAGCCATTACGATCTCGAGGTAGATCAACTCTTGTAATACTCATATTCATCAAGATCAATCAAGCAGGAAGTAGGGTATTACCTCCACAGAGAGGGCCCAAACCTAGGTAAACATCGTGTCCCCTGTCTCCTGTTACCATCAACCTTAGACGCACAGTTTGGGACACACTACCCGAGATCCACCGGTTTTGACACCGACATTGGTGCTTTCATTGAGAGTTCCGCTGTGACGTCGAAGACAGGATTGATGGCTTGCCTTGTTGTCAGGGATAATATCACCTTCGGAGGAGCCCTGGCCCCGGGCCAAACCCTCCTGCTTGGTGGCTTTACCATGACTGCCCGTTCGGCCGTTAAGCCGATGATGACCTCTCGAGTCATTGAAAATCGCCTACGCGTTGACTCTGAATACTCCAAACGGATGGATCTGACGGAGTTGTCATCTTTAAATGAACTCCTAGATCGCATCGCCGCCTTGGGGGTCGCTACAGACTACGATCGGATTGGGCTTAAACCCGACCAAAGAGAAATCAAATCTTCGCCGATCACCCATCAGATAGCGGTAGTAGAGGAGCAAGACAATAACTCTTCCTCTATATTGAGGACGAACTATGTTCGGATTTCCGAGCTCGAGGAGCCGGATACCTGTCCGCGGAACGACGTGCCCCACCCTCTGAACCCAGAATCGGATGACGGGCCTAAAACGTCAGTTGATATCCCAGAGTCCGAACCATTAAGTTTGGAAGATTTTGAAACTCTGAATCCCAAATTGGGTCAGGGTTCAGATTTCAAACCACCCACCCACCCAGCTATATGCGATTTATGTACATACGACAGCGGTCTCAGGAAACGGTCCATCACTTTTGGGCCAGATTCCTCCTTGTGAAAGACAAGATTAAAGATTGCCACGGTGAAGACGCGATCTCAGTATTCTGCAACAATTGCACGGATGAAGGAATCCTCAGCGCCATCAACCACCATCGTGTATTACACTTTGCTGACTAGGAAACCATAGTACAGAAGTACTACGCAATGGAAAGTGCCTGGAAAACTTAGGCAACTCGCTGGGAACCACCGGTTTCAACTCAGCCCCTCGTCTGGGCAAATAGGACGCACCCTCGTGGGGCGCCTGACCCAATAGTAAAGAAATCTAAGCCCATTATTGTGCGCGGAACTGTTCTGGAGGGATGGCTCGATAGGCCATGCAAAATACATACAACACCGGATACCACACCAACTCATAGCCTTAGAGCATGTTGGATACTCCGACAAGTGGCCAAGAGCGGCGAGGATCTCCTCACCAAAAATACCCCAGAACAACACCCCCCGGAAGACGACGACCTCAGAGTATTGACGGTCTTCGAGACCTTTGCTTCAAAAAATCAGCGCAAAAGGGCACTCCACGACCTCGCCGAAGTCTGCCAAGTCGCAGCAATAAACCCCTGGAACGACACAGCCATAACTTTCAATGCCGATGACGAACCAAAATTCAAGACAGTCCGTGCACCAGCCGCCTTGGTCCTCAGTCCAATTGTGGATGGCTTCCAGCTCACTAAAGTGTGCATGGACGGCGGCAGCGGACTAAACCTCATCTACGAGGACACACTCATAAAAATGGAAATAGATAGGAGCCGCATTGAAGAAAGTAGCGCGACCTTCCGGGGAATCATTCCCAGTCGGGAGGCACAATGCGCGGGAAAAATCATGCTCGATGTGGTATTCGGCACGCCGGAAAATTATTGTTCCGAAGAGATAACCTTCCAAGTGGCCCCTTTCAACAGCGGATATCACGCCCTACTAGGGCGAGACGCATTCACACGCTTCCAAGCTATACCTCATTACGGGTACATGAAGCTCAAGATGCCCGGGCCCAACGGCACCATCACTCTTGCCAGTGATCCGGACATAACACTACACGCCAAAAATAAAACCGCATCCCTGGCCCTCGAGGCATTGTCTGAAGCCCTCGCGGCCGAAGAGCTAACCGCGCTGTGCTCCACTATGGATAGGGATGACGTAATCCTGGACAAGTGACCCAAATCCACCTCCTTTAAACCACCAGATGAAATAGTCAAATTTCAAGTCCACCCGACGGACCCCAATAAGACAGCATCCATCGGGGCACAGCTCGACCCAACGGTCGACGTCGTGCTACGAGAGTTCCTGCGTGCGAACTAGGACATATTCTCCTGGCACCCATCTGATATGCCAGGAATCGCACACAAGTTGGCCGAACACAGCCTCAATATATTAAAGGGATATAAACCGGTCAAGCAAACACTACGGCATTTTTACGAACCCAAACGACAAGCTATGGGAGAGGAGCTAGCCAAGTTACTCGAAGCTGGATTCATCAGAGAAATAAAACACGTGAACTGGTTAGCAAACCTGGTGATGGTACCAGAGAAGGATAAATCCTGACGCCTATGCGTCGATTTCAAAGACCTCAACAAGGCCTGCCCTAAGGATCCCTTCCCCTTCCCTCGCATCGATCAGATTATTGACACAACTGCAGGACACGACTCACTGTGTTTCCTCGACGCATACTCCGGATACCATCAAATCAAGATGAAGGAGTCCGATCAAGCCGCAACGGCATTCATTACCCCATACGGGCCTTTCTGCTTCAACACGATGGCGCCACCTACCAACGCATGATCCAAACATGTGTGGAGAAACAAATCGGGAAGACAGTTGAAGTCTATGTGGATGACGTAGTCATCAAGAGTAGGCACCTCGAGTCGCTAATAGACGACTTACGTCTCACATTCGACAACCTCCATACATATGACATCAAGCTCAATCCGGAAAATGTGTTTTCGGCGTTCCCGCCAGAAAACTGCTGGGCTTCATCGTTTCCAGTAGAGGAATTGAGGCCAATCCAGCAAAAATCCGGGCTTTGTCACAATTGGCTATACCAACCGACCTTAAACCGGTCCAAAAACTAGCCGGATGTGTGGTAGCTTTCAGCCGCTTTATCTCCAGATTAGGAGAAAAATCATTGCCACTTTATCGACTTCTCCGACGCACCGACCACTTTGAGTGGACGGATGCGGCAACGGCCGGACTGGAAGAAATAAGGCCCTTTTAGCGAGCAACCCAATCCTGGCCACGCTGAACGTCGGCGAACCCATGTTATTATACATATCGGCAACACACCAGGTGGTGAGTGTCGTGCTCGTCGTTGAGCGAGAGCAGGATTGTCGGTGTGGAACGACACCTATGGGATCACAAGAATCCCTACTACGGTTGCCGGGGCGCAGGGTTGCGAGAAGAGCAGGATCAGTAGTCAGCACAAGGACCGTTTACCGAGGTTCGGGCCGCGAGGATCCGTAAAACCATAGTCCTGCTTTGGTGGGTGTATTTCTGAGAGTTCTTGAGCTATCGAACTAGCTGTGGTGAGCGTGTGGTTCGAAAGAGCCGAATCCTTCTCCAGTATGCCATGGGCCTCCTTTTATAGGCGAAAGGGGCTGCCACAGTGGCATACAGGAGGTGGAAAGGCGTACAGTACTATGAGCTTATCGCTTGTATTATAGGACAAGTCGCATTTAATGCGCTGCTGAGGTGTCCCCTTGCTTTATCGGGGACGGGGGCGAGGCCCGTCCCGTCCGTCGCCGCTCCTCCTCGCTTTGACATGCGCCCTGCCCAGCAATGCGTGCGGCGCCATGTAGGCAGGCAGGCAGCTGAGGTGGCTCCGTGGAAGGGTCTTCACGAAGATCTGCATGCAGCCACGCAGGCGCCTGCTGAGTTGGCCTGGAAGCTGCATGTTGCCACACATGTGCCTGCCCAGCTGTTTTGGGCTGGCAGCTGCATGTGAACGGTGGTGGAAATTTGGTTGGCGCGGGCCTGGCGGTGGCCCCGCTGGCGTCCTTGATGACGGCCTTGCCAAGTGGCCCGGCAAGGGCCTTGCCGTGGCGCGCTGTCGTCCCCGGCAAGGACCTTGCCGGGGTCTGGTGACCACCCTCGGCAAGGATCTTGCCGAGGATCGTCGTCTTCTAATCCTCATTTGATCTTGAGTGTTCCTTGTCTTCACAAAGATCTGCATGCCACCATGGAGGTGCCTCCCGAGCCCTGGCCCAACATGATGTTGGAGACCGTGGGCTCAAGGGTAGCTCACTCTACTGGTGTGGGGCGAGCTGCCCCGGCAAGGGTCTTGCCGGGGCTGCTCAGGCTGCCCCGGCAAGGGTCTTGCCGGGGGAACCTACTTCGTCCCTCTGCTCTTTGTGGTCTTCGCCTTGGTGTTGATCTGGTTATCTTGGGCTTCGGTTTTACCTTGGCTCACCTC
Source organism: Aegilops tauschii subsp. strangulata (assembly GCF_002575655.3). Classification (NCBI taxonomy): domain Eukaryota; kingdom Viridiplantae; phylum Streptophyta; class Magnoliopsida; order Poales; family Poaceae; genus Aegilops; species Aegilops tauschii. Next base: position 505,712,489 of record NC_053041.3, read on the forward strand.
CCCTGTTCTACTTGGTGTGGCTGTGGGTGCGGCTCCGACTGCCCGTGCACAGGTAAAGGGGTACAAAGGTGCGCCCCTTATTTTCTACACCGACAGGAGGCCCCGGGCCTGGGCCACACATAAGCGCGACACGTTGTTGGGCCAGGCCCAAAATGGTGCGCGGGCAGGCGGGGCGGTTTTTTCCGCGGTAAAACTTTTTCGCGCGCTGCGCTTCCCACGACCCGCGTGCTGCGCGGCGTGGCGTGGAGGGGTGCGCGTGACGTGGGCGGCATGCGTGGGGCGGTTCCTGCATGCATGCGTCACATCGCAGTAAATGGGCAGCGCGACCCGCGGCTTCCCATAAAAAGGGATAACCGCGAGCGCACTGTTCCTTTTACCCTTCGTGCAATCCCAATCTCGAAAGCCTCCGCTCGTCTTCCTCTTCTTCTCCAAGCTTTTCCCCTACTCGCTACCGTTGTGTTTCCGCCGCCCTCTGCATGTCTCCGCTAGCCGCCATGGCGCCGAAATCCGTCAAGGGCAAGGGGGTGGCCAAGGATGCCAGAGCGGCGGAGACGCCGGAGAGTGCGCTGGCGGTGCAGCGGACACGGTCTGCCTTCTTCCCCTCGATAGTTGACGTGTTCGAGCTTCGGGAATCCTTCAGGCCCATGTGGGGGTGAACACGGGGGGAGAGAAGTCAGGGCATCTAGCCACGCGCGTCATCCCCGCCGACTGCGCCGAGGCTGCCCGAAATCGATACCCTTTCTTTGTTGATTATTTTTCCAGCGGGCTCTGTCCTCCCTTCTCCGATTTCTTTAGCGACATCATGCACAACTTTGGCTTCCGCCTCCTAGATTTTACCCCGAATGCGGTGGCATGTATGGCCCTTTTCGCGCATCTCTGCGAGGGCTTCGCCGGGGTGCACCCCAACACGGCGCTCTTTCGCCATTACTTCTCCCCTCGGATCCAACCAGGGGGCGCCATCTCCGGTTGCATCGCCTGGGTCTCAAGGTCCAAGGGAGCGTATCCGGAGGGCGCCATGAAGGAGAGGTGGGAAGAATGGCGGGGCCGGTGGTGCTGGATCGAGGAGAAGGACTCGCCGGCGTTCTGCGAAGTTCGCCGGGCGCCGCCGGTCCGCAGAAGCGATTGGAGTGACGTCGATGCTGATGACGAGAAGCTCACGGTCGCGACCACCAGGATCCTTCGGCTCACCGAGGCCGGGCTCACCCTCGAGATGATCGGGCCGGACTTCATCCGCCGCCGGATCGCCCCACTGCACAACATGGGGAGGCCAGCCTGGCTCTTTACTAACCCTGCCGACATCATGCGGCTCCGCCCCGGCCTCGACCACAACTTCACAGTGATGGGACACGCCCATTTCTGCCAGCGGCTCTTCCAGCTTGATGTGGGCTGCGAAGGCGAGATCGAGCGGACTGGCAAGGTCGCGAGGGCCGCCGCGAAGGCCGGCAAGGTCTTCAAGGGGCCTTTGTTCAAGCTACAGACGGGGGTGGTCCCGTTGTGTAATAACTCGCGTCGGTCCGATATCATCGCCATGATGCCGGACTGCAACACACATGGCCCTGACCCGTGCTGGAAGGAGCCGGAGGACGCCGAGGTGCAGCAGTTCTTTGACACTCTGCACGAGGGGTACGTCAACGCCGACGCCGAGCGGCTGCTCGTCCAGGACACCACCCAGGCGGAACTGGACTACATCGCCACCAGGGCGAGGGAGGCACAGCTTGCCGAGGAGGCCGGCAGCGCTGGCGGTGTGGAGGACAAGGCCGCGACGGCCGCGGAGGAGGAGGAGCTCGCCCGGTGGGCGGCGGCCGCTGGGGAAGCCAGCAGCGCCGGCACCGAGGCTACTCTGGTCGAGGAAGCGGCCGACGAGTCGTCGGAGGAGGAGGTCGGGGCCGTTGACCCTCCGGCCACGGGGAGAGGGCAAGTCCTGCGGCGGGCCACCTCCGGCGAGCCGGTGCGGCCCGTCAGGACCGCACGGCGGCCAAAGTCCCCGGAGGAGGCCACACGTCAGACGAGGGCCGCGGCGGTGAAGAAGGTGGTGAAGGCCGTGGCAGCAAGGAAGAAGGCATCTGCTTCTTCTTCGTCCACGCGCCCGCAGACTCCGCCCTCCTCCCCTCCTCCGGCAGACACCGATGCGGGGGTCACTTTCGATTATGGATCCCTCCGCCCGAGGAGGAAGAGGAAGACAGCAGAGGAGGAGGCGGAGGACGAGTAAGTATCTGGTTCCTTTTCGTTATCTCTGCCTCCTCAATCTGTGTCGCTTGTCTTGACTTGTCTTCGTCTTTGCAGGGACGTGGAGACGCTGGCCCGGAGAGTGAAGAGGGCCAAGGTCTCGGCGAGTGGCCAGCCCCTGGCTGGTACTTCGAGGGCGCCACTGCTGGTGTTGAGCAGCCCGGACAGCAGCCCCCGGCATAGCCCCCGGCGTAAGTTCATCACTCTTCCCTCGTCGACATGTGTCAGGGGCACGACACTTTGGTGCTGACCTCGCCAGGTACGCAGGAGGAGAGCAGCAGCAGGAGGGGCCGCACAGGGCTACTGCCAACACGCTGCCCCCATTGACCACGCCGCCCCGAGGGGCGTCCCCGGCAAGGGCGCCAAGCACCGAGCCCACGCACATGGAGGAGGAGGAGGAGGAGGAGAACTTGGGCGCCGGCGGCTTTGCCTCGACGCCAAATGTTGGCAGGGAGGGGACTTCCATTTCCCAGCCTGGTACTGGAGCTGGTAAGTCGCTCGCCATTCGTCCCCGTTCCCTTTTCTTTGTGGCTCTTGGTCTTGGCCTTGCCTCACTTCCTTCATCGGTGTCCAGATCCCTCCTCGGTGAACCCGGAGGATGTGGACGCCGTCATCGAGGATGTCGCCAATGCCGCCGAGGCGGACGCCGAGAAGATCGCCGCCGAGGAGGCCGCCAAGGGTGCTGCTGAGGACGCCGCCAAGGGGCCTGTCGGGGAGACCGGCAAGACCGCCGCTCAGGAGACCGGCAAGGGGCCTGCCGGGGAGGCCGGCGAGGCCGCTGCCGAGGAGGAGGAGGAGGTGGCCGATGACCAGCCTTCCTCTTGTGCTGCTTCCGGCTCCGGCAAGTACCTGAGGGTGAGTGACAACTTGTTCGTCCACCTTCCAGGCGCGTCGAGCACCAGGACACCCGTTGAGGAAGAGGTGTTCGACGACGAAGTGCTCGCCGCCGCCGGGCTTGAAGTCCTCGACGAGCCGATCGTTGGTGGCGACGGCTTGCAGGAAGAGCGGCTCCTCCACGCCATGGGCGCCAGCTTTCGGAAGCTCCAGGTGCTCCACTGCGCCCGCCTGGACAAGGCTAAGTCCAGGACGGCGGTGGTGGAGAAGGCGGAGGCGGACCTCCAGAAGCGCGTTGGCGACAGGACTGGTTCCGCGAGGCTCACAAGGAGCTGAAGGCCGCCCAGGGCGAGCTGGCCAAGCCCGATGTGGAGCTCACCATGAAGCTGGCCGACATCAAGAAGGCCCAGGAGACGGCTGCGGGCTTGGCCGCGCCAGCCGAGGCCACCCGAACCCAGCACCAGGCCGCATTGAACTCCCAGGAGGAGGACCTTGCCGCGCGTGAGGAGAAGCTTGCCGCCACGCTTCGCGGCAAGGATGAAGAGGTGGAGAAGCTTGTCTTGCAGCGGACCTATGAGCTGGAGCAGAGGCACAAAGAGGTGCTCGATGCCCAGGTCCAGGTTCACGCCGACAAGGTGAAGGAGCTGGAGGCGGAGCGGGACGGGCTAAAGGAGCAGGCCCTAAAGCTGTCCCAGGAGAAGGACACGCTCAACAACGCCTTGACGGAGGTGCGGGGCGCGGCCGTCAGCAGGGCCAGGGAGTTCTCCGAGGCTAACAAGTCCCTCAAGGACCTCACACTAAAGCTGGAGGGCCTCGAGGGGATGCTCACGGAGGCCAAAGCCCGGGAGGGGACCCTGGCCAAGGAGCTGGAGACCGAGAAGCAGCTGCGAAGGGACGAGGCCGCCGAGCATAAAGATTTCAAGGAGGGCGTGAACCGCTGGATCGGCCGCCTCGAAGACGTCGCTGGCAGGATTACCGCACAGCTGGCTACCATGGGGATGCCAAGCGTGAGGTACGCCCCAGAGCGTAGCGGGACCACCAACGCCAAGCTGAACTTGTTCCTCGAGTGTGTTCTTGGGGCCCTGGAGCAGCTTCACGCCAACCGGGCGGCCTCGCTGGCCGACGAGGCCCGGAGGCTTTGCCAGGGCGCCATGACCAAGGTTCTCAGCAAGGTGGCACACTGGTACCCCGACCTCGACTTCGATGCCGCGCTGGAGAGCTTGCCGGAGGGTACTGACCTCGCGCCGCTCAGGGAGCGCATCAAGCCCATCATCAGCCGTGTCGGCGGAATTCTGAGGGTGGAGGGCCAGCGCCGGGATTAGGCGCCCCATTTCTTATCGCCACTGCAGGTTCACAACCAAGACAATTGCTATCTCTAGTTAGAACCGCAGCAACAATTTGATGTAATATGACTTTGCAGCATGTTTAGTATCATGTATGTTATTTTCCTGTTCGATTTTTCTTTGTATGTCCACCCTACGTTAACTGGGTAGGTTTGCCGGCGCTTAAATGCATGGCGACATCTTGGGGACGGGTCCCCAATGGCCTGCCGGGTGTGCTTGCCGCCGGGCGAACCACCTTACCGCCCTTAGCGCGGCCGCCCGAACTGTCGAGTTTGACTCGAGTCAGAGTCGGGAGCGTTGCCAAGTGCGGAAGGCTATCCCGCCACTCTCGATGCGGCCACTTTGAGGTGTTGGGCAGACTCAAAACAGAACAAGGGCGTTGCCAATTGCAGGAGGGCCCCTTTGCGTGCAGGTTTCTCATACATAGGCAAGATCTCCGAGGACGATAACCTTAGATATAAAAGGAAATAACCCAAAGCTCGGAATGACTTAGCTTCTCTGTTGCCGCACTGGCGCCCTTCACGTTCGCAGGCGGCGCTCCTTTCTCCTGGCCGTCTCCTTCTTGGGAGCTATGGCAAGGAAGAACTGCTAGGCTAGCTACTAGACTAGATTCTCACAATTGTGCCCCCTACCTGGCGCGCCAAAGATGCCGGGGTGGAACGACACCAATGGGATCACAAGAATCCCCACTACGGTTGCTGGGGCACAGGGTTGCGAGAAGAGCAGGATCAGTAGTCAGCACAAGGACCGTTTACCCAGGTTCGGGCCGCGAGGATGCATAAAACCCTAGTCCTGCTTTGGTGGGTGTATTTCAAAGAGTTCTTGAGCTCTCGAACTAGCTGTGGTGAGCGTGTGGTTCGAAAGAGCCGAATCCTTCTCCAGTATGCCATGGGCCTCCTTTTATAGGCGAAAGAGGCTGCCATAGTGGCATACAGGAGGTGGAAAGGCATATAGTACTATGAGCTTATCACTCGTATTATAGGACAAGTCGCATTCAATGCGCTGCTGAGGTGTCCCCTTGCTTTATCGGGGACGGGGGCGAGGCCCGTCCCGTCCGTCGCCGCTCCTCCTTGCTTCGACAGACGCCCTAGCCAGCGATGCGTGCGGCGCCATGTAGGCAGGCAGGCAGCTGAGGTGGCGCGGTGGAAGGGTCTTCACGAAGATCTGCATGCCGCCACGCAGGCGCCTGCTGAGTTGGCCTGGAAGCTGCATGTTGCCACGCAGGTGCCTGCCCAACTGGTTTGAGCTGGCAGCTACATGTGAACGGCGGCGGAAATTTGGTTGGCGCGGGCCTGCGGTGGCCCCGCTGGCGTACTTAGTGAGGGCCTTGCCGGGTGGCCCGGCAAGGGTCTTGCCGTGTGGCCCGGCAAGGGCCTTGCGGTGGCACGCTGTTGTCCCCGGCAAGGACCTTGCCGGGGGTCTGGTGGCCTTCGTCGGCAAGGATCTTGCCGATGATCGTCGTCTTCTAATCCTCATCAGATCTTGAGTGTTCCTTGTCTTCACAAAGATCTGCATGCCACCCTGGAGGTGCCTCCCGAGCCCTGGCCCAACGTGATGTTGGAGACCGTGGGCTCAAGGGTGGCTCACTCTGCTGGTGTGGGGCGAGCTGCCCCGGCAAGGGTCTTGCCGGGGAACCTACTTCGTCCCTCTGCTCTTTGTGGTCTTGGCCTTGGCGTTGCTCTAGTTATCTTGGGCTTCAGTTTTACCTTGGCTCACCTCCCCTGTTCTGCTTGGTCTGGCTGTGGGTGCGGCTCCGACTGCCCGTGCACAGGTAAAGGGGTACAAAGGTGCACCCCTACTTTTGTACACCGACAAGGACGAACACAAGTTCCCACTTCAGAAACCGGTATACTATGTATCCACTGTCCTCACAGCATTCAAATCCCGGTACCCTCACTACCAAAAAATAGCATACACGGTCTTCATGGCATCCCGGAAGCCGCGACACTAGTTTCAAGAGTGCTCAATCACGGTGGCCTCCGAAGTACCACTCAATGATATAATAAACAACCGCGATGCGATAGGCGTGATTGCTAAGTGGGCCATTGAGCTCCTCCCATTCGACATAACATACAAACCGTGCCGGGCCATCAAGTCCCATGTACTGGCTGACTTCATCGCAGAATGGACAGAGGCCGAGCTCCCTAAAGAGTATGGCACATACTCCAACTGGGTCATGCACTTCGATGGCTCCAAAATGCTGGCGGGCTTAGGAGCGGGTGTTGTCTTAACGTCCCCCACTGTGATGCAATTTAGTATGTACTCCAAATATTATACACAGACTCCAACAATGCAGCCGAATACGAGGCCTTGTTGCACGGTCTTCGGATGGCTGTCTCCATGGGCATACAACGCCTGGAAGTGCCCGGGGACTCAAACCTCGCAATATCTCAAATAAATGGAGATTTTGATGCGAAAGATCCAAAGATGGCAGCTTATCGTAACGCCGTTCTCAAAATGTCGGCTCGGTTCGAGGGGCTCAAGTTTCAAGATGTGGCTCGAGAAAGTAATCAAACAGCGGATGTCCTTGCTTGCATCGGCGCTAAGCGCGACCCCGTCCCACCTAACATCTTTCTGGAAAGGCTTTTTAAGCAATCTGTGGTGTGGCAAGGGGAGAACATCAACACCAGTCCGAATCCGACCATAACCCCAGATTTCAAACACACCGATATCATCGGGGGCTCAGCCACCGAAATAACACCTTCAGCCCATCTCATCATTGCAGTCATTGCCCCATGGACCGAACTCTTCTTGGCCTACCTTAATAGGCGAGAACTCCCCGAGGATTAGAATGAGGCTCGCCGCATTGTTTGGCGCTCGAAAGCCTACAGGGTTTATGAAGGAGAGCTCTACAAGAAAAGTGCGACCGGAGTACTCCAAAGATGTATCTCCGAAGAGGAGGGACGACAGCTCTTGGCTGAAATTCATGCCGGTCTCGGAGGTCACCATGCCGCGGCTCGGGCACTTGTAAGTAAGGCTTTTCGTACAGGTTTCTATTGGCCGACGGCCCGAGCAGATCCACAGGACCTTGTCCAACCACTACAAAAAAAGACACATCCGTGACATTTCGGGCCGAACGAAAAAAAATTATGTCATACTTATGACACTTCTATGACAATAATTGTGACAAAACACGGTATCATCATAGATGTGGAGGGGTCCTACTTCTATGACAAAAAATTATGACAGAAAATGGGCTTTTCGTCCTGGGCGGGCCAGAGACACAGCTGCATGACATTCTTTGGGCCGTCCATGACAGAAAAAACCATGGTAGAAGCAAGGGCGAGGAAAATATCGGGGTGTTGCCAGTTACGGTGGGTGGTCGGGGCCGAGCGATGCGTGTTTCTCTCGTACACGCACGCGCGTGGGTGCAAGGCATTGGGCTCTAACTGAACCCGAGCGAGGCATTGGGCTCTAACTGAACCCGAGCGATTGCACTGCAGGCTACGCGTTGCTAAACCCGAGCGATTGATCGATGGCTGTTAACTGAAACCGAGCGAGCGATTCCTTCGCTACTGCTGCTAACTGAAGCCGATCGATGCTGCCACTGGATGTATAGTGAGTGTTGCTGGGGGGTTTGGATGAACAGTTCCCGGTGGGGGTGGATGAACATGACCCTGTGGTGTTGCCTCTGGATCAACAGTGAGCGTTGCTGGGGGGGTTTGGATGAACAGTTCCCTGTGGGGGTGGATGAACAGGACCCCGTGGTGTTGCCTCTGGATGAATAGGACCCCGATCGATCGTGCCGGTTGGGGCTGGATGAACAAGACCCTGTGGAGGGCTGGATGAACAGGACCACCCCGTGGAGGGCAAGACGAACAATAGACGGTGGAGGGCTGGATGAACAGTAGCCCATGGAGGGGTGGTTGAACAGGAGCCCGTGGAGAGGGCTGGTTGAACAGTAGCCAGTGGAGTAGCGCGTGGTGGAGGCTGGATGAATAGGAGCCCGTGGATGAACAATCGCAGGTGGAGGCTGGAGGAGGTCGACGGTGGATGAACAGTGGCCCGTGGAGGCTGGAGGGGGTCGACGGTGGAGATGAACAGTATCCCGTGGAGTCCCGTTTTGCAGTACGCCACACCCCTCCCGATGAACAGGACCCCCGTTTCGACCGTAGCGCTCCAACACAAGTCCGTTTCCTCCGTTTTGCAGTACGCCACACCCCTCCCTATAAACTGGACTCCCGTTTCGACCGTAGGAGGTCCGCTTCCTCTGTTTTGCGGTACGCCAGACCCCTCCCGATGAACAGGATCCCGTTTCGGACGTGGCCGGTCGAACACAAGGCCGTTTCCTCCGTTCCGTGGTACGCCAGGCCTCGTTTCCATCGGCTGTTCCGTCCAAGCCCTCCCGATGAACACGACGACGCATTCCGTTCCGACCCAACTACCCATGGACACGACGACAATGTTGTTTCTCCGTTCCGACCCAGCCATGTACACGAGCCCTGGCCGTGCGTACGCGCGAGAAGGCGTTCGAGACCCCGCCCGTATGTACGTATGTGGCCGTATTTACTTTCTTGCATGCTGGCCGTTGTACGTACGTGTACATGCTACGTGCGCGCCTCTACTACGACACGTGCGCGCCTCTACATCGCCAGTATGTACGTACACGTTCGCGACCAGAATGACAACGCTACGTATGCTTTGACCTGGTGGGTCCCGACTGTCAGGCACTTCCTTGCGTGCGAAGATGTAGCTGGTGGGTCCCAGCAGTCAGGGGGCGAATCGTTTTTTTGCCCGGACGCACTTCCTTGCGTGCGAAGATGTAGCTGGTGGGTCCCAGGAGTGAGGGGCGAATCGTTTTTTTTTGCCCGGACGCACTTCCTTGCGTGCGAAGATGTAGCTGGTGGGTCCCAGCAGTCAGGGGGAAATATTTTTTTCACGAAATACGGTGGCCCGTCTGGTGGGTCCCCACTGTCAGGTGGAGGAATAATTATTTTGCGCGTAATAAGGAGGCGCTTCCTTGCTGCGGCCGTGCACCCAGCTGTCGGCCTCTCCACGTACAGTACTCTTCCGATGGAAGTCGGTCGTTGACCACATTGACCGCGCCGTGCCGAGAGAACCTAGGCGGTGGACGACAGCGAGGCCTAGGAAGGGGATGACGCAGAGCCAGGGAAGACGCGGCAGTGGATGCCCACGCGGAGAGGAGTACGAGGGTTCACTGGTTCGGCTGTGGTGTGAGGCTGCCGTCGCCACAGAATAACAGGGGGTGTGGGTGAGTAGAGGGATGGCCTGGCCAGCGGTGGGAGTAGTAGGGGGCGGTGAGGCCTCCGCGGCATCGCAGCCGGCCACGGGAGGCAGGAGCATGAGGCACGATCGGGGCTGGTTTGGGCGGCTGGAGTAAGAAGACCAGAGGTTGAAGAAGCACTACGGCCGTTGGATGGACATCGTACGGTCAATGGAGCTAGAATCTTGCATATTGACTAAGTTAGCAAAGCCCTCCGTCCCCGTCAACTTAGTAGGCCCACAAGTCAGCGTCCCAATATACTGGGTCCGAGCTAGCAGGGGGAGTATTCATTTTATTTGTGCGTAATAAGGAGGCACTTCCGGTGGGTCCGATCTTACAGCGGGGGGAACGTTTTTTCGCGAAATACGGTGGCCTGTCCGGTGGCTCCCAGCAGTCAGGGGGGAAACGTTTTTTCGCCAAATACAGTGGCCCGTTCGGTGGGTCCCTGCTGTCAGGTGGAGGAATAATTATTTTCCGCGTAATAAGGAGGCACTTCCTTGCGGCTGCCGTGGACCCAGCTGCCAGCCTCTCCACGATAGTACTCTTCCGATGGAAGTCGTTCCTTGACCATGTTGACCATCCGCGCCGAGAGCACCAGGGCGGTCGACGACGGCGAGGCCTAGGAAGGGGACGACGTGGAGCCGGGGAAGACGCGACAGTGGATACCCATGCGGAGAGGGGTACGAGGGTTCACTGGTTCGCCTGCGGTGTGAGGCTGCCGTCACCGCAGAATAACAGGGGGTGTGGGTGAGTAGAGGGATGCCCTGGCCAGCAGTGGGAGTAGTAGGGTTGGTGAGGCCTGCACGGGAGGCGGGAGCAGACGGTCCCGCCGGCGCTGGATTTGGCGGCTGGAGCAAGAAGATCAGATATTGAAGAAACACGACGGCTGTTGGATTGACATCCAATGGTTACGTCTGCTAGAATCGTTTGTTGACGTATATAATAACTAAAAAAATCTTGCATACGCGTCAACTTAATAGGTCCATAAGTCAGACCATTCCCTCTTTTTTTAATAATTTATATATAGCTCATTGTGACTTCTTATGCAATTTATTGCAGTCCGTTTTTTGGTTGGCCAGGGCCAATTTCGCATATTTCTGTGGGTTCCAAACTATTTTTAATACCGAAATGTCAAGCCAGATTTAAAGTACTTTGAAGATATATTTAAATTAGGTTAATGCCCAGTGAAATAGGAATCTGAAAATGTGTAAAAATTCAGAAACTATAAAGTAATTGCCAATTTGTCATCTGTTTTTATATTTACAACCAATTTCATATTACTTTCAAGATTTGCACGCGTCTTGAAAGAGTTGCAGCCCATCAGGGCGTAGAAAAATAAATAGGCCTGGATTGGGTATTCTTCAGAAAAAATAAACTGGGCTCATTTTCACAAAGAAAAAATAGCTGGGCTGGTCACATGGTGAACATAAAATATAAGCCTGGGCTAGACGGACCAGAACCCAGTTAAAACCCTGCTCCGTCTCAACAATAACAAAAAAATACTGCTCGAGCAGCTACATCCCAGGTGTTAGCCGATCTTGTGTTGTTCTCTTGTCTATTGACTATATACGCTCACAATGTCGTGGGTCCCAGATGTCAGGAAAACACTAGGAGGAAGCATTTTATTTTTCCATACGCTGACATGGTGACCCGTACTGTCATCCTATCTGTGTACTTCTGCCGATTCCTGTTGTTTGTTGACCATGTTGACAACGTGAGAGGGAGGCATCGTGGCAAGCGCACCAAAGCGCGCGGAGGACGACGGCGAAGCCTCGAACGTTGGCGTTAATGATTTAGGAGACGGTGGGGCGACGATGCGTGCGTTGAGGCGCAGCCAGCCGTGGGAAGCGGAAGCAGGCGGCCCCGCCGGCGCTGGTTTGGTTTTGGTGGCTGGAGGAAGACAGGACTGAAGAAACATGACAGACTGTAAAAGCAGCAGGAGTACATAACAACCTTAACTGAAACCAGCAGGGGCACTTAAGAACCATAGCTGAAAGCAGTATGAGTACTTATACAGGTTCAACCGTACAAAGCACGCCTCGAACATTGCTACTTTGCCTACAGTTAACCAACGGTGGGGCCGCCAAGCCCCAGGACAAGGCTTAGGCGCCACCCCACGCATCCACAACCTTCTGAAAGCGGCTTCATCTCGCAATGTGGTCAATAAACAGGATATTCCCTTTAGAGCCATGGAAAAGGAGGAACATAATCTTTCTGTCCTATTCTCCAAGATGGACGGGCCTTCATTATTTGAGACTACCCATGAATAAGTATCTTTTCACCTCCAAGGGGAATGGAGTAGGTCGACATAAACATCATGTTGTGACCAAGCGCAAGTCTGACCCGGCCATGGTCAGGCATCTGTATAGGAACAATAGAACTGGGCAGTTTCTGTTTCAAGAAGATCACAGCCGTAAAACTGTGTATAAGCAATAGTTTATGAACAACATATATAACAGAAAACAGCTCGTACCATAAGTTTCTCGACACAATTGGACCTGTTCAACGAGTGCAGCAGTGGCACACATATCCCACGTGGCCTTCCACCATTGAAACGCCCCACAAGGACCTCAAGACGATCAATAAAGTGTAGGAACTTGTGGATGTCGTCCTAGTCAACTTCAGTGCCATCAGTAATAGCCGAGTTGTTACAGAATAACAAACGAGCAGCCTGCTTAACTCTGAAAAAACCTACACGTGCCACCAATTATAAGAAAATAGTTAGAAGTAGCATCTTTGTGAGAGATTCGTTGCTACCTCTAAAGTTAATTTGTGATTAGTTAGACAGTTAGGTGGATTAAGAAGTAATCGAGGCAACAAGCATGAACCAGATACAAAACTAACATGGATAAATAATTGGGACGACGTCGGGGTGGAAGATCGCAGTTAAGATGAGACCAGGTTCTGCTATTTCCATCAACATTCGTGTGCCAACTTTCAGTCCGTAACACTTGAGAAAGTTTATCCAAGTTCGGCCATAAAAAAAGCAGGGATCTTCTTGGTTCATGAACCCAACTCGGAACTTATATCCATGGCTTGCCTTAACTATGACCATTAAACTGGTGTATTCAGTTATGGCAAGGCCGAGCATCTTGAGTACATGTGTTCTGGCAGAGCAAATAATGCACTGCAGGAAAAATAATATGAGAACACAATGTATACCCTATCCAAATCTAGAAATAACTTCCTCCTTCACGTCAGTGTTGACCATCGTACTGGTAGTACCTTTTATCCAAATATATCAATCCAAATTTCCAAATTAGTCCACAGCATGTTCAAAAAAACCCCACCCTCCCGGATAGAAAAGAGGATTCTAGGAACATACTGTGCGCGTTTTAAAATCCCGTGTTAGGATGAGAAGGAACAAGTGTGGCGTCTCGCCGAGGGCGCAGAAACCTGTAGGGTCCTCGCACTTTGGGCACTGCAAATGAAACACACTAGATTCAGTAGGAAGAAAAATGCATCAACGACAGCGGCTGCCATCCTAGGATTACCCGCGACCAGGGACTTGGATTTATCGGGGATGGATGAATAATTCGTACCTGGTTCTCCATGAGAAAACCCTACGCAATCGCCGAGAGGGGGTTTTCTCTGAACAAGCAGACGAGGGAGAAGGGGATTCAGGCCCAGTGAAATATTGCTGCTTCATCCGTCCAGCTTACTGCTAAAGCTGGAAAGGGGGGGTCTGTGATTTGATGGCTCATTGGGCATTACTGCGGCGCTACGACTGGGGTGTGTCTACCATGCAGTTGTGCACTCTAATTTGTGCATATAGCACGTGGACCCCGTTGCCGGATGCCCCACATATCAGCGAGACGATGTAGAAAGACAGGAGTAACTAGTAACACAAAATATATTTTTGACAGAGAGATACTCCCTGTGTAAAGAAATATACAAATATTTTATATCACAACTTTATACATAGCAAAAATCAAGGGGAATATATATAACATATATAATTATAAAAAACAGAGTTGTTTTTAACACAGTATAGATAAGTTGGTGATGATGGTGTGCCTGCCATCCTGCAATATGGGCCGTCCGATTTATATCTGACGGATAGGAAGGAAACTATGGCAATTTTGCAAAAAGGTACCCACACACCTCTCCACATTTGCAAATAAGGCCTTCCCTCGTTCATCCTTTTCTCTCACAAGGTAAAATACTCATACAAATGCATCTTGATGTTACGTGCAACGCACGGGCATTATGGGGGTTCAGTTGAGAATATAATACTCAGACAGGCTCACGGTTCTGGACTTTGGGCCGCAGGCCCACCCTGCATGTTTGGGGGCCCATGTGTTCAACCTCAGTGCTTTTCATATTGCAAGCGGTCGGTATGGCGCTGGTTTTAGATGCTGTCACAAGGTGAATACACAAAATTGAATAAAGCACGACAGCTGTTGGAATGAAATCGAACGATAGTTCCTAACCAGCAATGAGAGTTGCAATTCTATCAACGATATACCATGTGATAAATAATACTGTCGTATTACTTATACACACAGGACACTTGTTTCACCATGCCAGATTATTACATCAAAATCTCTCGTAGGATAGATCAGTTCGGCAGTTGCGTGCTGGTACTGAAGAATTTCAAAGTTGATTTGGACCAGCTCTCCTTGCCGAGAAATTTCGATTTTGAGATCATCCCCTACCGCAAGATATGATTTACAGTTGAACCTTGACCATCCTTTAGCATGAATCATCATGCGACCATCCTTTGTACTTACTGTATATTGAGTAGGTTCATTCACTCCAAGGTTGCGCATGATAAGAGAAACGTGGCCGCTGTCGCCCGGATTGTTGAACGACTCCCTCGTTGCTCTAGGAATTCTCTGTTTGCAAACAAGAAGACATACCCAAACAGTTAGATCAACACAGTGAATCATGCAAAACAACATGGACAGAAAAAAGAACGAAACACTTGGGCGGCCAATGCTTACCAAGAAGGTGGACATGTCGGTTTTTGTAAGGACTTTGGTATATGAAGTGCGAACTGCAGCCCAGTCTGTTGCCGGTGCAATTGCTCATTCGGTTGCCACTACATGGGCCGGAGCAGATGCAAGTGCAAGTGTTGGTGCAGGTGCCGAAGCCACTGCTGCTGCCAGAGATGGTGCTCCTTGTAGAGCTGGTGCCGGTGTGGAGCAGGTGCCGGTGTCGATGCCCGATCCTCCGGTAGATCAGCCTGATCCGCTGATGCGGTCGGTGCCCAATCCTCAGCTGGATCAGACTGAGCTGCTACTGCTATCAGTGCTAGAGCAACTGCCGATGCTCGACCCGTTGCTGAAGGTGGTACTGATGTGCGAGACAGCGGCGATCGTGTCTGGTCTACTATGATCAGCTTTCTAACTTGACTAGGCTTTGTGACCGTCATCCAGTTTTTTTCTTCATTTCTTTTAAAGGCGAGAAGGACTAATTGTGGCATTTTTGTTAAACCAAACTGTAGTTTATCATAGGGATTCAGCTTGTACACAGACAATAGACTGATCCAATTTTTTCATTAATATAACTGATGGACAGTGCCTTCGTTACTCACACGACATAAGAAGTGAAACCTGCAAAACCTGCATCGTAAAATTGCAGGAAAGGAAAGAAAACATGACATTAAATCAATAAGATTTAGATAGTAAATCAATAAGATTTACTTGATGTGACACGAGTGGATCCTTACTAGGAAATCAGTATGTTGAAGTACTAAACAAAAGATTGATCGTCCAACTACGGGTGGCATGCAGGGGCCCCGCCTACTCCCACAAGCAGGACAGTCCAAAGGTCGTGCCAACTCATATCGACCGAACATCCATGGGACTGGGAATCCTGGTGGGTGCGATAAAACCTGCAATGCATACAGATATTGGAGTGTAACCATAATTGATAAACCGTCCTCACAAAAAAGATGATCGGGATACTTCAAAATATACAAGCTGAATTGAGTGGACAGACATTAACATAGACCGTTCTCAGGACTGACCACACACCAAAAGTGGCAGTACTAATAAACAATACAGGGTTCACAAACACAAATCAAGTACTGAACAATAGTTCTTACTACAGACAAGCAAAGCTGCACTAATTAAACTCTGCAAACTATTTCTTGCCACCGACCTACGGGATGAACCCCGCATAACAGACTAGGCCATGGACTTCGTGAGAGATGTCTACATGCACCACCACCATCTCGTTAAGCTTGGAGAACCTAACAGAGTGGTCTTTCGACTCATAAACATTATCATCAAGATAGGCCGCATCAGATTTGTTGGGAAGCTTTACAAGAACCACACCCTTCGTAATCGAAGGCACAGCCAGGAAATTGTTGTGGTCAAGTACAGCCTCGACAACACGCTTGACAAAAATGCTACAGGAAAACACTAGTTCAGGACACGTGGCGACAAGGACACAACAGCTGGATAGTTTAGCAGTAGAACTCATCCTCATGTCTTCCAGTTCACATGGCATGACTTTGAGAACTTCATCTCCACCGCGGACCTGGTTCTAATTCAAACAGAAATCATATTTTATTACTACTTCCGTTTAGAAATATAAGATGATTTTCGATATTATACTCCATATATGACTACATATATGCACAGAAATGAGTGAACAAAGACACTAGAACATGTCTTCAAAGGCATGAGAGCAGAGGGACTACTTGCAATATCCATAACACAAGTTACTGAGGCAAATATACCCTCTTCAAAGGTAGCATTAATGTTCATAAAGTACTCCCTCCATCCAAAAATTCTTGTCTTAGATTTGTCTTGATACGGATGTATCAAGTCACATTTTAGTATTAGATACATCCGTATCTAGACAAATCTAAGACAAGAAATTTGGGACAGAGGGAGTAGTTGAAAGTAATCTATAAGGAATCAGTGTCAACCTCTCGCATGTTTTGGTCAAAAGAGGAATTTAGACCCGTCATTTGGCACACAAAAATCACATGCAAGATCACCCAGTAAGTTGTACTACTAGTACTAGTACTGCGTGTTAGATGAAAAAACACGATCAAGATCGAGAAAAAGATCGTCAAGAAGAGATATTACCTGGACTTGCTTAATGAGAGATCCCGGAGAGGGGGGCTTGGACAGGGTGATGGCTTTGAGCTTGTCTGCGGTAGTCACGGCGGGGTGCTTGCGCTTCTTCGTACCATGAGCCTCGACGGTTTTGGCCAGAGCCATAGACATCACTTCGGCCGGTGCTCCAGCGTCCATCAAGAAACTGTCAAATAGAAATAAAAGAAAAGAAACCATAATCACAAACCCAAAAGAAGAAAAGAGAGGGAGTTATAGGATCAGTCTCGGGGTTGCAAGATCGGGCCTTGGCCAGAATCAACACCATTGATGCGCTCACCTTTCCTTCTTTGGGAGAGAAGAACAATGGCAGAAGCAGGTCGGGGTTTTCTTGAAGAAATGAGGAACAAGATGAGGGAGAATTGAGTTGGGTAGAGAGGAAGCTGAGAGAGAAGAGTGAAATGATGGTTTCTTCGTCCGTCCAACTTATTGCTGGAAAGGAGGGGGTTTTGTGATTTGACGGCTCATTTGGGCATTACTGCGGCGTTTCGATTGGGGTAGTCTACCGGCACTCTAGTACGGAGTAATTTAGTGCATGGCTGGTGGACCCCGATGCTGGCTGTCCCACACGTCGGCGAAAGTGAGTAATTTAGTGCATGGCTGGAGGAGGATCCGCACGGTAGAGCGTGTCCACTGTTTTTCTGAAGAAAAAAATGATTACAGCAAGCGTTTCCACTCTTACGATGGAGGAGTGTGAAATACGGCAACCACTTGAACATACACAGTGCTCCTACTACTAGGCATGTGCTGTGGTTCATACGTCAGCACTACATAATCTTGTTGCTAGCGTAGTAAGATATGACGACAACAAATGATGTTGTGCGCATGTCAACTATATGAACAGTAATGTAGTAACATAGCACCACTTTCTCGACTATCTGGTCGAGAATGAACGGTGAGATCAATGTTAACAGAACTAGGTATACGCCGCACGGAGAGTACGGTGCGACAGTACTCCACGAAACATGAACCAAATGAAGCACGAATAGTGTTAGGCAGGGTGTATGAAGGGTGCATGGGATGGGAGCAAAAGTTCCCTTCTCGACCCACTTTTGGGTGTTTGGCAGAGTGCATGAAGGGTGCATGAGACCACACTAGTAGGTTAACACAAATACACGAAGAGGAAACAACTACTCCCTCCGTCTAGGTGTGTAAGTCATCTTACGTTGTGCACTGCGACCAAGGCGGAGAGGAAAACGAGAAAACTTAATGTCTTTTTGCTAATTAATAGCATTGCATGCAATGAACTAACCACTGCATGTCATGTTTATTAGTCTCAAGTCATTGAAAGCATGCACGGCCCATGTTTCTTATTGGTTGATATGTCACAAAACGAGAAACGGGGAGGGAGTTAATGTACCGTGCCTAAGTGTTTTGGGATTATTTGGTTTTCGTAAGGTGACTTACACACCTAGATAGAGGAGTATATTGAGATGACAATGCAACCAAACACACCCACACACTTTGTGCTACAGTGACTGATCTGCACCGTCTGAGTTTGATCCAACGGTCATGTTGCACCGAGACATGACATGCCCATGCGGAGGGCGCCTAAACACCACCGAAGTCCCTCTGCTTCTCGAGGCGCACGACGTTGGTGATGCAGGGGGCGAAACGGCTGAAAGGCAATGCAATCTATGGGAAGGCGGAGGGAGCCAGCTGAGGAGTGGGGAATCTTTTGGTTTTCACCATGGTAAAACACCAGTCAACGACTTCTCACATCAGGGAGCAGTGGGTTTTACAGGCGGAGTCATCGTGACTAATTGCTGCCGTGCCTGCTCCTGTCAATCAGAAGATTAAAAATCATGCCGCGCCTGCTCCCATCAATCAAAAAATTAAAAATCCTGCCGCACTCAAACACCAGAGCAACGCCGTGGTGTATATTTAAATTTACCTACCGGCAAGTAGATAAAAAAAGGGGTGAAAAAACAAATGTGGCAGCGGACTAGCTAATCGGTCGAACTAGCCAGACTAGCTAGCCACCGTGCTTCACTGATGTACTCGGCGGGAAAAGTTGTCTTTCGTGATTTGACGAATCATTTACTTGCTTCGGCGAAAATGCGCGGTAGGGCGTCCCACGTCAGGAAGAATATATGCGTGCACACCCGGGAGGACATCGAAACCGCGCGGTAGGGTGTGCCATGTCTCGGCAGGGAGGAAAAATGTGCGTGTAAAAGTTTACTGTATCAGACGTTACCTATGGTTCGACCTCGGGACCCAGCCAGTCAGTCGAAAACACCCCATTAGGCACACAGCTTCATCATGCTAACATGGCACAGAGGATAGGTGTGGTTAGCTAAGTCTCGACGAGCCACAACATCTCTTGTTCTAGGCGATTCTTCTATTTTCCAAGCTTTGTTTAGATGTAATAACACCACGGCAAGCTAGCGCCGCTCTTCGTGTGTGCCCGTGCAAAGGTTAGACGATGGAGAGAAGAGTGAGATCGCAGACCTAGGACCCACCAGTAAGTGGTCAACGGTCATGCACGTGTTGACGAGGCACTCCCTCTACTCTACTCAACGTAATACTGTATAAAATCAAGTTATGGGACAAAGCCAACAACCGTTGTTGTTTCAGGCTATCGACTTACGCTTTGTAGTCCAGGTTGCCAGTTCGAATCTCGTCTTTCATATTTGATAGTTTTAGGTCCAATTTGATTAATGACAAGTGGGACCCCCGTGTGTTGTTCTGATATTTCAGTGTAGGATGGTTTTTTTGAACACACACTTTGCGCGGTTAGACAAGTAACGGCACAAGTTACACGTATTTTGCAAGTTTACGAACAAAAATGACAGCAGCATAGAATATCACATCCACCCTGCAGCTTAGATGCTATGGTGATACGAGTTTTTACACCGTTGGAAATGAGATCCAATGGCTTGGGAGTAGTCTTTGTAATTATGCGCAATTTCCAAACTCTCCAATGGTTTTTTTTGTAAATAAAACTTTCAGGCCTCGTGTGTGCCGCTGCATCTTGGATCCAACGGCTGCCCGTTGCTCATATTAGGTGCTCCCCGTAGCTTAATTACCCGTTATGGTGATATGAGCATCTAGGTCGTATGATCAGTGATCAGATGGCACATGCGTAGTACTTTTACTTTCTGCGCGATTCACAAACTCTCTCAGCCGTATATTGCAAAAACATTCAAACCTCCTACTATGGGCTGTTAGATCTCCGTGAACTCGTATCACCATAGAATCTACGGTGCGGGAGCACCTCATATTCTTCCGTGCGAGAAAACATAAGGTGCTCTCGCAGCTTGGATGCTACAGTGATACTAGCTTCGAGGTCGTTTGAGCTGAGATCCAATGGCATCTGAGCAGTCTTTGTGCTTGTAAGTAGTGGCCGAACTCTTTGGGGGCTTTTCTACAAAAAACCATTCGAACCACCGAGGAGGTGTTGGGTCACAAATCCAACGGCTCCGAAGAGCTTGTATCACCAAAGCATCTAAGGTGTGGTAGCACATGATATTCTTACATACATGAGAATATGATGTCCTCCTTCATCTTAGATGCTACGGTGATATGAGCTTCGAGGTCGTTGGATATGGGATCCAAGGGCATCTGAGTGGTTTTTGTACAAATTGTGTGCAATTCTCTAACTCATCAAGGTTTCCAGTAAAAATATTAAGACATCATGTGAGCTGCTATATCTCAGATCTACAAGCTCCAAGCAAGTCGTATCGGCATATCTAAGGTATGGGGGCACATGATATTCTCCCGGGGAGGAGGGGTGGGGGTGCACAACTAATCGATGGTTGGGAGGGTGGGGACAAATAT
This sequence comes from Aegilops tauschii subsp. strangulata, assembly GCF_002575655.3. Taxonomy (NCBI): domain Eukaryota; kingdom Viridiplantae; phylum Streptophyta; class Magnoliopsida; order Poales; family Poaceae; genus Aegilops; species Aegilops tauschii. The sequence goes on from NC_053041.3 coordinate 505,732,969, forward strand.
AATGTAAACAACCCTAAATTGTGCTTCACAATTTTATCTAAGGTCGAGGGGGTGACCCCCGAGAATCATAGCTCCACCTAATTAAACACAACATTTGCATGTACTGTAGTACTAGACTTAATATTCATGTTTCAGTTTCATGTTCGTTTTAAATATTGAATTGAGGACCATGCATGTCTTACATTTTACTCCCTTCGTTCCTAAATATTAGTGTTTTTAGAGATTTCAAGTGGACTGGCACATACGGATGTATATAGACATATTTTAGAGTGTAGATTCACTCATTTTGCTCCGTATGTAGTCGCTTGTTGAAATCTTTAAAAGACTAATATTTAGGAACAGAAGGAATATTTTTGAATTCGTTTCATACATGCATGGTTTGGAAAAATAGATGCACTATACTTATTGGATTGTTGTTGTGTTCGTCTGTGGGTGTCTCTATGTGTGTGTGTGTGTGTGTGTGGTCATATGCTTGATACATACAAAGTTTTCTCACCTCCATATAGTTCATCTTTTAAATTTGAATTTGCATTGAAAAACTTACCAGGGATACCATGAAATTTGAAATCCACGTTGAGATCACTATATCACAAACTCACTCTAATTCAACAACTTGTCATAAATCAATTACCACGTTGAGATTTGTATTTGCAAGGAAAATACGAGCATTGTAATACACATAGATTCGTTCGGCAATTTAAAAGGTTCCTTTCGTATTCTCGAATGGTAGGACCCAATGGCGTACCAGCCAGACCTTGGCTCGTATTGATCCTAAAAAAAAACCGGGCTCATGTCCTTCTGGTGGCATGTGTGGTATGCACATTAGGCAACCCCAACCAGTCGAGCCTCCGCATTTCGAGTCGAAATATCTGGCGGCCAGAATTCTAGCCCTAGGAAATTCCTCTCATGTCCCCGGTCCATAATGACTACCGATGAACAACGAATGGATGCTTTAGTAACTAGACAACGTAACCTACCTTGCCGAGCACGGTTTAGTTCCCTCGGTCGTCGCTCGCCAAGGTCACACGTCAACTGCATTGCCTAGTACTACTACTACACCAGGATGAGCACAGAATTGAGCCGGTTGTTCGTTCCTAGTACTTGAGTTAATATATCAGGCAATGCACTGGTACGGAGGGATTATCCTTTTGCTCTGCATATATAACTTGTCTGAAGTCTAACTAAGCAAAATGTTTGACCAAATCCTTTCTTAAGAAATACAACATGACAGATGTATGGCTTGAAAATTTATTGCATGATGCAGGTTATGATATTGTTTCGAATCCTGGATCTTAAATTTCAGAAAATCCAAAAGTGACCATAAATTCTTGAAACTGAGCATGGTCACGTGATATGGCACAAATATTACTTCATAATTTTTTTCTTCAATTTGAGACAAGCTGCTTATGACAAGTTGCACAAATGAAGAGCCAAGGTATTTTGGAACAAAGACCTGTCATGTTAAGGTGAACACTTTCACTATTGAAACCATGGGTTCTCATCGGTAGGTGCCGTCCGAGCAAGCGTGTGAGTCGACGGGAGGCATGCGAGCAGACCGCTGCGCCGGCTGACAGGGAGGCGTGCGAGCAGACTGCTGTGCAGGCTCACCGGGAGGCGATCCCTTTGACCAGGCTCCGCGGCCCACCTTCATCCCAACTGCTCCCACTTTTAATGTCGCCGGCGCCGCAGTTTAAAATCAACCCCCCACTACCCGGTATCGCTACAATCTTCTCGCTTCCTCTCCGATTCTCCTGTCGTCTACCTCCAACCAGCCTGACCTAAACATACGCCATGCTGCATCACGATGGTCTGCCCTTAGTCTTCCAGTTTCCTGAGGAAGACACCCAGCCGGAGTCTCAAGAACGTAAGGCGCTTTGGGACGAGCTTGAACTGGCCTTGCGGGAAGATGCCGCGCCTGTCCCCGCTCCCATTCTGGCTCCCGTCGCCCCGACTGCGCAAGCGCCCATCCCCGTGACATTGATGGGCTGGGAGCCGCACATTATCGACGAGCTTGATGCCACGGGGTTCCACGAGGTCCCCGCAGACTTTCACGCGCCCGTGCACCTGCCAGCGCATGCGCCTGCGCGTGCACTGACGCACACGCCCGTGCCGGTGCCCGTGCACCTGCTAGCGCATGCGCCTGCGCATGCACTGACGTGTGCCCCCGTGCCGGTGCCCGTGCACACAAATGTCTCCGTCGCGCCGTTGACAGCGCCTGTCCCCGCGCGGGTGCCAGTGCCCCCCTCAACGGCATGGATGGCCGCCGTCGACCGCTTCCTTGCACCAACGCCAGTCGCCTCCTCCCGCCAGTTGACTCGCTCCGAAGTCCAGAACATTTGGCCTTCCTTGAAGCTAGGCCAACGTCCAGGAGTACGCCAACAACAGCGCAAGGCGCCGCCGTCGCCGCCGGTCAGTGGCCCGACGACAGATAGAGCACGGAAGAGGAGCTACTTCCCACCGCAAGACGCCCCCGCTGCCACTGCGTAATCTAAATTTGCCATGAAAAACGTTCGTATTGCCATGCTTAAAATCCGAACGTTTATCATTTCCGTTTATTTTAGATCGATCGTCGTATAATTTAAAGTCAGAGTCAGACTGAACGATATCTATGGTTTGATCGATTAAATGTTCTGCTAGAGCCGTATCAAATTAAATATAAAACGTCATCAAGCCACATGTATTCCTTGTCATCCAACGACCTAGACTGCTTCAATGTCGAGCGCTCAACACGTTTAGCGTGCAGTTAATTTCATGCCAAAAATAGTGCTAATCACATAATAACACGCAAATAATATCCTACTTAATATCCGCATGCGCTTAATATACTTCCAAATTAAGATATGGTCAACGGCAACATCGCCCGCGAGTTCTTCGTGTTTGCCCATGCATCTAAACGCAGAAGGGCAGGAGAGAGAGAGCACACATGGAACCCACCAGTACGTGAAGGCGAATATTACTAAAAATAATATTACATGTTATCAATTAAATAGGCTGTGGTAATATAAAAACATTATGTGAACAAAGGGAGGTACAACAAACATTGTTGTTCTACGTATGTTGCCTATTGACGTGCGGCTTGAAGGCCCTGGTCGCATGTTCGATCCTCGTCCTTTATTTTTTAATTTGTATATGGGTCCAAATTTGTTTCATGACACGTGGGCCCCTCCGTGCGTCGTTTGTAGCTCTTTAATTTGTGGGTCGAAATTTGTTCCATTCCAAGTGGCCTATCTGTGTGTAGTTTTGTAGCTTATTTATAATAATTAAAGAGAACAACCGAGTTTTTTCCAATAATACCATGGTGCGACGTTGAAGGCGAGAAAGGACGTGTGCGAGAGAGCGATGACCGAGCCAGAGGGAAATCAACTAGGGGAGTTGCGGGGGTTGCAACGGTGTTTCGAGTAGTTGTGGGCCGAAGGCTACGAAAATATAATCTAGACCGACCGGAATAAATGCCTACAAAAATTAATCCAAGGTTGGAGTGCCCCTCGCAATGTAAATAGCTCCGGCTTTGCGAGGGATGCAGAGGTAGCTTCAATGTGTGGAAGATACGTCGTGAGAAAGCGAGATCAATCGAGAGACATATAGATAGAGAGACAAAGTGAGTGTGGTCCGACATTCATTGAGCAAATATATATGCTCTGGAGAGATATTGTCCGATTGAGCTTTTGGCAAGGGTGAGTGCTGTAAGATAGAGCTTCAGAGATGATCCAGTCACAGACATGTAGATATATTTTGTGCGTGGGAGGAAGCAAGGTCAATCGATCACATAGGGTCGTCATGCGATCGAAAGAGTGAGACGGGTTGGAGAGAGTGACCTAGATAGACAATGTGCGTGAGAGAGTACACAATGTGAATAAGTCGAATTGGGCTCAAACATGGTGATATATCGTTTTTGTCCGAGAAAGAGCGAGGTCAATCGAGACATACAAAGAGAGAGAGAGAGAGAGAGGGAGGGAGAGAGAAAGAGAGAGAGAGAGAGCGAACGTGGCCCACCATGAGGTCGAAAGAGTGGGGGCGGCTTCGATGGACTGGCCTAGATAGACAATCTACGTGAGAGAGTATAGAGTGTGTCGATCAAGGCCTGAACAGGGAGATATATCATTTGTGGGTGAAAGAAAACAAGGTTAAACGAGACTCAGATAAAGAGAGCGAGATTAAGCGTGTGTGGCCCGCCATGCGGAAGAAAGAGTGAGACGGTCTCGAGGGAGTGACCTAGATAGACAATGTGCGTGCGTGCGCATGAGAGGTTGGGGGGCTAGATAGGCAATGCATGTATTTAGCGCGAGAGGGTGAGAGGGAGAGGGGGAGAGAGAGAGCTCGGCATGGGGTGCAATGGCGGGTGTGTGAGGTAAATACATTTCGTAACAGAGTGGAAAAAGGGGGTTGTGTAGTTGAGAGAGTTAGAGATCGAAACATGGAGAGAAAGAATGGATGTGTGTTGGAAACCAATAGCTTCCTAAGGTGGTTAGGAGAGGAAGATTGACCGATACAGGAAGTATGTAGCGTGTGTGCGGGGGGGGGGGGGGCTAAAAACAACATTTGAATGTAGATAGTATGAGACTTAATATCGATGTTTCAATTCGGTGTACATTGTAAGAATTGAACTGAGGACCATGCATATGGGTAATTATTTCGAATTCATGCCATACTAGGTTTCGAAAAGTTGACATTGACTCGATTTGTTGTGCTATTTTGTAGGTCATATGTTTGAATCCAACCAAAATTTTTCTCACTAGCATGGTGTTCATCATATAAATATGAATTTGTATTAAAAAAGTAGCGTGGATACAGTGAAATGCGAAATCCACGTTAGAATCGGAGATCGCTATGTGACACACACTCTAATTCAAATAACTAATTATGTGACACACACTCTAATCCACGTTAGCGTGGATACTGTTTCGATTTTTTTTCAAATAACTCATCATCAATTAATTCATAGTATCTCGTTTCGAATGACTAATTGTTGCAAGGAAAACACGGGCATGGTAATATATACAGATTCGTTTGCAAATGAAAGAATGTTCATTTGCATTCTGAAATGTAGGCGCACCAGGCAGACCAGGGTCGTGTCGTGGTGGTCGCGTGTGTCGGACGGACGCTTAGCACCCAGCCACCCACCCCCCTCCCTCCCTCCCCTTCCCCCCCCCAAAGGACAACAACAAAATAAGTTCGCGCTTCCACGTTTCGGATTGAAATATCTGGCGGTTCCAACCCTGCAAAATCTGCCTTCTCCACCGTCCCCTTCCGCACCCAGATTGCTCAAATCCCTAATTCGCCGCCAACCCAAGCAAAGTTTGAATCACCCCTTGTCTCGTCTCTTTCCCCACCTCTGTGCCGGACGATGACGACGAAGACGACGGTCGCGCTTCACCACCGCACCGGAGTTACCTCATCTACGCCCTCGTCCACCGCACCGGGTGTTCCACTGACAACGTCGGCCGCCGCAACTGACGTGCCTCACAAACACCGACTTCCACCGCATCAGGTGCGCTTCACCGACGCCGTCTCCCAGCTCACCGGGCTACTTCACCGAGCACATCGTCGCGCCTCCGCCCTCTGAGGCCGCTGGGGCTTCGCCAACGGTCTCGCCCACCGCATCGTAGCGCTCCACAGCCACTCAAGATCTGCATCCGTGCGCGGCCAGCCAACGCCAGCGCATCACTCTCAACGGCTCTAAAGTGACCCGCACTTTAGCTAGGCGAGCAAGCCCAAACGTCGGCCCGAACTAGGTATCCACACATCACTCCCTTGTGCACTGTTCCGACGATGTTTGGATATCCTTTCACTGCTCTCTTAGCTTACACGCCTATCCAACTCTGACTTTAACTCTTATTTCTTCTGGAGATATCATCTGAAACAAGCAAATCCATTTTTTAGCGAAGCATGACGGCGCTACGGGATCTGGTACACATACTGCACACCCGTATAACCTTGTAAGTATCTGTCCTACGGTACAACAGGAAGGTCGATTCCTCTTATTTGATCAACCATCGCCGTGTCAAAAATGCAGAGGGGGATGCAAGGAGCACAAGGCCTGCACATCCAAGCAAGTGGTAACATGGACTTGTACATGGAACATCCCAAGCGCAAGCAGAGCTGCAGTGAGCCTGTACAACGAGCTAGCATAAGTCCCTGCATTTCATTTAATTAGTACTGGCATTCGTGTATGATTTGTGTGCAGTGGAGGATCCACGAATTCAAGTTACCAGGGGCGAACATTTAACTTAAAAAATACCAAGGCACTTGCACTCCGGAAATCAACATAACTTGAGAAATGTGAAGCTACATGCACTTTGAAAACCAGCTAATGATCCAAAGTATTTCAGATTATAAAAACTAAATGATGCAAGCACCAAAAAACACAAAATGCAACATGGTGTACAAGGACTACAAACATGGTCTGTACCTGCTTAAATTATTCATTCTCTGGCTGAAAATATCAAAGTGTAATTGCACCTATAACCAGTGCGCAAACTGCATATCAATATATCTATCCTGCACAAGTATGCCAATAGTTTCAAACAACAGATTAGAAAAGTATTTATGCTATGTTCTCATGATACGGGGACTTTCTGGTAGATGGCCTCGACGTTTCCTCAAGCCTTGAAAATGCACTATAATTTGCTTGTCAACAATGCCTGCAAATCCCTATGTCTCTCTCAACATAGCAGATCATCATTAGACACTAAATCCTTCAATGGGAGCTTGCAAAATGCTTGCATTAGATGCTTCATTAGACACTATATGTTCATCACTAGGAGCATGTAAAATGTTTGAATCAAATCCTTCATTACCAGTCTGTTCATTAGACACTTCAGGCTCAAGAACAACATGATTAGATTCATCAGATTCAGTCAGTTCAGTATTGATTGGGGGAGTTATAAAATAAGTAGAAATTGGTTTCATTTTCTCATAGATTCCCTACATACAAGCAGTTTTACAATACCATTAGGTTTAACTATTGGCCAGAAATTGAAGAGTTGAATTAGATATAATAAAGGATGTGATGTACCTGCTCGTTGCGCATGCTACTCTTGCAAGCTGCGACTGTCCGTTTGCGCAAGCTCGATGCCATGCCCGTGTTGCCGCCGCTGCCTCCCATGCAGGCTACACCCAGGGTTGGATCTTCATCTTCTTGTCCTTCCGTTCGCTTGGAGCCCGACGACCGCCCTCCAACGAGGGCGCGAGGAAGTGCTGTGTCGGTCTGTCCAGCGGCGGCTAGGTTAGGAGCGAATCAGACTGGAGGCTGGAGCAGATGAATTGGGATTTTTCCTGCTGTCGATCAATATGGGAGGCGCTCGTTTGGGCCGCGAGCCTGCTATAGGGTCTGCCTTGCACTTATGTTATTGGCCTATCCCAATTGAAACATTTTTCTTCATTTTTTACATTGCCTGCTCATGCGTTGGGACGAACAAAACTAGCCTGGACCAACCTGGACGACTCAAATTAGGTGCACACTTTCGAGCCACCCGAGGCGGCCGCCCATACCAGCCCCTTTGGTGGTGTCTCCCCTTTTTGCGTGTATGATAGGGGTAGTGAAAAATATTCCAGTGGCGCTTTTGATTTACCCACAGAATGGTTGAATTGCTTGTTTCTATGAACTGAGTTCGCCAATAATGTGAAGGATGTCAGTCTTTTCATCCTATTGTAGATTGCTTAGATCTTGATATGCCAAAAGTAATCGCATGAAATATACAGTAAAAGCCAGTGTGATGTGTGTGGCTACAACTAGTCTGACTACACGTCCTCATATAACATATCAAGGACGCACCATCTTACCAGATTAACCATTCGACTTACCAATGCAGTGTGGGAAGAAAGAAGTATTGGGACTGCGTATCCAAGCAATTGATGCCATGGACTCCTTCGTACAACCTTGTAAGTGAAAAAGAAGTTGCAGTGTGCCTGTACAAAGAACTAGCGTAAGTTCAGTTACCTGCTTCTATGAATTTTAGTTAGCCACTTATTGCAAAATTGTTCAATTACGTTGCTTGGCTTAATTTAGTTTGCTACTGATTACATAATGCCACAGCCTGTTAATCCTGTAATAGACTGCGCCTATCTATGTGTTTGATACTTACTGTTAAGAATTACCTGTTTGCCTGAACTTAAATAGCTACTTGTTTGTTTAACTGCTTTGCTGCTGCAACAACAGGTTACAATTATGTTAATAACTACTTTTCAGCATCGAATTGAAACCCTTTAATTCCTGTTTGTTTAACTGGTTTGTTGTTATAACTCCCAGTTGAGATGTTTTGCTAACTTCAACTTTTCTGAATCCAATCGGAACTTTAATGGCAAAACAGGTTAGCCCAAGATCAAAGAGCGAGGTCCCCATGGACGTTGTATCATCCCACAGCAGTGGCACCGCCCAATCGTGCATTATGAATTGCCAACTGCTGATGCTCTAGAGGCTAAACTAGTGGTAGAAAGAGATTCTGCTTCTGCACTTAGATATGAAGTTGACATGTTGAGGAAGAAAATAGCACAATCAGTAGCAGTACTCAAGACAACCATTAAATATTTGGTGGATTTCAAAACGAAGCAAGCTGAGACTGACCACATTGTTAAGGTCCTCAAGGAAAAAAGGAAATTAAATTCCCACTTGGTAAATCATAGGTGAAATGTTCTTTCCGTCGTTGAATAACCTTTGTGTTGTTTGTTCGGGAGGTGTAAAATAAATCATAGGCAATTATGGTGAAGGACCCATATCTAAATAAAATATTTAAATGCACAATAGTAGATAAAACAATTATTAGAAAGCTTTTATAATAATAAACCATTTCACCATTGGGTGGTATTAGGATCTTTTATTCCTCGACCTATACTCTGGGACTTTGATCTCTCTTCTATTCGGGTTAAATGATTTTACTAACGCCGACTCTAGGTTCTCGTAACTACTTCCACACGGAGAGCCCCTTACTCCAGATGATTACTTGGTGTACCGAAGGATTTTGAAGATACTCTCCGACGTTCTCTCGAGACTTTGAGCCTATTGCTTTTGCAATTCCCTACCACCGAAATATCCCTATGGATAAATACATACACTTGTCGTTCTTACTTTTATTCCCAGTTGATCTTGTTATAACAAGATACCCTGAAATCCCCTCTACTGTTCCGAGAATATTTTGCGCCTACTGCCTTGCAGTTCCTTGCCACCTGAATACCCCTACGGATAATTTCTTGCCCTTATCGAGTATCCGCTCATCCCCGGTTGTTCATGTGTTTCACAATGGTCTTTGAAATACTATTCGATCCTCCAAAATTCCTTAGTAGCTTATTGCTCTGCAATACTTGTCTGCTTGCATTATGGATGCTTTCCATATGTCTGGCAATATTCGTTAGTATCCTTAAACACCGTAATTTTGATCCTATTGATTCAACATGAGTGTGAATGCACGCAATCATCAGTTGATCCTTTTAAATTATCTTTCTGGCTCAAACGTCATTTTTAACATGAGCTTGTTCTTGACCAATCTATTTGTCGTCAATTGTACCCTTAGGTCTATTTAACTTATCCACCCTTGATCAGAGCGTCTGCTTCTGATCCTTCGATTTGGAGATCATAATTCCTTTGACATCTAAGCATCGAATCATTCAGATGTTCTATAATCTGATGCCCTTGCATCCTTTCTTCAACTGGTTGTGTGCCGATGCTCACATCAGCTCTGCTATGGACCGTCAGATCCTTTATTGGATTATTATTCGACAATGTCCTTCATATTTAATTGCCTTGTGAATTCTTCCCTGATACATAATGCCATTAGTAAATGCTATTCTCTGATTTGGCCAACCATGCTCTGCTTTCGAGCTGGTGATATTTACTCTTGAAACTTGTGGTATATGTTTCTAAGATATCCCGATGGGTTGAACCTTATGCCTTCCTTAATCTGTTTGAACCCGAAAACTTTTCACGGGTCATACTCCTCTAGTAATTCACCCGGTAGGTCTTCGCATTGGAGAAGTGGGAGTCGACCTTGAACCTTTGTGTTCATGCCCATGGAAACGATGTAGATCTTATCATGGAGGCTTCTCGTAATAATAATTATCCCCTTGGTATAATTTGATCCTGTATCCGTGATTTGGACTTTTGTAATCGTGGTTTCGACCATATTGTTCTTCTTTGATCCCATTTCACGGACGAGTTAAAGTACTCGTCTTCTGCAGATCATTTCACGTGTCCAAGCTTTACTTTGATCTACCGTCGAGTATTACACTCTGGTATCTCGAGAATATCATGGAACTGCATAACATCTTATGGGTTCTCCATCAACTATTATTTCTCACCAATGCCAATTTTCCTGGGTTATGGGTTGTCGTCAAACGAGAACACCGATATATGAAGCGATTTCGCACTCCGGTTCGATAAACCTAAGTAATTTTTGTTGCTTATGAGTTTAATAATCCTTCTAGTCATTCCTAGCCTGATCGGCTATATCATTATTGTGCTAATTTTTAACTATGCTACCTGGTCCTTCTTCATGGAGCACAATTTTCGATGATGAGCTAACTCTACGCCGATCTTCCTTGTCTTATCATTTCGCCTTGAACAACAAGCTTGATTTTGAGTTTGTGTCGTACCCTTGGTTTCAATAACCTTCGCCTCATCATTCCTTTTACTTGATGTCGTCGCCAATCGATTACCTCTTCATGAAATCTCGCAACAAATGTGTCGTGAACATCATCAACATTCCGAGCTCCTCCAAGATATCAATCGAATTTATGATGATAAGTGTCATCCTCGTCCCTTGGTAATTTGAGTTACCATCGCCAACTTCCTTACCTTACTTTCATCACAAACTTGTTCATGTTACGGATGCAACTTGCTTTCAAGCTTGTATTATGTTCTACCTTGAAGTATTGCCATCTTTTATGTCAAGGATGTTGTGAGAATTGCTCCACCTCTTAAGAATTCTTGTTACAGTGATGCTTCTCGCCATCACCATCCTTTCTTGGACCCAGTGTTGCTTCCAACCGGAATACCAACAAGTGAATTCTGTTGTGAGACTTTAGTATTTCTAGCAACCCTATTGCTTTGAAGTTCATGGTCGACAGTTCATTCTTAGACTATTGGTTATTGAATCACCATTCTAACATTGATCGTGCTACCGAGCCCATATTTCGGGTGCACCTTTCAACCAATGTCTAAATATGTATGTTTTCCTCAAGCATAAATCATTATATCATTTGATCTGACAAATGATATCTCCTTGTTCACATAATTGTGAATTCCATCTTTTTGGAAATCTCGATGAGTTGTCGCGGAGCATCAGCCACCTCCTCATCCTCTCCTTAGTTTAATGATGAACTCTTGTTTCGGAACTCACTCCCATAGTTCATTCCCCGAGAATCTTACCATGCCATTTTGTCAATTTGTGTTGCACCTTTTCTTCTCAGGCATCCTGAGTCTGAGGTATCCTGACGCCCATCGGATCTGAACCTCGATCAGATATGATGGTTGGAACATATTTCCAAGAGTTATAACTTTGGTCTTTATCCCGATAAGGTGATGTCATCCTAACACACCTGCCCTGAGGACCTATTTTTATAGTTTCCTTTTTAGCAAGGTTAGCCATTCTTCCATGAGGAAATTGTAAGACTTATTCTATAAGTTGTTCCTGATGAATCCTTTGTATATCCAAGTCCAACCTTTGCTTGAAGACCATGTCAATGCTATCTCAAAGCATGTCAGTGGTACTCTGATTTTTTTTAACAAGAACATTTGAAGCCCAACGTTAAATGATTCTTGCTCAATTATGCAAACACCGTTGTATGGGTAATGTCATGAAATTTCTCTCCCCTTACCTAAAGGGTTTTCTACATTATATCTTGTCGCGGATATCATGCTCTGCTTGTCCTTGCGAAGGATATACCCCTGAAATATGTGTCTAAACACATTTTCCTTTCCATTGTTCTGTTTACTCTGATAATCATATTTTCCTTTCCATTGTTTGGTTTAACCTTTCTTGTGATCTATATGATCCAAGCAGAAATATTCTCTTGCTTATGTAAACACCTCGTTGTACAATTCTGTCAGCAAGACCGTGTTACTATTGTTGATGACATTTCGGTAGCCACCGATGGACGAGAACTTTGCCTATTGGCCCGCCTCGTTCAACGAGCAGGAAAATGGTTCTCTTCGTCCCACGCCCTTGGTACCGATGTTGTTGCTGACATAACTGACAGGCTATCCTCTAACATGGCTTGCTTACATGATTGTGCAAGACGTTACCGCCCTTCCTACTTTTAACCCACATGGTGGGCCCATAACCCACAGTTCAACATGATCGAAACCTGACTCTCTTGTACACCCTGATGTCAAAGTTATTCCTCACGCTTGACTTTGTAAGTAATTCATGGGCCACCTGCCTTGTGATCTATTCTGGTATTTGATGCAATGCTTATTCACATTGCTCTAAACCCCTTCAACACTTCGTTTCAGGCAACGAACGATTACCTATGCGCTTGAAACTTCTATTTTGCACCTTCTTACTTTGCTCTCGATAATTTCTTAAGTTTCAATTCGAGAGTTACTTTCCGCCACCTCCCCCGATGTTATTGACCAGATAGTCAACCTTACAGAGGTCCGTTCTGCCGGATACCCACCCTTTATTCTTTTGTAAGTACGATGGAGTTCCCGAAGGAATGATGACGACTTCATTAGGATGACCTGAATCAGAGAAATGAAGGCATCAACGAAAGAGATCAACATCTTCGGGAAGAGCAACCAAGACCGATACCACTCGTTAGAATTCATAACCAATTCTTCCCCCTTAACTCTACCTCATAAATCTCGGGACAAGATTTCTTGTAGTGGAGGAGAATTGTGACGCCCGGATATTTAAGCTACAGTGAACCCCGCTAATGTTGCCACGTCACCTCGATTACTGTTGCTAAACTCACGTTAGTTTGAAACCGGTTCGAATTCAAAATTCAAAATCAGGCTAACGATAAAGGTTTTCAAATGTTAAAACTAAAATGTTCGGGAGGCGTAAAAGAAATCATAGGCAATTATGGTGAAGGACCCATATCTAAATAAAATATTTAAATGCACAATAGTAGATAAAACAATTATTAGAAAGCTTTTATAATAATAAACCATTTCACACTATTTTACTTTAGGTGCCAAGTTAATTGTGGTAATGGCATATTCGTTAAAACTATTTTATGTACAACTTTAGTATTTTATATAAAACTAAAAGAAAAGAAAACAGAAAAGAATAAAAACAGAAAAACAAAACTAACAAAAAAATAAAAAGGAAAAACAAACCCCAACCCCCACTGGACCAGGCGGCCCAGCTCACAGGCCAGGCCGGCCCACCTGGCCCAACCGGCCGACCCACCCCCTCCATATCCCCACTAAGGGAAACCCTAACCCACGACCCACCTCACTTCCCCCCACTCCCCCACGACTCTCTCCCCTCCCCGATCTAGATCGGGATCGGGGGAACGAACCCAGGTCGCGCCCGAGCCCGACGCGCCCCCGACGCTCGACGCCAATGCCGGAGCTCCTCCTCGCCGGACTGCCTCCTCCACGTAGCCGTCATCTCCGACTTCCTCCCCGCGCCCCACTGCCCCGTTCCCTACAACCTGCGGTGAGGCCCCGGCCTCCTCTCTCCCTGCCACGCGCCGCCGCTCCTTGCTCCCGCCTGCAGCTCGCCTAGTCACCGTGTGCCTCGCTGCCGCAGCCACCCCTGTTGGCGCATGCCCGCAGCCTAAGCGCCTGCACGCTGCCACCTTTGCGCCACCGCGCCGCATCGGCGCCCCTCCTCGCACGTGGACCCCTTCCCTTGCTGCTGCGCCTCCCCTGCTCGTTGTCCGCTCCGGCCACGCAGCCCTGGAGCTCTGCTCCGCCACGCCCCCGCCCCCGCACAGCTGCCACATCGCGGCTCCGCTCGCTGGGCGCGCCCTTCACGCGCCGGCCTGCGCCCGTCGCCGCCCACCTGCGAGCGCCCGCCCTGTCGCCCCCAGCTCGCCGTCGCTGTGCCCGCGTCATCGTCGCGGCCTCGTCCCCGCACCGCGCCATGGCCGCCCCCTTTCCTTCTCGGGCGGTTGCGGCCGTCCGTTGCGGTGGCCGGCGATGCCTCGCCGTCCCCCTGTTGGCCTGGGCGGGCGCCCAATCGGGCTGGCGCCCGTCGCCTGTACGCCCGAACCCGATAGGCCCCTATGGGCCTATGTCAAACGGGGCCCACGCCGAGAACGTTTTCAAAAAAAGGAATTAAAAAACAATAATTAATTAATTAATCATAATTAGATTAATCTAATCACTAATTAACCTAATTAACAGTAGTTAATTAATCAATCAATGACAGTCGGGACCCACCGTCAGATTGACCGAGTCAACACCTCTGTTGACTGCTGACGTCAAGCTGACATCATGCTGACGTCAGCAAGCACTATTCTGGATAATGTTGAATTAAAATAATTAAATAAATGCTAAAAATGATTAAATCTTTTAAAATTAATATAAAATAAGTTGTATCTCGGATGGAAAAACTTTGTACATGAAAGTTGCTCAGAACGACGAGACGAATCTGGGCACGCAGCCCTTTCGTCCGCCATACATCCCTAGCATAGCGAACGCGCAACAATCCACCTCCGTTTCATCTGCCCGAAAACGTCAAACACCGGGAATGTTTTCTCGGATGTTTTCCCCCTTCACCAGTAGCACCTAGTACTACGTTAGGTCACCTCTAGCACCGTGTATTGCCATGTTACGCTTTGTGATGCTTTGATTGCTCTATTATTTATTGTGTTCCCCCTCTATTACTTCTTTCTGGTAGACCCCGAGACTCCCGGCGACCCCCAGTTCGACTACGGTGTTGACGACCCCTCCTTGCCAGAGCAACCAGGCAAGCCCCCCCTTGATCACCAGATATCACCTATTCCTTCTCTCTACTGCTTGCATTAGAGTAGTGTAGCATGTTACTGCTTTCGGTTAATCCTATTCTGCTGCATAGCCTGTCATTGTTGCTACAGTTGTTACCCTTACCTGTAATCCTAAATGCTTAGTATAGGATGCTAGTATTCCATCAGTGGCCCTACACTCTTATCCGTCTGCCATGCTATACTACTGGGCCGTGATCACTTCGGGAGGTGATCACGGGCATATGCTATATACTTTATACTGTTACATTACTTATGATACTGTTCGGAGATGGGGGCTGAAGGGGGAGGTGGCTCCATCCCGGTAGAGGTGGGTCTGGGTTCCCGACGGCCCCCGACTATTACTTTGTGGCGAAGCAACTAGGCAGGTTGAGACCACCTAGGAGAGAGGTGGGTCTGGCCCTGGTCGGTGTTCACGGATACTTTAATTAACACGCTTAACGAGATCTTGGTATTTGATCTGAGTCTGGCCACTTTCCGAAAGACCTCTGTTTCTCCCTCCATTTCCCCATTCATACATGGTGGGCGGCAAAACAAACTCGACTGGGCCGAAATCGATGTAGGCAAATATTTTCAATAAGGGCAGGTTTGTAACTTCACTCAGACGTGACGCAACCGCCCTACCTGTCAGCCCCGTTCATACACCGTGGGCGCCAACCACCCTCTCCTTGCCCGAAATCGCTCTCGGCAAATATTGGCGAGATGCGAGATTACCGTCGTATCCCCAACCGACGAGACGTCCAAAATTTGAACGGGGGCTAAGTTCGTAACTTTCCCATATTTCAGACAGGCGCGTCCCAAAAACATGGTTCGTCATACCTCTCCCTCCATTTTCCCATTCATACACTGTCCGCGCTAGAACACCATCCCCACACCAGCCTCCGTCCGCCACCCCATCCATCGCCGCTGTCCTCCACCACATCCATCGCCGCCGTCCTCCACCACATCCATCGCCACCGTCCTCCACCATGCCGGAGCGCCTACCAAGACCGCGTCGTCCACTACTAGAGATGGACGTTTCTCATCCACGGCGACGGACCAAGAGCCTTGCATCACGTCCTCTTGCTTCATCGGCGTCATCGTCCTCTTTGCCGGGGCCGCTCACACGACCTTCTCTTCCACCGCAACGGGACTTATCCCCTGATGCACCCGTCTACCATCGCAGATCTGCTTCAATGCCACCGACAGCCATCGCACCCCCAATGCCTACACGGCGCTGCAAGAGAGGTGGTACTTGATATCTCCTCAACTTTTTGATCTCAACCAGAAAATAGATCTTCACTTGGTTACTCTACTTTCTTTTCAGCTCTTAGAATTTAGTTCTTAGTTCGACGCAAACGATGGCCGCTAAATATCATTTCTCCGGTTTCCCCCTTTTATGATCACTATATGATCAGAATACGTGCTTCGTGTCATAATAGCACTGCTCGACCCATCAAGCTAAACAAGCTTAGTTGTTCAAATACGAATATGATATTATTAAAACAGATTCGTTTAATTGGTCAGCTAAATGTTCCTAAATTAGTTTTGAAAATGCATGTTCGCCGCTCGGGTGTGTATATCTACAGGGTGCCCACGGTGGGCCAGCCCACCCTGGGATTTTGGGTCGTCCCAGGCCCCGATTCCCCTCTGTTCTGCTGCGCGCTTCCGATCTCTACTCGCCCCCAGCCGCCTGCCTCGCCGGCGACTTGCCGTCCCCGGACGGCATGACTCTAGGAGGAGACGCTAGACTAACAGGAGGTCAGGAGCCGCTCGCCCAACAGCGTCACCGCTGCCCAGGCGCGCCGGCGTGCCTACCTTCCCAGTCCGTTCAGGGCTCAGGCGTGCAGCACCCACAAAGCCAACCCGATTTATCCTGAGATAAGTCCTCAACACTCAGCAGCCACTCCTCATCACCCATTTTCTAATTGATTCATTACTCATTAGGCAGGACTGTCATTAGGGTTTGTTGTGTGCTCAGTGCTACCTACACTTAATGGTTCAGATGTATTTCAGTAATCTTTAGTACTTGTAAAGTTCACAGGGTTTTCAAAATTCCGGCCCTAGGAACAGACAGTAGTCATTTTGGATTGTTGGTCGTAGTGACATTGACCCAGATTACTACTGCAAGCCAGGTTTGTTGACAATTTTACTTGTCTTTCTTACTCATTCGATATAATATCCAATTATTCACGTCGATTAGTTGCAAACAATAAGTGCTAGACAAACTTCTTGATTCAGATTTTGGACGGTCTCTTACTGCAGTTACAATTCTGCATACTTGTCCAAGTAATCTCACAAGTAAATGATTGATTCACTACATCTATGCTTGCCTTGTCATATTTGTTGTCAATATTATTTTAGGGTGGACCACCCTGTTTCGAAATACTGCAACCATAGACATGAGTGAATAGTATTTCTCTATGTGATCTCTTCCATCATGTGTGGGCAACGAACACTGCATTGTATAGAACCAAAGTGTCAATTCCAGCTTTTTCACAGGCTTCGATCTTTTACATGGAATACAATCTGCCTACTTGCTTTGTGTCGCACTACCAACACTCCACCCTTGAAGCTAAACATTATGCCACTCATAATTCCTTAGTTTATTTGTTCAAATACGAATTTCATATGATTCTAATGTTCCTACTTCAGTTTTGAAATGTGTGTCTGCCTGTTATAGAGACATAAGGGGTTTGTATTTCTGTGTGTGGTCTGGTCAGCACAGTTGGGGGTGAACTTTGCATATGCAGGGGTTTATAGGGAGACACTCTTCGAGTTGAATCCGCAATGCATTCCATAGATAATCTGACTACTTTTTATGTTTTCATAAATCTCAGATTCTGAACAGTATCATAATGATTCTAAGCTTGCGCGCATGAAAGAACAAAGCAGAACAATGCCATGGATGTCAAACTTGGCATTAAGGGACTGAAATCAAGTCTGGATGCAATGCAATGCAAACGCTCTCCACCTACAGATTCATGCTCAGAATATGATCCTAACAGTGATTCTGAGCTAGAGGGAGACCTAAGTCAATGTAGCTCCCTAGTGGAAGAGTGAGAGGAAGATGCCCTATCTTATTCACCCATCAAGGTGCTTGCTCTAACTTTCCAAGGTTATATTTGTCGCACATATCTTGCAACCGATGCTTTGCATTGCTTCTACTTTGCTGAACTGCCATTAGCTTAGTTTACAAATCGTGCATGTGAATACGCCCTGCCTATCCATTTTCAGTACATATTCCATCTGTCATCATACCATATTTATCCATTCAAATGTTGTTCTTGTGTATCAGACGTTCAAAAGGAAGAGGGAGATTGCTGATCGTGGAGGAGCACAAGCAAAGTATTTGGAAAAGGTAGTGGCACCTGATAAATCAAATAGCCCATTAGGTGTAGTTGCAATATCACCTGACCCACAAAACACCCCAACTCTCGCAGACTCTAGCCCTACTACACTGGTCATTTCTGATGCCCCAACTCAGCAGACCCCAACTGCAGCAAACATTATGATTATGCCAGTTGACATAACACCAGCTCTACAACGCAAAACCCCCATTCTAGCAAAGAGTACACCAAATCCAGTTGCCAAATCCCTTTTCGAACCAGAGAGAGCCACAATTGCAGCAAATAGGACCCCTGTTCCATTTCTTCCCAGTTTAGAAGACAAAGCTTATATTATTGTCAGGAACTTTGTGCGCATCTTTCCTTCATGGAAAGATTATACCGCAGACACAGCACAATTTCCAGTCTTCCTCCGCAACTTACGCGTAAGTAATGTACTAATGTTATTCATGGTCATTGTTGCATATGTTTCTGCTAACAGAAGACACAAGATTTCATTCTTTTAAATAGGCGAGGACCAAACTGGATTGTGAAGACGAGCAACGGTTGGTTGCGCTTTTCAAGCACTCGTTGATGAAGTATCGTTCCTACCTGAGGCAAGCGCACTTCGATGGCAAGCCTCTAAACGAAATTTCTATAAAGTCTCCGGTGCTACATTTATCCGACGGTGACTGGAATAATCTTGTTACGCATTGGTCTCGGCTGCAGCGTAAGGTACTATCTATGATATCACATCACAATTTGAACTACATTTCTGCATTTGCCTTAACATCTCACTTGTACGAAAACTGTTAGCAGAAGAACATTCATTCTCAAGGGACCACAGAATCTCGCAACTATACTACACACTGCATTGCTCTTGTGAGTACCTCTTGCCCTATATGACCATCCTTACTTTCATAGCTGTTTGATTATGTAGCATCACTGCACATGTTAGCCTCGTTATCGTCCATTTGGTGGACATTATAAGATCCGTATGGACTCTTACATAAATTTAGAATCAACCCAATGCTTTTGAAGAGGTTTAGCTCTACAGTCCTCTTGTAAGGACTGAACATCGTCTATCATTGTACTTACATTAACAGCTACTCCCCCCGTCCCATAATATAAGAACGTTTTGTACAGTACACCAGTATTCAAAACACTCTTGTATTATGGGAAGAGGGATTGGTTCATTGTGTAGCATTCTGCATCTTATCTCCCTCGCCCACCATTTACTAAAAAAGATCAGATCTATATTTAATCTTACCAAAAAGTAGAATACACACACAATTCCAGTGCAGAAGTGTAGCCCATTGCTCTTGTCAGTACATTTTGTCCTGTAAAGCTTGTACTTCCAGGGATTGGTAGTTGATTATGTAGCATCAATCTGCATCTTATCTTCATTATCCTCTATCCCTTCCAGTATTATCATATCTATAATTACTCTCTACAAAATGTAGAGTACAGGCAATGCTTATGAAGAAGATTCTGTGCTGAAATTCTTGAGTTATCCTTCCCTTGACATGGAGAAGGGCATTATAAAGCCGGTGTTAGCTGTTAATGTAAGTTAGTGCTTCTAAAGCCTTTATCCTCAACTGCTGTTTAATTTGCTCATACTCCCTATCGTTTACTGTTGTTTAGTTTGCTGTTTCTACCAAAATGCATTTTCGCAAGAACCGTAAGTTCTAAGTTTTACTTGTAAAATCAAATTCCTTATTCATACCATGCACATTACTCAATACTCCCTATATGTATGCTTGTTTTTGTGGATCTATAATCCAGTGTTTGGTGAAGCAGCCCACGTTTGCACCTTGTCATCTCCTGTTTTATCTTACTGATGTGGCTGTTGATATGAACAACATGCCATGCACATTAACCAAAATAGATACAATGATTTTCTTTGCCCTTCATCTATGCTTGTTATGTTGACATGGTAATCCAGTAGTGTGGTGAAGCTCCCTGCATTATGAATAATGCCAAATTATGCTATTGATACTTTGAACTTACTCTTTATTTTCTAATTTGAAATTGGATGGAATTTACAGCACAATTATCATCTTTGTTTATACACCTGCAAAACCTGTCATCTCTCTGCTTTGTTTCAGGGTGATATGCCTGATGGCATGAAGAAGTCTGCTGAAGGCTGTGAGACAAACCCAACATATATTGCAGCAAAGAAGGCAAAACATCTTGAAGATAGCGAGACAACCCCAAAGTCTTGTCTTGATGCAGTGTTCAAGTTACTTGAGACTAGCAGTTAGACAAGCTCACAGAATTTTTTGTCTGAACCAGTTCGACTTCTTCAGTTCCAAGTTCTAGCAGAAAGGCATTCTGCAACTCAACTTCGACTTGAAGTCCTATCTCTAAGAAAGATTGTGGAGAACACCAATGAGAACCTCATCACTAAACAGCTACACCTGGATGCTATGACCGACATGCTAGACCGGTCTCACAGCCTTGCTCAGCAGCTTGCGCAGCAGTTCCCGCGCAAGGCTAACCTTTCTTGAACTGTCTTGGAAGTGGTCTCGGTTCAGTATTATTTTGTTATGCTACAATGGTGCCCAGTTTTTGTAATCTGCTTCTTCATTGCGCGTTATGATCACTGGTGGCGAACTTCGATGCCCAGTGGATGTAATATACCATAAATCCTTTATTGTATAGTGTATGTTTATTCTTAGTTACTATGCCGTACTTTCTTTATTGTATAGAGTAGGTTTGTTCTTAATTCTTACTAGTTACTGCCATCATTCGCTATCTGAAAAAAAATCAGATGTAGTCGACCGGGCCGAAACATTCGCCTCTAACGGGGCCTGGTGTTTAGCGGGCCACAATTGGGCCGGCCTGCATCTTTCTTTGGCCCGAATCATTGGGGCCTTCACACTTTGTGCAAGGCAAACAACTTACACCGGCCTATATTTTAGTTGGGCCTTTTGTGGACCCAGCGCTTAGTTTGGCCCAGGTAGCGTTGGGCCATTAACAGGCTGAATATTGTACTGGCCTGTTATGGCCCAGATGAAACCATGGGCCTTTAGCAGGCCGAAATGCATATTGGGCCTCAATTTTCACTAGTCGTCGACGGGCCTTCAGCAGGCTGAATTGTAGACTGGGCCTTTTTGGGCCAGTTATATCACGGGTAGTTACCAGGCCGAAACATATCTCGGGCCTTAGTTGGCCCACTGATATCATGGGCCTTTAAGAGGCCGAAAGCTTAGTACAGACATCAATGGGCCGAATTATGCGACAGGCCTTTAACAGGCCCAAAGTCACATTGGGCTTAACTGTTGCCACCTTTATCACGGGTCGTTAGTGGGCCCGATGTCCTGTCAGACCATATATGGCCCATGGGCAGCACGGGCCATTCCCAGGCCAAAAGTCACATCGGGCTGAAATGGGCCCATGTCGACATCGGGCCTCTAACAGGATGAAAGTCACTGGGCTGTAATTGGGCCCAAATATTCGGCGAACAATTAACGGGCCAGATCTGGCTTCGGGCCGTAAATGGGCCCGAATATTCGGCGAACAATTAACGGGCCAGATCTGGCTTCGGGCCGTAAATGAGCCTTTATTAAGTAGGCCGTTATTGGGCTGGCCCACTAGTACCTGAGTAAGTACTACGGACCTTTGAATGGGCTGTCCTTTTTAACCTATATGGGCCTCTGTTGTGCCGTGCCATGTGTCGACGTATCATAGGCGCTTTGGGTCCAATGAGTGGATGACATCTGTCCCAACGGTGAGCCGACACGTGTTTTGTCCAGCCAATGATGATTTTACATGTGGAAAATCCCCATTGGTCGGGGCTATTAACGGGTTATCGGATCCAAAACCGGACCCGATAGCTTAACGGCGTTCCGTTACGGTGGATGCCACGTGTCGGTCACCCTTGACGAAAGCACTTCTGTGACGCGCGATTTATCGTCATGGAAGTGGACTTCCGTGATGATAATTTTGGTAATGTCATGGAACACTTCTACGACAGCACAGGTATGCTATCTTGATTCTGTCATAAATTTGTCATGGATGTACATGCATGACAGAAAATGTGACCTACTATGACAAACACGTATCATCACGGAAGTGTATTTTTTTTGTAGTGAACGTTGCGTCGGATGCCAGCTTCTCGCCAACCAGAGCCATATGCCACCCACCGCTCTACAAACAATCCCCATAACTTGGCCTTTTGCGGTCTGGGGGCTTGATATGATTGGACCCCTTAAAGGAGGAAGCCATAAGAAAAAATATCTGCTGGTCATGGTGGATAAATTCACTAAGTGGATAGAGGCCAAACCAGTTAAAACGGCCGAAGCTGGACCAGTCATAGACTTTATATCTGGCGTTGTGCACCGTTATGGTGTCCCACACAGCATCATCACCGATAACGGCTCCAATTTCACAGCTGATGAGGTGAAAAACTAGTGCGCTAATCTGGGCATTACGCTCGATTACGCCTCCGTCTATCACCCGCAAACAAATGGTTAAGTCGAGCGAGCCAATGGTCTTATTATGAGCGGCATCAAGCCTAGAATAGTGCGGTCTTTGAAAGAATCATACAAGCACTGGGTTGAGGAGCTCGACTCCGTACTCTGGGGGCTACGGACCACGCCCAATCGCACTACCGGATATACACCCTTTTTCATGGTGTATGGCGCAGAGGCTGTGTTACCCTGTGCATTATACATGACTCACCTCGAGTGCGCATGTACGAAGAGAGAGAGGCCGAGCTTGATCGGCAAGACAGCTTAGATGCCCTGGAGGAGGAGCGCGACGTCGCAAGAGCCCGTTCTGCATTTTATCAATAGCAGGCTCGCAGATATCAAAGCAGAGAAGTGCGGGCCAAGGCTTATAATGTTGGTGAACTCGTTCTATGCCTGCCGGAGAAGAAAAAGGACAAACTCAAGCCCAAGTGGGAGGGTACCTTCATCATTGACAAAGTTCTCACCGGAGGAGCGTACCGCCTGCGTGATGCATCAGACAATCGCCTAGAGCCGAACCCACGGAACGCGGCCAGACTCCGAAGATTCTATGCCTAGCGCCGAACTCTTCGTTCGTCTCCTTCCCCCTTTTGTTTCCATTACTTTCTTCTCTCTTTTGTTATTTTATTTTATTTTTAGCTTTAAGCTCTTGTGCGGTTAAACCACACAACCACGACGTACACATCTTTAAATATGTATGTCCATCATACCTGGGGGCTTGTCGTACAGAATCTTGCTATTATTATTTTCCGAGCATCAAGCTCATCACATATATGTCTTTTCCTCATATGTACCTTTTCTTCGCCATTATAGGCATCGATATGACTTAAGTTTTGGCCAAGCTGGGTTGCCTGGCTCCTGTGCTTATGCCCTACGTTCCCGTTAGTTCGGCTAGGGCATAAAGGGAGCACCTCTGTGATTGTTACTGTCGGGTCACCCGGATGTGTACCTCGGACTAGGTAAAGCCGAAAGCTAGTGTTCTTAAGGGAATATTCGGTCGGCGGACTAAAGATGTTCTTTCACTTATTACAATATGAACCCTAGATGTTACGTATGCTGCGATTTTTTCAATCACAGTCCAGACATGCACATTAACGCATGTACACCCAGGGAAAGGAACCCTTAACGGAACTATTCTCTTTGGAAGATGTTTCTTACAATCACAATGTAATATAACATAGCTAGCTAGATACAACTTGTCTGTTCAAGCAAGTATGACCCATATGCCTCGTTTCCACGCATACCCCGGTCTATTTTGCCATTCAGGTATTCGGAAACACCCCGCACCCTCGGGTCCAGAGGTTGAAGCGAAAAGGTCTGCCATGAAAATCGTTTTACAATCCGGCTAGGGACAAATATGTCAAGGAAAGTACATAGTCACTTGGACTCAAAAATTTCCTCCTCTATACCATCTAGCAGGTTATCAAACTTACAATCCTATTGGGAATATTTGGCGGCTACTTCCACCTGGTCATATACCAAATTAACGGGAATTCCTTTCCCATCTGACCCTAGAGGTCCGACCCGGGCCACATGATTTGGATCAAGCTTGGTATACCGTGTTTTCACCATGGCCCAGGCCTCTCGCGTACCTTCTCGGCAGGCCGATATCTTCCATAATTGGAAACGCCGCCACGCTCCCTGGAATAGCTGTACAAGCTCCTCCATACTTCGTGGAGGGAAGGCGCATGGCCATAAGGCCTTGGCAACACTCCGCATCACCTGCCGAGCTCGCTCGCGCATTTGTGACAACTCTTGTAGCAGATCGCCCGACGATCCGGACATCTCCTCCTCGGGACGGCCAGTCAACATACCTACAGACATAACTCTGTCAGTTCCTTTCGTCATTGAATTACACGAAAGAAAGTTTGAACACATACTAAATATGCTGCCTCGCAGCTTCTTATTTTGCTTCACAGAGTCAGCCAGCTGGGCCCGCACATCTTTTAGTTCTTCGCCCAGCTGGGTATTGGTATCCTGGAGTTTGTTTTTCTCCTCTCTGACCCGTGTTAGTATACATTCGACCGCGGGCCGTTGCCTTTTGGCTTCTTGCTCACCCGCCTGCGCGATGTCCAGTGCCTCCTCCAGCTTATCTGACGCTCATGCCATGAGATATGCAACAATATTAGCATTCCTGGTGTATAACTATATTTTCTCCATGGAGGGGAACGTTACCAGGGGACGCCTTCTTGGATTTCTCCAGTTCAACGCCAACAGCGGCTAGCTGGGTCCGACACTTTTCTAGTTCTTGAGACAACAGGTTGTTCTTCTCCGTAAGCACCTGGTTATACAAGGATCCTTAAATCAGTTGTATCAACTGCTTCAAGTCTCAGGGGCTACTGGTATATAATTATCAGATTTGTATAATATGAACTTACCCGCATATCTTTCAAATGCTGGTCTGCGGCTCTGGTAAGCCCGTCTCGAGCGGCTCGGATGTATGCATCCGCCAAGCTGAAGGCATTGAATGCCTCTTTTGTAAAGCCAGGGTCGGGAAGAGCGGCCCTCCGGCGCCGATGATCCATGGCGCTCTCCACTTCCGAATTTGTGATGGATACATCATCCGAATCCTCGGCCAAAGGACAATCCAGCGTCACTCCCGTATTTGTCCTTGCCTTTACGGCAGGGTCTGGAACCTGATTGTTGGGAACATGGCCGGCAGGATCCCCGGACATAGTCCGGCGAACGCTCTTCCTCATAAGACACAACGGACAATGTCACAATTGGATGTGACTGCCAAGGAGCATATTTACAAGGCCATACCTCTTTGACGAAGGTTCGGTCGTGTCTTCGTTTGCCTTCCACTTCGTTGGATTGCTCAGTGTGGACACTACTCCCTGTGGACTCGCCTCTGGTGCAGCTCGGCGCGCCGAGCGCCTCCCCTTTGGAGTAAGAGACAGTGCGGTGGGTGAGGCAGAATGAGGAAGCTCTTTCGGAGGAGATGTCTCCTGATTACTTACGTGTGAAGCAGGAAGGAGGCCGGGATAGTCGGCTATAATGGCCACTTCTGTGCCATCGTAGCTCGCCTGGTAAAATACTCCCTCCTCAAGCTCCACAAATATGTCCGGATCCTCTTCGAATCCGGGGTCAAGATCTCGGTTGTGATCCTCTGGCTGAGGGGCAGGGCTATGGATCCCCTCGGTAACCTTCCACCATTCCTGTTACAAATGGATAGATTAATGTTCATTAAAAGTAACTCAGGGAGTAGATTGAGTAGAGTAGTGGGATTGGAACTCACCCAGCTAGGAAGATTGTACATGGAAAATCCATCTCGGCGCTTGATACGAGTAAATTCCTCTTTCTCCCCTTTGAATAGTTCGGCTAAAATTTTGGCCAAAGCGGCGGGGGTGTCCGGACCCTTCCGACCACAGCGGGAGGCGTCATCTTCCCCATTATAGTGCCACATGGGAAGCCCTATGTATTGGAGTGGCTGAACCCCCCGCACTATGGAAGTCGTCATTACCTCGACTATTGATAATCCGGACTGGCCAAGCATCTTTATCTTGCCCATCAATTGACGGACCTCCGCGCTGTCTTCCTCCTCGGGGCTCCGAGGGCGCCAGCTATGGCGTTTCTTCAGTGGAGCGCTCAAGAATTCAGGCAGACCCATTCGGGATGGGTCGGGAAGGGCGACGTCCTCGATATAAAACCATTCAGAAGGCCACTCTTCGGATGCCTTCTTCGGCGTGCCGGATAGGTATCCGGTCCCGGCGATGCGCCATACCTCGGCTCCGCCCACTTCAAATATCGATCCCTCTTGGTTACGAGGGACGAGGCAAAATAGTTTCCTCCATAATTCAAAATGGGCCTCGCAGCCCAGGAAGAACTCGCAAAGAGCGACGTAACCCACGATGTGCAGAATGGAGGCGGGAGTGAAATTGTGAAGTTGGAGGCCATAATACTCCAGAAGTCCTCAGAGGAATGGATGGATTGGAAATCCAACGCCTCTTAGCAGATAGGGAACAAAACACACCCGTTGAAGGAAGTAAATCCTGCTTGAACGGGACCAGATCCGCGGGGGTAAGAAATATCTGTGTTTGCAACTTCACTAGCTGACCGTGGGATATGGAACATCTCTCCCAATCGCTTTTTTCGGGGCCTTGGGGACAGGAGGAAGAACTGGGAGCACTAGCCATGTTGGAGTGGTCTCTCCTAGCAAGCTCTGAGGATTTTCCGCGGGATGTGGAACGGATCTGAGATCCAATCCCTTTAAATAGACGCTCTTCTTACATGGCCGGGGTGTTATATGGAAAAAATACCCTGACCTCTCGTATTCGCTTGACACGTGGAAGCTGAATCTATGATGCACAGAAGCCGATGGGTACGACATTAAATGGAAGGCCGAATAAAGTTCTTTGAAGTCATCGGAGGAGGAACCCGCCTTGCAATGCCGAAGACAGTCTGCGTGCCGGACACATCGTCATTGAAAGCCTGGTTCGGGGGCTACTAAGGGAGTCCTGGATTAAGGGGTCCTTGGGCGTCCGGCCTGTTGGACATGGGCCGGACTAATGGACTGTGAAGATACAAGACCGAAGACTCTCACCCGTGTCCGGATGGGACTCTCCTTGGTGTGGAAGGCAAGCTTGGTGCCCGGATATGAAGAATCCTTTCTCTGTAACCGACTTTGTACAACCCTAGTCCCCCTGGTGTCTATATAAACCAGAGGGCTTTGTCCGTAGGGACGAGAATAATCATAGTCATACAGGCTAGACTTTTAGGGTTTTAGCCATTACAATCTCGAGGTAGATCAACTCTTGTAATACTCATATTCATCAAGATCAATCAAGCAGGAAGTAGGGTATTACCTCCACAGAGAGGGCCCGAACCTGGGTAAACATCGTGTCCCCCGTCTCCTATTACCATCAACCATAGACGCACAGTTCGGGACCCCCTACCCAAGATCCGCCGGTTTTGACACCGACACCCCCCCCCACTCGGCATTTTTACAATCGATAAACCGCTCCTAGTCGTCCCGTCCTTTCACATTATGGTAGTTCCACTAATCCTAACCCTCCTCCCAAATCCATGGCGTCCCAAATCTTCATGGTCGGCGATGAGTACAAGGTTAGAACCATCACCGGCAATGAGTTTGACGTCATCTACACCCGTTCTTCTGCGACAGTGAAAGGATGCCTTGGTCACTTCAGACGCATGTTCGAAAACTCAAATGATGAGTGGGTCGCTGGGCTAGATGTTGAGTACACCACAGTCCTGGGAAAAGAGAAGAATCTAAAGGAGGAAGTGAGGAAGAAGCCCGCCGTGATCCAGGTTTGCGTGCATGACTTATGCTTGGTCTACCACGTATGCCATGCCGACGTTGAGTGCAAGGAATTTAAGAAGTTCCTCAAGGGAGGCCGAGTCAAATTCGTTACTGTAGACTTTACGAACGACATAAGAGTCCAGGAACGGATAGGCTTCATTGTAGGCAAACCCTTCGACCTCTAGAATAATGGGCTGGTGTCCTCCCGTGATAAGCCTTCAATGCTGACCCTGGCAGGAACCATGGTTCATCCTTTGTATGGTACACTGAAGAAACCTCCACACACGTTTCATCATGCATGGCAGTGGAATGTACTAGATATAGACCACATCCACTACGCTGCAATGGATGGCTACCTTTGTTTCAATATCTACAAGGGTTGGATGAAGAGCAAGAGCCAAGTGTGCGGTTCAAGCAAAGAAGTATCGGCCAAGAGGAAGAGTGACAAGGACGAAGTCGAGGATGTGGACGAGGACTCTGAGTAAGGTGGCAGTGTTGTTGCTCGTGGTGGTTCTAATGCAGTGTCTACCGGACTATCTTATGTTTCTTCTCATTACTTTAACTCTTCAGTACGTACATAATAGTATTTCTTACAGTTCATCTTTTAGTTGGTATAGTACTACAACTACCACTCGTTTCTTCACATTATATACGTACAATATATATGGCCAACATCATATAGCCAGTAGTTTAGTTGTCAAAGAATTTCAGGGGGCTTAGTTTTGTCAAAGAATTTCAGGGTGCTTAGTTTTATTTGAGGGGTGTGTTGTGCTGGACACCATTATTGAGACTCAAATCTGTTTTGCCATGTTATAATGACATAAATACCGATGGACCAACATGCCAGCTCTCCCTCTATCTCACTACAGTAAAATAAAGTGTGGGGCCTACTTGATCCCAACAACGTTCTTATTTTCCTGTAAAATTGTTCGCTTGGTTACTCCTGACAAGCGGTGCCACACTTATCATTGTGAGAATCGGCTTATTTTTTTCATGTAACATGGTCAACGGTTTTGACGTGAAAATCACAATGTCTAATAGCATTTTTGAGCAAACATCTAACTTAATGATGGCATTTTTGAGTAGGCATCTCACGGATCGATGGCATTTTTAGTAGTTGTAACTTCTAATGGCAAAACTAAGTAGTGATACACAAACTAGTGGCATAAATAATAAAAACCCAAGAATTAAATAGGTATGCTAATTTCTTTAATAGAATTTAGCACCCCATTTAAGCACGCACTAGCTTTTTTAATAGTACTATATGCATAATTTGGCGATGAACGCTCTCTATATGTACCACCTTTTTCTTTAATTTCATCTTGTTAGTTTTGCTCCATGGCGCAATCCATCGATCCTACTACTGTACAAAAGTATACATTTTTTAAAAGGCTAGAGGGCGGGGCAGTCTAGCTAGGTTGGTTTCAAGAGAGGCAAGGGTCATTGTGATTTGACAGCTCATTACTGCTGGAAGGCGGGGCCTTCTGATTTGACTGCTTGTATAAATGTGCCAACGACCCGAGGAGGAGCAAAGAACCATGCAGTATACTCAAGTTTTCCACTGGAGTATGACGGAGGAGCATGAAACACGGCAGCCCAGTGCCATATCCTCTACTCTCTACTCTTATGATATATTACTAGCACGAGGCATTGTTCTATTGGCGATAAAGAATGATCTAATTTGCTAGTCATCTCATTTTTAGCATTGTTCTATTCATGCCTCACAGAGAAGGTGACACGTGCGGCGAAACACCCGAAGCAAAAGAAGAAGGAAGATTATCACCCCAAAAAAAGAAGGAAGACGCACACACAAGTCTCGGGCGCTGCTCTGACTACATGAAGGGTTGCTGGCCGCGGAGTCGTAACTGCTTCTTCATCGCCTCCATGACCTCCATCTCCTTGCGCATCTCCTCCGCCATCTTCTTCATTGTGTCCATGAAGCGGGATTTCTCGACTCGAGCCTTCATCATCTGTTCCACGGCTGCATTACGTACCTTGACAGCAGCCGGGTGCTTGATGTGGAGCTTCGCCAACTCGTCCTTCTGTTCCATGACGAGGGCCTGCAACATCTTCACTGAGGAACTACTATTCTCATGCAGCTTGTTCCAGCCGGCGTTCTCCTCCTTCAGCAGGTCGAGCTCGTGGCAGAGCTTCGCCTTGTCCTCCTGAAGTTGCAGGATTTCACCGGTCGCCTTCTTCTCCGAGGCAATGCTCTTCTTCAGCAGCATCACCAAGCCGGCGGTCAACCCCCCTGCGCATTGACCTCAGCAGGCATGTCGTCGAGGCTCTCCTTCAGCAGCTCCACCAAGCCGTGGATGAACTCCTTCTGCTTATTGAGGTGCTTATTGAGCTGATCGGGCATGCCGTCAAGGGATAACGACTCCAGCGCCGCCAGCTCATCATGTTCGCCTCCGCGGCTAGGGCTCTCCTAGGAGCCATCGCCTGCCCGTGAGAGATCTTTCGAGGTCTCTGCGTGGCAGCGAGCCCTCTCTTTTTTTCCGCAGCCTTGGTTGCCGCTCCCTTGTTACGAGTAGTTATCGACCTAGAGCTCCACACACCGGCCATGGCAAGGACAGACGAAGAAGTAGGGCTTATGAGGAGGAAGGTACAGTAATTTTCGGTTAGGTAGTTCCCCTTTTTATAACCTAAGTACTAGCACTAGTACTAAAACTTGAATAGTGGGAACACGTTCAGGTTTGGTACGTACTGGTAGCTGTGAGCAGGCTTGCACTTAATTGTAGCACTAGTACTGCGGAATGTGATGGGAACAAGGTAAAGATTAATTGATGGTTTTGGTTTCGAGGCCCGAAACAGCTCCCGATGAGTTTAGTGGAACATAAATTTCAAGTACTCCCGATGAGTTTAGTAGAACATAAATTGTTTAACATAAAAAATATATCATTAAAAAATAGAATATTTGAAGTTCGTAATGATATATTTTTCGTAATGTATGCCTCTTATTAAGTTGGAAAATTAACGACCTAGGTACACGTGCAGGACTTGTAAACTGAGATAGAGGGAGTACTACACTGCTCAAATGCGGTCGCACAAGTCGGTGATGTAACTGGTTGTACATGTCTGACCAAGCCGATGTGTGTCCCTTCGGTGAGACGCGGGTCTGACCGACCGTCTGTTGGTGCGACCGACCGTAAAGTACTTACGCGATGGAGACTTCTGGTTGTGGCTTCGGTTGATTGTCACAACCAAGCATTCTAAACCTAGTGATAAATCAATTACCATATTTTTCCAAATGAGCAAGTATTTTTTACAGGAAAACAATACATATAGATGGAGTGATTGTCAAGGTTGCAAACCGACATAGCGTTGCAAGTTCACTGCAGCAGCAACCGACTAGGTCACTGCATCGCTGGCGGGGAAGGAGGGCAGCTCACCTCGCCTACGATGCATGCCCAGCGGCGTCGCCGCAACTGGTCTCGGGATTTGGCTTCTCCTACCGCCCATTTGAACAGTTGCACCGGCTGCTCATGCCATTGCGCAGGCATGCGCGTTCTTTCCTCCGCAGTCGACTCCGTGAATATGATCTCTGCCATTAGCCCTAGCTCGAAAACAACACGACGCTGCCAAATGCTGACATCCCTCAGCATCTCTCCCCTAAGATCGACTTGTGCCTCCGCCTTGTGCTACGCCAGGCGCAGCTCCTTGGAACTTCTCTCCAATCGATGCGACGCTTCCTCGATCTGATTTGCCCTTGCTGCCCACCACCTGAAATGCAGCCCTGGCATGTCCTCCGGCGCCACCGATCTGTGATTCCAGAGCAATGGATCCCCTCTAAACACATGTGGGTTTTGCTCAAAGGCGGCAATGCTGCGGGCCGCAGCGAGAGGGCAGCCCGCAGGATCCTGGGATCTAAGGGATTATCCATGGCGGGATCCGGTGGGCGAGGCGGGGAGGCGAGCCTAGGCGTTGGGAGAGCCCTATGAGGCTAAGATAAAGATAGTACTACTCCACTCCGTCCATATTTAAATACAAAGGCCACCAACAGTAGCACTGGCAAAAATTGATCATGCTGTGTGCGTCCTGGTTTATTGGCCCCCTTTTTTTGTGCAACTTTTTATGACATGCATAAATATTTTGTTAGTTACAAATATGGTAAAAAATTGGCACAAAATACGAAGGAGACCAATGGAAGTACTAGCACCCCATGATTTAACTACTCGCATGCGCGCAGTGTAGTAATGTCTTTCTTCCGCCCTCACGTGCACTCAATTTGCATGCGCTGCATTAATTGACCATCAATGAAATGAAGGACTTTACACGCGTCAAATTATCACATGGGGTGGATCTTCGTACAAAAATGCGTCACCCCGTGTAACCGCGTGTGCGTGCGAGGGAATGAGTGCGTGTGTGGCGTGCGTGCACATCTTCGCTTCGTGCATGTATCGCCAGTGTGGCTCAGAGAGGACGAGTACATTCTTCTAGAAGCAGCAGCACGTCACTATGATCAACCCACACAAGGAGGTCGCGACAACGCCTCCACATGTGCCACATAGCTTCGTGAACTGTAAGAGAGACACTGTGTAGCCTGCCATTGGAATTCTAATTTACGTGTTTGCACATACTCGAAGTACTAGTAAGGTACACATGCATTGCACGCATCAGATTTGGCAACCAAATTATGAATAAATACCACACTATAGCATGTAAGCTCTGAGTCCTATATGCCTGATGCAGACCTTCGTTTAATTCTTATAGTTCATCTCATTCAAAATAGATTAGTTTTTATAAAAAAAGCTAGGGCCTCTTTGATTCATAGGATTTCCAAAACACGGGAATAGGAAAAACATGGGATTAGAGTGGAATGTCGTCCTGAATCCTATAGGATTGTACGAGTGTTTTATTGTGCATAGAAAAAATGCAGGATTCTTTCAAAGTGGTTTGAGTGGATGGAATGTTTCCTATGAAATCTAGTGCAAATGAATCCTATGGAAAAATTTCTATGGTTTACAATCGTACGAATCAAACAACCAAGATAGGAAAAATTCCTAAAGATTAGAATCCTCCAAAATTCCTGTGAGAATCCTTTGAATCAAAGAAGCCCTTAATCTATTTTATGGTTCATGGAATTGTGCATTGTAAAGCATAATGTAAAAACAAATAATGGCAGCTATGATATGGAAGATTCTAGAACAAAGGAGAAGCACTTGTGTTTTGAGG
This sequence comes from Aegilops tauschii subsp. strangulata, assembly GCF_002575655.3. NCBI lineage: Eukaryota > Viridiplantae > Streptophyta > Magnoliopsida > Poales > Poaceae > Aegilops > Aegilops tauschii. The sequence goes on from NC_053041.3 coordinate 505,766,070, forward strand.
TTTGTGCATTATGCTTAAGTTCAACCATGGAGTCTGCTAGATTGTACATGTGGCAAAATCTGGTGGGGGCTAGAAGATGGTGCGAGGGGCCAAGTGGAGGGATACTATGAAGGAGTGCACAAGTGCGAGATCGATATTTGAAGAGAGGGGGCATGAACGTGCGCTGTTGCGCGCAGTGGCGGAGCCATGAAAAATAAATGAGCTGGGGGGCCAAGCATTGCTAATCCTTTATGAGGGGGCCAATTCATCAACTTAAACCATTTTACCGGCAATTTTCTAATGATCACAATCATACTAGCCTCGATATATAGTACTGTTAGGGGGGGCAGGGCCCTTGCTGCCCCCTGTCTTCGCCACTGTGCGCTCGTCTGAGAGATGAAGCGGAGGCATGGATGATGAGAGGGGGCGTTGGATATATAATTAATGTGGGTGTATTAGCTATGTAATCCTATATGGAGAGGTATAGATTGATCGATGTGGACGTGGGAAAGAGGGTGAGACCTCACTAGATATATAGATTGATCGGTTTGTGTGGAAAACTGTGAAAGACCTAGCTATATATACACACACATAGAGGAACATCGATCATTGCGCATGCGCGTGAGAGATAAAGAATGCCTGATATGATGGGGAGGGGGAGGTGTGTGTGTGTGCATGCATGGGAGACCGACCTGAAGAAAAAGATTACATGTGTGTGATGGATAATGCCGACTGGTACTGTGTGTGCATGGATGCATGAGAGAAAGTTAATGGTACAATTATAAAGAGAAGATGACTGTGTGGGTGTAAAAGACTAGGTGATGTCATAATCAATGTAAAGTAGAATTCAAATATTTGAATAAGAGATCATGATGTTTGAAACCCATGCATGCATGAATATAATTGAGATATGTGTGGTGTGGTTTTGAAATGAGCATGTTGTACTGTATACACATTGAACAAGGTCAGGCTGATTTGTATTTAAGATATCGATGGCAGACATCGTTTGGCCACATTACATCCGTGCATGGACAGACTATTCTAATTGGAGATGATGGGTGGCTTTCGCATCACATATCTATATCTATACCCCTATATATATATTTTATTTTTTATTTTTTATATAGTGTGTGGATAACTTTAACTTTGAAAGATGGTCGTTTGATGAGGCCAATCCGATGGTGCAGAGATGGCAAATTTGAGCACAACTGACCGTTGGATATCATCTAGATTCCACCAGATTTTGCGACATGTATAATCTAGAAGACTCCATGGTTGAACTTAAGCATAATGCACAAACCTCAAAACACAAGCACTTCTTCTTTGTTCTAGAATCTTCTGTATCAGAATTGCCCAAATGTTTTTCTACATGATTTGCCATTATTTGTTTTTTACTTTATGCCTTACAACGCACAATTTCATGAATATTAAAATATATTAGCTTTCTTATAAAAACTAGATGATTTTGAATGAAATGAACTATAAGAATTAAATGAACATCTACATCATGCATATATGACTCAAAGCTTACATGCTATAATGTGGTATTTATACATAATTTGGTTGCCAAATCTCATGCGTGCAATGCACGTGTACCTTACTAGTCTAAATGGTGTTTGTGTGTGTGTGTGTTGTGCTTGTTAAACACATTGTATCGTAGTATATCATACATGGTTTAGATTTCGAACATCTAGCTAGAGCATACATGTACTATGATTTGAATTCAACATAAAATCTATTCATATATTTGAATTTGAGATCGTATGTACATGTAGTTCGTATTTATATAGGAATTTACTTCTCCTATATTCATGTCATGTGTTGTGAAGATAATATTTAGATGGTTGTATAACAAACCCGAGTACAATCCCATTCAAACAGGGAAAATGTACTCTAGACAACACACATTGTTTTTTTATTGTTGGGGGAAGTGCAAATTGTTTTGGAACTGTACACGTTATGTTTGTTGTCCTGATTTTTTTAGTTTTTTTGTTGTATTTGAATGCATTTCTAGTAATATAGTAAAACAGGACATAGCTCTCTCTAGTGATGAGGTGCGAATTGTCTTTTTTTTTGCTACACGTTAAGCTTGTTCTCTCGAAATTTCAAGCCGCACCTTGTTTTGCCGAAATTTCAAGCTAGCGTCTCTGTCTATCGTGCTGCGAAACTCCCACCTCTTCAACCCGCGCCTTGTTACCCTGAAATATTTAAGATACTCCCTCCATCTCAACCTACACCTTGCTATTCCGTAATTACAACGCGCGTGAAAAATCCCACCTCCTGTGAAATCCCGACACGCGAAATGCCCGTGATACCCCTGAGCCGAAAGAACCGCCTAGGTTAAATCGGTGGGGGTACTTTCGTAACTTACCCCACATTTCGGACAAGCGAGTCCCTAAGCCATGGTTCCCCACTCCCATCCCATCCGCGCACCCATCCGTACACCGAGGCCACGAAAACCCGCGAAGCCCCACACCCTTCTCCGTCCGCCACCCAACCGGAGCCTCTTCCTCGACGACGTCGTCCACAGCAACACCTCGACGTCCCTCATCCACCGTACCGGATATCCTTCGTCGATCTCGTCGTCCCGCTGGTTCAGCCACCCCGTCCTCCACCTCCAAGGAGTTGCCTCGACCTTCCCCTCGTCTTTTGCGCCACCTCTATTCCCACACCGTCGTCTTCACCTGCACCACCGAAAGAGGATCATCATCACTGTTTCCTCGGATGAAGCTAAGGCCTAATCGGTGCCACCAAAGAGGTTGTACACTAATTGCCGCATTTTCTTCTTGATTCGATCTCACGGTGCTGCCGGTGCTCGGTCCCGAGCCGACACGGCGCGGCTCCATCCACGCGGCATCGCTGGCCACATCCTCCACGGCGTCGCTCCCTCGGCGGCGACGTCCACATCATTAGGAGCTGCTGCTGCTTTAGCTCTCGCTCGCGCTGCTGCTCTACTCTTGCTCTCGGTCCCCTGCTTGGTCTGCTCTTGCTCTTGCTCTTGCTTGCGTTGCTGCTCTCGCTCTTGCTCTTGCTTGCGATGCTGCTCCGATTTAGCTACACTTCAGTCGACTGAATCGACTTTCGGGTCAGTCGATTTTCAGGGGGTGGGGGGGCTCACCAGAGTTAAGGAAGAACCAGCCGCAGCGGGGAGGTTGGCTCACCGGAGAGGTACCCCAGTATCTATCTTAGGGTTCAGGGAGGGGGCAGTGGTCGCCGGCGGTGGTGGGGCGGTGGCGTGGGGATCGCCGAAGAAAAAGCTTGGCACAGGGAGGCCTAGAGGGATGGCCGGGGCAGCGGCGGACCGGTGGTGGGGAGTGCTTTCGAGGCGGGCGGGGCGGCACACCGCCGGCCGCGGGCGGCGGGGGGCGGCTGTTTGGCCGGTGGTGGCTGGCAGCTTAGGGTAGCCTCACCTGATGCTGCTACATGACCAGCTGCCCCGGCTCTCGCACGCGCTGCTGCGTTTGCTGCTATTGCTTTTCTGCTACTAGTGCGTTCAGTTTCGACAGAAAAAATCAGTTTCGATAGTTAAGTTCAGTTTCGACAGTTAAATTCAGTTTCGACAGTTAAGTTCAGAGATGAGCGGCTGATGTTTACATCTAGCACTTTGTGGTTATGTATTTTACGTCATCTATTGGAGATGCTATTAGAATTCCACTCAGGTTAACGTTGTCTCTTTTGTCAAGCTTCAGCCTCGGCGTCGTACAACTCACCAGAGCTGCTCCAACAACGAACCCTCCATCACTGCGGAGCAGTACCCCGGGCTCCATCTCCAGACGCCTAAGATCTTCTTCCCCTCCTCCGACAGCCAAGTCAGCCGGATCATCCTCACCGACCAACCCAATCGCGCTGAGATCGACATGGCTTCGCCAAAGTGGTTGTACACTTGTTGCATCTCTTTTTTACTCTACATGTTATATATATTGTCCACTGAGCACACGCAGTAACGTGAAATATGATTAGTTTCTCCTACTATATGACAAGCAGTGAGGTACCAGGCAACTTAGCTATCCATGATGGACTCTCTTGAACGCCATCATTATTAATCTCTGCATGTTTGAGCTGTGCATTTGTCGATGGCCCTAGGAGTTGAGCTAGTAGGGTAGTGGCCTGGGTCCAAAGTAATAGAAGTAGCACAAAAACATTTTTCGAGTGTAGGCTTATCCTTCCTCAAGCTTGCCTACTAGAATCGCCAGTGCTTGAAAGGAAAAGTGAAGGGAAAACATAGGAATTGGAAAGATTCCTATGGTACTACTATTCATGAATTTGGTTCAAAGGAATGGAGCAAAGGAAAACTATAGGATTTGTTCCTTTAGTGTCTCCTTGAAAGAAAAACCGTAGGAATTTTAATTTCCAGTTGTCCTCCTTTTCAAATTCCTATTCATGAAGCACAAGATAAGAGATAGTAGCATAATAGCATTAGAACTGTACATTTTCTTGTGGTTTGACTTAATCTCACCTTGCTTCTTTGCATCCTGTGATCTTCCAATTCTTGTGAATCAAACACCCAGATTGGCATAAATCCTGTGTTTTTAAATTCTCTGTTTTGCACGTGCATTCCTATCCTATTCCTGCCTATTTCCTCTCTCTGCATTGTTAGAATCCTCAAATTCAAACAAGCCCTTACACAATTACTTCTGTTACAGATATGTGTCAAAGAAAACCTTGTGTGGTTTGTCCTGCTCCTGCTGCGCTGTGTTCCACCCCAGCTCAGCTGCTCCAATGACGGAAGGGTTCACCACAGCAGGGATCCGCTCTCCAGATTGTCTTTCGCCGCCTTAGATCTTCTTCCCCGCCGCCGGCAGCCACGACAACTGCATTACCATCATCAACTGAGCAGATGACCTTGAGGACTACACGGGTCCGCAAGAGAGGTCGCACTCTTCCGTGTCTGCTTAAGTTATGCATCGCTTAATATGATGACATGCTACTTTATCGTCGTGTTCACCTATTAGCCTCCGAGTCAGGTACATATTGGGGCAGCAATCAGTACTATCTGTCTACTGTCTGGTTAATCTCAGGTGTCTACTATGAGTTTCATGTTGGGTGCAAACAAACATTAAAGGAGCCATTATCTGTATTTTTAACTAAAGCTATTACCTGCCTGCTATCATTGGTTTTGGGTCTATCCACAGTTTGCTACCATCACTCTGGATTTGTGCATGCACTCCTTACATAATCTGACTATGTTTTATTCCTATGCATGTCAGTTACTGTACACAATGGAACTGAACATGTAGAGCAAAAGCGACGAGCCTTGCGTGGCAATAAAATTTCATGCAGACGTCGCTCCATGGTGGGCGCAAAGGCAGCCCCCCTCCACCCATGTCAAATCGTAATCAAGAGGAAGACAGCTGTTGTGAGGGGGATTCAGAAGAAGAAGACCACTCCTATTTACCCCCCGAGGTCTTGGCTCTAACTTGGCATGCTGATGTTGGTAATATCATGCATATGGTGCCTTGCATTTCTTAGTGGATACATCAAATATGTCATCTGCTTAGTTTAGACATGCCTTGTGTCAATGCCATCTGTTTAGTTTCTTTATCGTATATGTGAATCATGCAATGCCATCTTGTTTAGCCAGGCATCATATATGTGAATTTTGCAATGCCACCCTGGTTAGCTAGTCATCTTATATGTGATTTAGATCATGCCATCATTTTTTTATTACGTGTTAAATTTGTCAACAATTTTAGTACATTCGATTACTCTTCCTGTGCATCAGCCATTCGGAACGGTCATGGAAAATTTTGAAGTGGAAACAAGGTCTTCAGAGTAGACAATGCTATCTGACGAAGCGCATGTCTTGCTGGTTATGGATAGCTCCTCATAGGAGGATTCAGAGACAGATGACCAGTCCTATCCCCCCCCCCCGAGGTGCATGCTCTAACTTGGCAGGGTTATGTTGCTCATATCGTGTGTATGGTATCTTGCATTGCTATGTCATTTGCTTAGTTTAGACATGCTTTGTGTGAATGCCACTTGTTTAGTGTCTAATTACCATATATGTGAATTATGCGATGCCATATTGTTGCAAGACATTATATATGTGAATTATGCAATGCTATCTTGTTGCAAGGCATTATATATGTGAATTATGCAATGCCATGCTGTTTAGCCAACCGTCATATATGTGAATTATATCATGCCGTCCTTTTTTTTGTATTTCTCGTTGCATTTGTCTACAATGTTTGTTTTATCAACTGCTCTTCCTGTGCATCAGCCATTTGAATTGGTGATGGAGAAATCTGGAGTGAAAACAAGGTCTTCAGAGCAGACAATGCTACCTGCTGAAGCAGATATCTTGCTCGTTACAGATAGCTCTTCAGAGGAGGATTCAGAGGCAGATGACCAGTCCTATTATCCCCCTGAGGTGTATGCTCAAACTTGGCAGGGTTATATTACTCATATCATGCATATGTTGCATTGCAATGCTTAGTTTTTACATCATATCCACAATATTGAATGCCATCTCCTTAGTTGACACATCATATATGCGATTGCCCTCTGCTCACTTGCTTAGTATATAAATCATATATTTGAATTATATCATGCCAAGATGTTTACATAGACAGCATGTATCTGAATTATGGCATGCCAACCCATTTTCTAAAGACATAATATAGTTATATCATCTCATCCTGTTTACATAGTCATCATATTTTGAATTATGTCATTCTATACTGTTTAGTTAGCCATCATACATTTGAAATTGTGTCATGCTATCCTGTTTAATTAGCCATCATATATGTGAAATTATGTCCTACTATTCTGTTTGGTTAGACAACATAAATGTGAATTATTTCATGCCCTGTTTTCTTCCCTACTATCCATTGCACATGTCTATCTTACAATGTCTGTACATTCAATTATTTTTCTTGTTTATCAGCCATTTCAATTGGAGGGGGTGATGGCAGTATCTGTGGGAGTAAAAACATGGTCTTCAGAAAAGATTGTCCTACCTGTTGATGCAGATAAAACCACGGTTGTACTTGCCCAAGAACCAACCCCACCACACATAACTCAGACTCACGCAGATTGTACCCCTACCCAGTTGGACAAAGAACTAGCTACACCCCTTCTAACCCCAACCCCAACAGATAGTAACCCAGTTTCAGTTGACACAGCACCATCTCCACCACAGAGCACCCAAACACGAGCAGTTAGTAAGGCAACTGCAGTGCCCAAAGCACGAGGACCACCACTCCGAACCCCAAGTCAACGCTTAAAGCAGAAGAAGAATTGTTCTCAGGTAAGGTTCCGTAGCTATCGTTCATACTACTTTGCTCTTGCATCACTGTATTTACTCATACCAACTAATTTCAAATTGAAGGACGCAATTGAAACTCCAATGGCACAACAGGTATGTTTTAAACCTGTTTCTTTAACGTGTTTGCTGTTGTAACTTGCTCTATGTTGATTTCAGTTTCAATTGAATAAACAGTTATGTCTCATGCCATGCACATTACAAGTGTTGTTATTGCTATGTAGTTTCCCACGCTTATATTCTGTCTATGCTGCTTTGTCTTAAATAGATATGAATGAGTAGAGCTAAGGAACCAGGGGCATAGATGTAAAAATACCAAAATAGATATGATTTGAACTGTCTCTATCTTGATTTGGCAACATAAACTAGAATGATATAGACCATACAGTGACCATACTACATAGATATTTGTTTGTTTCATGCTGTTATCTTGTCCACCTTACTACTGAACTGGTTTACCAAAATGAGTTTCATATACAACATGGTAAACCTATGATGTGTTTGTTTGTTTCTCTTTTAGAACGCAGATAAAATATTGGAGAAGAGTACCCCGTTATGCAATGGTAAAGGAAGTAATGCAGATAAGGTTCAAGTTAGTGACACATCCCTATTGGTCTCCAAGAAAGCTGATAAAAACTATATTGAAGACACTCAGACAACCCCAAAGTCCTATCTTGATGTAGTGTTCGAGTTACTGGCTACTACTGCTGGCACCAGCTCTTCGAACTCGCTGTGTGAATCAGTTCGGCTTCTTGAGTCTCAACTTCAAGTTGAAAGACACCGATCAGATGTTATGCGACAGGAAGCCGAAGGACTGAGGAAGTCCCTGCAAAATTCAGATGCATACTTTGTGGTGCAACAGCAAGTGCTGGAGGATTTAGGGGCCAAACAAGAGAAAGTTATTAAGCTTGCTAAGCATCTTGCCAGCATTATGGGTACCCAGGATATTGTTTCTTGAGCTCTTCTGAAGTGGTTTCAGTTCTGGACTTGTTTTGCTGCGGCGTTTATTTGCACTGGTCGCCAACTTTTACAACCAGTGTATATGATATGCTGCTTTGTTCCCTACATTTGCACTGGTGGCGAACTTTGATGCCCAGTGGATGTAATATGTGTAATAGCCGTGATGGCCTAGTGTAAGTTGCTTGCTTATTTATTTCCTTGTTGTCTTGTTTATTTGTTTGCTTTTAGTCAGTGCAGTTCTTTTTCCGCAGTTTGCTAGTGGCCGCAATAATCTATTTTTTAAAACTAGGCCACAATAACCATGGGCTACATGTTTACTGTAGTTACCATGGGCCTCCTACGAGCCGTAGAAACAATGGGCCTTCTTAGGGCCGTAGAAACAATGGGCCTGCTACGGGTCGTAGCATCAATGGGCCTTCTACGGGCCGTAGCATCAATGGGCCTTCTACGTGTTGTATGATCGATAGGCCAAACATGGGCCAATAACAGACTGCATTATGGGTCGTAAACGGGCTAGATTTGGAATCGTCCATTCATGGGCCGACAATAAAAGGTTATCATTAATCGGCCGTATTTGATGATGTTATGAAAATGGCCCAACGGAGTAATGGGACGCAAATGGGCCGATTGTAACCGCGGGCTGAATTTGGCCCACAGGCAGAAAAGGCCAATGACGGGCCGTAAGTAATGCTGGAAATGATCCCAAGAATAAATGGGCCCTGAGAAGGCTGGAAGATAACACGGGTTGGAAACGGCCCAATGGAATAATGGGCCGTTAATGGGTATAAAGGGGTACACTGTTCATTGCGGGCCAAATTCACCACGGGCCGTTAATGGGCCAAGAGTTAGAAATGGTCTTGTATGGGCCAAAAGACATCACGGGCCATACATGGGCCGGAAGTTACAACAGGCTGGAATCATATTGGAAGGCCCATATGAAGCTACTAGGCTTAATTCGGATAGGCCGTAACGGGCCATGAGTTAGCGGGCTGTAAATGGGCTATATACGAACAGGCCGTTAACAGGCTTTTCGTGGGCCGGCCCGTTACCTTTTGACCAAGTCAAACGGGCCGTCCTTTTCACCGGAATGGGCCTCTGTTGGGCCGTGCCACATGTCGACATATCATAGGCGCATAATGTCCAATGAATGGATAACATCTGTCCCAACGGTGAGCCAACACGTGTTTCCTCCAGCCAATGAGAATTTTACACATGGAAAATCCTCATTGGTCCGGGCTGTTAGCGGGTTATCGGATCCAAAACCAGACCCGATAGCTTAACGGCATTCCGTTACGGTGGATGCCATGTGTCGGTCACCCTTGACGAAAGCACTTCCATGACGCGCGATTTATCGTCACGGAAGTGGACACTTCCGTGATGATAATTTTGGTAATGTCATGGAACACTTCTACGACAGCACGGGTATGACTATCTTGATTCTGTCATAAATTTTTCATGGATGTACATGCATGACAGAAAACGTGACCTACTGTGGCAAACACGTATCATCACGGAAGTGTCTTTTTTTGTAGTGGGATATCGTTATTTCCTCACCTAGCTTCATCGATGATTTGAGTAGATATGGGTATATTTTTTAGTAAAGCATAAGTCTGAAACGTTCGAAAAGTTCAAGCAATTTCAAAGTGAAGTTGAGAATCATCGTAACAAGAAGATTAAATTCCTACGATCTGATCGAAGGGGAGAATGTATGAGTTATGAGTTTGGCAATCACTTAAGACAATGTGGAATTGTTTCACAGTTGACACCACCTGGAACACCACAGTCTAATGGTGTGTCCGAACGTCATAATCATACCTTATTGGATATGGTGCATTCTATGATGTCTCTTGCTGATCTACCACTATTGTTTTGGGGTTATGCATTAGAGACAACTAAATTCACTTTAAATAGGGCACCATCTAAGTCCGTGGAGACGACACCGTATGAATTGTGGTTTGGCGAGAAACCTAAGTTGTCGTTCCTTAAGGTTTGGGGTTGCAATGCTTACGTCAAAAGGCTTCAGCTAGAAAAGCTTGAACCCAAAGCGGACAAATGCGTCTTCATAGGATACCCAAAGGAGACAATTGGGTATACCTTCTATCTCAGATCCAAGGGAAAACTGTTTGTCGCTAAGAACTGGTCCTTTCTCGAGAAAGAGTTTCTCTCGAAAGAATTTAGTGGGAGGAAGATAGAACTTGATGAGGTTGTTGAACCTTTACTTCAAACAGTGAGTAGTGCGGCACAGAAAGATGTTTCTGTGACACCTATGTCAGTTGAAGAGGAAGCTAATTATAGTGATCATAAATCTATGGATCAAGTTACTATCGAACCTCGTAGGTCGACAAGGACACGTACTGCTTCTGAGTGGTACGGTAACCCTGTCTTAGAGGTCATGTTGCTGGACAACGGTGAACCTACGAGCTATGGAGAAGCGATGGTTGGCCCAAACTCCAACAAATGGCTAGGAGCCATGAAATCCGAGATATAATCCATGTATGAGAACAAAGTATGGACTTTGGTGGACTTGCCCGATGATCGACAAGCCATTGAGAATAAATGGATCTTTAAGAAGAAGACAGACGCTGATGGTAATGTCACCATTTATGAAGCTCGACTTGTTGCAAAGAAGTTTTAGACAAGTTCAAGGAGTTGACTATGATGAAACTTTCTCACTCATAGCGATGCTAAAGTCCATTGGAATTATGTTAGAAGTTGTTGCATTTTCAATTAAGAAATCTGGCAGATGGATGTCAAAACAAAGTTTCCTTGACGGTTTCCTTGAGGAAAGGTTGTATGTGATACAACCAGAAGGTTTTGTCGATCCTAAGGATGCTAAAAGGTATGCAAGCTCTGATGATCCTTCTATGGACTGGAGCAAGCATCTCGGAGTTGGAATATACGCTTTGATGAGGTGATCGAATCTTGTGGGTTTATACAAAGTTTGCAAGAAACTTGTATTTACAAGAAAGTGAGTGGGAGCACTACAACATTTCTGATAAGTATACGTGGATGACATATTGTTGATCGGAAATGATGTATAATTTCTGGAAAGCATAAAGGGTTGTTTGAAAGGTGTCTTTCAAAGGAAGACCTGGGTAAAACTGCTTACATATTGGTCATCAAGATCTATAGAAATAGATTAAGACACCTAATAATACTTTCATAGAGCACATACCTTGACATGATTTTGAAGGAGTTCAAGATGGATCCGTCAAAGAAGGAGTTCTTGCCTGAGTGGCAAGGTGTGAAGTTGAGTGAGACTCAAAGCTCGACCACGGCAGAAGAAGAGAAAGGACAAAGGTCGTCCCCTATGCCTTAGCCACAGGATCTATACAGTATGCCATGTTGTGTACCACACCTACGGCGTGCCTTACCACATGTGTGGCAAGGGGGTACAAAAGTGACCCAGGAGTGGATCACTGGACAGCGGTCAAAATTGTCCTCTAAGGAATAAGGAAATGTTTCTCGGTTATGGAGGTGATAAAGAGTTCGGCGTATAAGGTTACGTCGATGCAAGCTTTAACACCTATCCAGATGACCCTGAGTAGCAAATCGGATACGTATAGTGGAGCAACCATTTGGAATAGCTCCAAGTGGAGTGTGGTAGCAGCATCTACAATATGACATAGAGATTTGCGAAGTACATACAGATCTGAATGTTGCAGACCCATTGACTAAAACCTCTCTCACAAGCATAACCTGATCAAACCCCAGAACTCATTGAGTGTTAATCACATGGTAATGTGAACTAGATTATCAACTCTAGTAAACTCTTTGGGTGTTAGTCACATGGTGATGTGAACAATGAGTGTTAATCACATGGCGATGTGAACTAGATTATTGACTCTAGTGCAAGTGGGAGACTGTTGGAAATATGCCCTTGAGGCAATAATAAATTAGTTATTATCATATTTCCCTGTTCGTGATAATCATTTATTATCCATGCTAGAATTGTATTGATTGGAAACTCAAATACATGTGTGGATACATAGACAACAATATGTCCCTAGTAAGCCTCTACCAGACTAGCTCGTTGATCAAAGATGGCTATTGTTTCCTAGTCATAGACATGAGTTGTCATTTGATAACGGGATCACATCATTGGGAGAATGATGTGATGGACAAGACCCAAACTATAAATGTAGCATATGATCGTACCAAGTTTATTGCTATCATTTTCTGCATGTCAAAGTATATGTTCCTATGACCATGAGATCATGCAACTCACAGACACCGGAGGAGTACCTTGTGTGTACCAAACGTCACAATGTAACTGGGTGACTATAAAGGTGCTCTACAGGTATCTCTGAGGGTGTCTGTTGAGTTGGCATGGATCAAGACTGGGATTTGTCACTCCATATGACGGAGAGGTACCTCAGGGCCCACTCGGAAATACAACATCACAAGAAGCTTGCAAGTAATGTGACTAATGGGTTAGCCACGGGATCTTATATTACGGAACAAGTAAAGATACTTGCCGGTAATGAGATTGAACTAGGTATGGAGATACCGACGATCGAATCTCGGGCAAGTAACATACCGATAGACAAAGGAAACTGCATACGGGATTAGCTGAATCCTTGACATCGAGGTTCGACCAATAAGATCTTCTTAGAATATGTAGGAACCAATATGGCATCCAGGTCCCGCTATTGGTTATTGATCGTAGAGGTGTCTCGGTCATGTCTACATAGTTCTCTAACCCGGAGGGTCTACACACTTAATGTTTGGTGACGATATAAGTACAATTGAGTCATTGTGGTGGTTACTAAAGGTTGTTCGGAGTCCCGAATGAGATCCCGGACGTGACGAGGAACTCCAAAATGGTCTGGAGGTGAAGATTGATATATTGGACGAAGGGTATTGGAGTCCGGAATTGTTCCAGGGGTACTGGTTGATGACCAGCATGACCGAAAGGGGTTTCGGGGGGGGGGGGGCGGCAAGTGTTGGGGGCCTCATGGGCCAAGGGGAGGGGGAAAACCAGCCCACTAAGGGGTTGTGCGCCTCCTCACCCCTTCCCACGTTGCCAGAGGAAGTGGGGGCAACACCCTAGGGTTCCCACCCCTTTGGCTTGGGGGCCAAGTCTCCTAAGGGGGAAAACCCATCTAGGGTTTCCCTCTAGGGTTCGCCGGCCCCAGATGGGATCCCCTAGGGGCGCCCCCCTCTCCCCCTTCCCCCTATATATATATGAGGAGAGGGAGGGCAGCCGCACCCCAATCTATGCCACGACGCTGCCCTTCCTCTCCCTCGTAGCCCATCTTCTCTCCGTAGTGCTTAGCGAAGCTCTGCTGATATTTCTCCACCACCACCGCCACCACACCGTCGTGCTGCCGGAGGACTCGAGCTACTACTTCACCAGCACTCGCTGTGTAACAGCCCCAAAATTGGGTTATCAATTTGTGTGCTGTTATTCCTTCCTGGCAATCATTTTCAAAATCTTTCTCCTGAGTTTGCTGGATGACTCTCAGGGTTCTTGTCATTTCCAACCATTCAAAACCTTGCTCATGTTGTCAGTAGGCAAGACCTCATTTGCATCATCTCAAACCCTCTCAAACCCTAATTCCAAATTTTTGGAATTTGAATGTGGCCTTTGTGCTTACAAAGGAGCCGTCATTTTCCTTGATCTGTTGATCATCCCAATTGTTCCCAAAGACCTTCTACCTTTCTAAACCCTGGATATGCAAAAATATTGCTAAGTCCCATGCAATATTTTTGAACTGTGATTTATTCCTTTCTTGCCTATCTGAGTAATAAAATCCAAAGGCATAGATAGCCATCTCCTAAATTCATGGAAATTTGTAGAGATGCTATTTATGTCTGATCCAAGCTCTGGCAAAAATATTGGCCATTATTAAATAAGGAAAATTGCCCTTTCCAATTTTAAGCCAATATTGCATTTTTACCACTTTTCAAAGGAACTACTATTTTTATAGCAGAGAAAATTCCCACATAAATTGTGGAGCTTGTCCTTGCTATATAATTACTAGTTCCATCCTTATCTCATGTTCCACAGTTCAAAAATTGGGCACATGATCCAATGCAAGTTTCTGCCTTCTCTGAAATTTTGCAAAGGAAGTGCTTTATCCCTAATTCCAATTGAGCTGCAATTTGCCTGGGTGATTAACATGGATAAATAACCCATGGATACAAAAGATCAGCTCAATCCCTTCATCTTAGCTCCTTGTGCAATTTTTCAAAGTTTCTGACCAGATGGTAACTTTTTGAAGGAAGTACCTTCATAGAGTTTCCAAAGGGGATGAAACTTTTCCATCTTCTCAAGTATCTCAAATCATTAGCCTCCACCTAAATTCAGTTCATTTCATTAAACTATGTGAGCACGGGAGCAATTCTTGTTTTCTGCCCAAATTTTCCGTTTGTGAAGCAAGTATATTTTATCTTGCTCCATTATGGCTGAAAATATTCCCATGCCTTCTCCTATCCATATGATCCACCTCCACAAGAGTTTGGATCATTTCATTTAGCCAATATTTTCCTAGAATCTTTCCAAGCTTCTGGACAGAAGAGATGTTTGTGAAACAAGTACCAATTTGGCAAGTCCATTTGGTATGATCTTTTTGCATCATCTACATATGATCAAATCATCAGGCTTTGCCAAGTTTTAGCCAAATCCAACACTCCTAGTGAGTGTTACATCATCATTTGATTTCTGGACCAGATTTGGAATTTGTACTGCAACTATGTTAAATTCTTGTCCTAATGATCTCATAACTCCCAGGACCGTAGTCCTTGCTACCCTAAGCCTCCGAGACATCAAGTTTACCTTTTAACCTCTCTGGTTTTATCTCTAGGATGTGGTCAAGTTTGCTACAGCCAACTTGTGAAGCTTAGTTTACTCAGCTCCCTTTCTCTTTGCCCGTTTCTTTACCGTAGTAATACTCTACCTTGGATGGACTACGCTATAGACATGGTTTGGCATGGAGTAGAATGCTAGAGAGTGTGCTGTCCATGGTGACCACAGGCAATGCCGGCCAAAACGGTGGTCTACGCACTGTTCTCATCGGGAGCGTTGCTCCGACCGGCTCTGGCCAGCCCATTAATGTCTTATAGTTCCCCTCGATGTCCTCTTCCTTCTGGACTCCTCTCCCCTTAGTTTTCTTCTCCGACGAGCTGTGCCAACGACTGAACAGCGTGCGCCCGTGTGCACCGTCGCCTTCCTCGCTCCTGTCCTCTTCTCCCTCTCGTCCGCAAGCGTTGCCCGACTCCGTGAGCCTCTGTGACGCGTCCGCTTCCCCCTCGTCGGCTTCCCGCGCCTCCCCGTGACCTATGGGCACGACCAGAGCTGCGGCCGGATGCGCTCGGTGGTGCCCGGATCGGGTGCCCTTACCCCGGCTATAAATAGCCCACCCGAGACCATTTGGAGATCACCAGCAACCCCTCCGCCTCACCCCACGCCTCCCCACGCTCCTCCTTTCCTCCCGGAGCTATTCCCCGACCCCCACCACCACCATGGCCGCCACCTCGGTCTTCTCTGATTCCGGTGATCCCGAGCCCTCCTCTCCGTCCCCTCACCACCACTGCCTTTCCCAGGGTCCGTCGAGCCTCCCACTGGCCTCGGTCCCTCCTCTCCCTCACCGGAGCACCTTGTCCACCCGAGCCCGAAGCCTTCCTCCGGCACAGGCCCTGTTGCTCCCACTACAGTGCTCCTCGACGTCAGCTGACGCCACCTCGAGATGCGTCTCTCCCTCCTGAGCATCTGGATAGGTCGGCCGGCGCGAGTGGTGGCCGGAGTCGCCGGCGAGCGTCGTCGGGGCGGATGCCTCCCTCGGCCAGGCGCGCGCCCACGCGGGAGGAAGAAGAGGCCAGGCCAGGCGGGCCCCTCCCCGCATGACCCACCTGTTGGCGAGAGGGTGATGCCATGTCAGATGAGTGGAGACACCCCAACCCTTTACGTTTTCCTTAGCCGAAGACGTATTGCCTAAAATACGCTTTCTATTCTATGGAAACGTATTTCTCAAATGCGCTTTCTCTTTTTCAGCCCCACCGGCCGAATCCTTTATATTGTGAACGTTCACCCGTTAAGGCCAGAATTGAACGGATTATGTTTGCTTTTCTGCCTAACGAACGAACGGCCACAACTTTACAACCATAACTCCAAATGAGGTGATTCTAATGCTCACTTTCTCTGCTCGTCGATATCTTTCCATTGGTACCATTTTCTTGATGTTTGCACATTCTGAAAATGACCATTTTGCCCTTGCCCGTAAACAACCCCCTTCGAGAGAGAACTGTTTCCGGCAAATCTTTCTGTGATCGTTCCGCACTTTTTCCCGGAGTATTTCTCGACTCCCAGGCAAGCCAACCTCTTATCATGAGCCCCGAACTTGCATGTTGACTTTGCTTGCACCTCGTGTGTGTGTGTTTAGTTGAAGAAGTTTCTTGTCTGTTTCGTCTGCTGTTATTTCAGTCGTGCTATATGTTTTTGTTATCTGCCTTGCATGCTTGTGCTTTCATGAAATAAGTTGACATGCTAGCTGGATGTTGTTACTAATAATATCATGCCTCTGTCTAGTTTAATGTTAGTAGTATCGATGTTATGATGATTCTGTTGCACTCGTGGAATTACTAGTACTTGGTATTGCCATGTTTGACATGCTATCACTGTTCACTTGAAAAGCTTGATGTTGTCACTGCATCTGTATGTTGCATGTTTGTTGTTGCATTCATGTTAAAAATATTCGCATGATGATTCATGATGGAGAAGTTAATAATATGACTTAATAGCAAACCTCCTCAGACATCACTGGGATGTCATAGTGCCACCAAATCGAGCTTTTTCCAGTGTAGCCACATTTGCCTTGGTATGGGAAGGCCCTAACTGGTTTATTGTCATGCCTCTCCCCGGTGCCTCCAACGAGGGAAGGTTATGGGCGTGCGCTACCCTGATCAGGTAGTCGGACATGAACCTTGTGAGCCCGAGTTCTTTTGCGCGCTTTCTCCCTGTTTGGGACCGTTTTTGTTTGCCACGACGGTGGCCGTTTGCCTTTGGTAGGCTGGGCCACCCAGGACTGAACCCAAAAAGGGGTGTTGGTCGGATTGGCCGGGAGAGTGTCATGGCAGTAGATCGGTTTTGTCGGAACACCGTTGGTCCACCCGAATGGGAGTGCGAGGCCATGGGTTTCGTGGTGTGGGTAAAGTGTGATACCTCTACAGAGAGTGTGTGTTAAATCTATCGATAGCCGCGTCCTCGGTCATGGGCACAAGTTCTTAGTAGGTCACACTATCAGGTCTCGGTCAAAATGGAGGATAAACCTGAAATAACTAAGTTGATGAATAATGTGCAATAAAAGAATGTGATGACTTGGACTATGAGATAGTTGTGAGTGATCACGGTGATGTGTTGATATGATCACGAGACGAGGTCTCAGTGAGTTTTGAACCAAGTGTGGTTCCGTTTGTGATCCGTGAATGATCATCGCTTGGTTGTGAGGCAACCCGTTGGTAAGAGAGTCCGAGGGACTCAGTACACAAGTTTGGTTGCATTACATGAGTAGTAAATTGTTATTTGCATTTAAGGAACCATGGTAGAACAAGAGATGGTTGCATAAAAGTAACATGCTATGTCTGCATTGGATATGACTGGTAGTTTATTTTCAGCATAGTTTCATGATGCCATGCCATGTTTTGACTGAACTTATGCCATGTTTAGATTACATCATGTTATGATTGAAATGCTATGCTATGCTATGTTTTGCCATTGCCATGTTAAAAGTAAGTTTGATATGCCATGCTATTGCCATGCTAGTACATGCCATGATGTTGTTCATGCTTAGTTTGATCCATGTCTCTAGTTAATATCATGCCATGCTTAGTTTCTGCTATGAGATAGGATGTTACAGACGCTTGGCTCTTGCTTTGTCATCTGTTTGTTTGGACGCTATGTATTTGGTTGTCTTGCAAGTACATTCAATGTAATGACCTGGCGTGTCATGCCAGTTTTGTAGGTCATGCCCAAATTGTTCGCTTGTTCCGTCGTGCTAGGCCGTAATCTTGCCAGTCCTGTGAGTTGTGGAGCCCAGGTAGAGTCGATATGCTGCCAAACAAAGACTTCCGCCGCCATGTAAATAGACTTCCGCTGCCATTTAAATAGCCTTAGGGCTATGCCAGATAATTGTATTCATCAATGATGTAATCATATACACAAGTATTTGATAAATATTATTGTACCTGGAATGTTGTATCATGGACCTGTTGTGCGTCAGGTGTTATCCTGGGCTGACATGCGAAGGCCCCTACTCCATGCGGATCGGGGTGCCACACGCTGGATCGAGGAGGTGAAGGCGTCATCAAGCCATACGTGTGTTGAACGTGAAGGTGTCGTCCGTTCGGCACTTGGATCGGAGTTCGCGGGACGGATCGTGATTGGATCGCGAAGACGTTCGACTACATCAACCGCGTTTCTTAATGCTTCCGCTTAGCGATCTACAAGGGTATGTAGATACAATCTCTCCTCTCGTAGATGGTCATCTCCTAGATTGGATCTTGGTGAGAGTAGGAAATTTTTTGTTTCCTATGCAATGTTCCTCAACAGAAGTGACTACGATGCTCTCATGGTCCAAGGAGCAAAACCGCACATTAACACTTCATGTTATTTCAATTGATTACAGACGATATTAGCTTAATTCATAACAGACAAGTTTGGGTCGATTCAATATGATCGTTCTTCTAACGTGATAATCTTAATGTTGTTTTAGGACTATTGTTACCCTTAATGACATCCTAATATCCGAAAAATGTGATCAGCAACAACACTTGAGCTAGTCCTAGAGGCGAGACCAGGAACCTTTTATTTATCTGTTTATCATTCCACATGTGCATATGACTTTTCCACTGAATTGCATATTCCAGTACCGTAGCAGTTATAACATAGAATATCAACTCTATAATTATGAATAAGAAATTATAATAATGCAAATATTATTGCCTCTAGGGCATATTTCCAACAGTTCCCGCTACAAAGGTTCATCACAACACACCGGGAGTTCATACATAGATAAAACATGGATAAACTTAGATTAACTTTAGATCTAATAGATAGGGAGGCGGTGGCTCAGTGGCTGATGTCGAGGAAGAACGCCTTCGCCGACCTGCGGCAAGCGTGCGCGTAGGCGTGCTCCTCCTTCGAAGCGGTACCTTCTTCTTCGTACTCGACGGAGCACTCCACGGCGAGGAGCTCCCCATTCACCTTGCAGCAGACCATGGTGTGCGGGTAGGGCTCTTCGCGGAGGCGGTGGAAGTGGGCCCAAGGGGACCGCCTGCCACTACGAAGAGGCGACAATGCTCCCATGCTTGCTTGGACCGCCAAGCCTCGACGCGGGGGGGGGGGGGGCGACTAGAGCTGTCATTTGTAACACCCCGTTATGCCTGGAGGGATGAAGACTGGCCCCACAGACCAACACTAGTGTTTCCTGGGCACTTTGTCCTCACTCGCGCGCACCCGGGACCAACTTCCCGGACAGTCACCCATCCTAGAATTACCCCAAGCCAAGCACGCTTAACTTTGAAGTTCTTTTCCAATGGGCTCCCGGAAAAGAAGGAACTCCTTGTGATATGAGTAGTCTATCATTCCTAATAAGCCAGGCTCTCACATACACCCCCACTCAAAGGAACCGACGTCCTCATCGGCTCATCAGGAATGTTCCCTCTTGTCACACGTATGTGCGTCCAGTCCGGCACATGGGCCATGCCGTGTGCCACAACGGGCCACACGCGCCATGCGCCACATGCCCGCGCACCTGACCCATGCATGCCCATGTAACCGCGAGGATCGACTATGATACCAATTGTAACACCCCGTTACGCCTGGTGGGATCAAGACTGGCCCTACAGACCAACACTAGTCTTTCCTGGGCACTTTGTCCTCACTCGTGCCCACCTAGGACCAACTTCCCGGTCGGTCACCCATCCAAGAATTACCCCAAGCTAAGGACGCTTAACTTTGGAGTTCTTTTCGAACGGGCTCCTGGAAAAGAAGGAATTCGTTGTTGGTATCAGTAGTCTATCATTCTATTAAGCCGGGCTCTCACATCATGCTTCGTGTCATTGCGCGAGATCTTGCTCAGCGGCAACCTGCCACGACCATGGCCACCATGCCCACGTGCAGATCCGACCATCGCTCGCCGGTAAAAGATCTGTGTCGGGTGGAATTGCTCACCGGAGATAGAAATGGAGGTGGCGGAGGAGGTGGATTGTGGCGGAGGAAATGCAAGATGCGAACCCTCGCTGGCGGTCCGATAGATATAGTGGCAGAAGGGCGGTTTTGAGGGCCGCTTGTATAATTTTTCGGGGCGGGCTAGATATAGCGAATCTGTTCGGGCCGTAAAAAATGTACAAGCGCTATATCGGCTGGAATCATGTGGGGCCGACGAGGTTGATTTTCTCTAAGAGCACCTCTAGGAGGTGCACTATCCCCCCGCTGACCCACATATTCGCGGGCGAGATTGCATATCCGGTCGTTTGCGGGCCAGAATAGGTCCGCCATATTCGGGCGGCCCGCTCCGCCCCTCCAGCCACTATATCTACCACCTCATATCATATCCGCCTCTTTCCTCCTTCCCTCCGCCACCATTCTTCATACCACCGGCGAGTGCATCCATGTCGGGAGAAGGCCACAGACATGGTGGCCGCCGCGCAAGCGCAACCGGCAGCTCCAGTGGCCACGCCGTCGAGCCGTGATGCTGTGAACAAGCTCGCCATCGCGACACTTTCTCCTGTAGCGGCAGGAGCCACAGGCGGGGGCGCTTCAACGAGATATACGATGCCCTCTAGTCGTCCATGAAGGCTCTCCATGAGGTGGAGGTCGCTTGATTCATTGCGACGGAGGCATTGGACGCCGGCTAGGAGGGCGCTGCCGCATGCTTCGAGGATGTGGATGCGGAGTACCAACTCGCGTACACCATCTACAAATCCGCGTGCGAGCACCACCTCGGTGTGAAGCCGTGAGCCACCGCCTGAAGGAAATATTCCCTAGAGGCAATAATTAATTTTTTATTTTATATTTTCTTATATCATGATAAATGTTTATTATTCATGCTAGAATTGTATTAACCGAAAACTTGATACATGTGTGGATACATAGACAAAACACCGTGTCCCTAGTAAGCCTCTACTAGACTAGCTTGTTAATCAAAGATGGTTAAGTTTCCTAACCATAGACATGTGTTGTCATTTGATGAACGGGATCACATCATTAGGAGAATGATGTGATGGACAAGACCCATCCGTTAGCTTAGCATATTGATCGTTCAGTTATATTGCTATTGCTTTCTTCATGTCAAATACATATTCGTCCGACTATGAGATTATGCAACTCCCGGATACCGAAGGAATGCCTTGTGTGCTATCAAACGTCACAACATAGCTAGGTGATTATAAAGATGCTCTATAGGTATATCCGAAGGTGTCTGTTGGGTTGGTATAGATCGAGACTAGGATTTGTCACTCCGAGTATCGGAGAGGTATCTCTGGGCCCTCTTAGTAATACACATCATAAGAAGCCTTGCAAGCTATGTGACTAATGAGTTAGTTGCGGGCTGATGTATTACGGAACGAGTAAAGAGACTTGCCAGTAACAAGATTGAACTAGGTATGAAGATACCAACGATCTTCATAGAATATGTAGGTACCAATATGAGCATCCAGGTTCCGCTGTTGGTTATTGACTGGAGAGGTGTCTTGTTCATTGATACGTCTCCGTCATATCTACTTTTCCAAACACTTTTGCCCTTGTTTTGGACCCTAACTTGCATGATTTGAATGGAACTAACCCGGACTGACACTGTTTTCAGCAGAATTGCCATGGTGTTATTTATGTGCGGAAACAAAAGTTCTCAGAATGACCTGAAACTCCACGGAGATTATTTTTGGATATAATAAAAACTACTTGCGAAAGAATCAAGGCCAGGGGGCCCACACCCTTTCGACAAGTATAGGGGATCGCAACAGTTTTCGAGGGTAGAGTATTCAACCCAAATTTATTGATTCGACACAAGGGGAGCCAAAGAATATTCTCAAGTATTAGCAGTTGAGTTGTCAATTCAACCACACCTGGATAACTTAATATCTGCAGCAAAGTATTTAGTAGCACAGTAATATGATAGTAGTGGTAACGGTAACAAAAGTAATATTTTTGGGTTTTGTAATGATTGTAACAGTAGCAACAGAAAAGTAAATAAGCGAAGAACAATATGTGAACAGCTCGTAGGCATTGGATCGGTGATGGAGAATTATGCCGGATGCGGTTCATCATGTAACAGTCCTAACATAGGGTGACACAGAACTAGCTCCAATTCATCAATGTAATGTAGGCATGTATTCCGAATATAGTCATACGTGCTTATGGAAAAGAACTTGCATGACATCTTTTGTCCTACCCTCCCATGGCAGCGGGGTCCTAATGGAAACTAAGGGACATTAAGGCCTCCTTTTAATAGAGTACCGGAAGAAAGCATTAACACATAGTGAATACATGAACTCCTCAAACTACGGTCATCACTGGGAGTGGTCCCGATTATTGTCACTTCGGGGTTGCCGGATCATAACACATAGTAGGTGACTATAGACTTGCAAGATAGGATCAAGAACTCACATATATTCATGAAAACATAATAGGTTCAGATATGAAATCATGGCACTCGGGCCCTAGTGACAAGCATTAAGCATAGCAAAGTCATAGCAACATCAATCTCAGAACATAGTGGATACTATGGATCAAACCCTAACAAAACTAACTCGATTACATGATAGATCTCATCCAACCCATCACCGTCCAGCAAGCCTACGATGGAATTACTCACGCACGGCGGTGAGCATCATGAAATTGGTGATGGAGGATGGTTGATGATGACGACGGCGACGGATTCCCCTCTCCGGAGCCCCGAACGGACTCCAGATCAGCCCACCCGAGAGGTTTTAGGGCTTGGCGGCGGCTCCGTATCGTGAAACGCGATGAATCCTTCTCTCTGATTTTTTTTCTCCCCGAAAGTGAATATATGGAGTTGGAGTTGAGGTCGGTGGAACGTCAGGGGGCCCACGAGGTGGGGGCGCGCCCTCCATCCTCGTGGACAGGGTGTGGGCCCCCTGACGTGGATTTTTCTTCTAGTATTTTTCTTATTTTCCAAATAGATGTTCTGTGGAGTTTCAGGTCATTCCGAGAACTTTTGTTTCTGCACATAAATAACACCATGGAAAGTCTGCTGAAAACAGCGTCAGTCCGGGTTAGTTCCATTCAAACCATGCAAGTTAGAGTCCAAAACAAGGGCAAAAGTGTTTGGAAAAGTAGATACGACGGAGACGTATCAACTCCCCCAAGCTTAAACCTTTGCTTGTCCTCAAGCAATTCAGTTGATAAACTGAAAGTGATAAAGAAAAACTTTTACAAACTCTGTTTGCCCTTGTTGTTGTAAATATGTAAAGCCAGCATTCAAGTTTTCAGCAAAGATTATGACTAACCACATTCAAAATTACTCTTAGGTTTCATGTTTACTCATATGAATGGCATAATCAACTAGCGAGCAATAATAATAAATCTCGGATGACAACACTTTCTCAAAACAATCATGATATGATATAACAGGATAGTATCTCGCTAGCCCTTTCTGAGACCGCAAAACATAAATGCAGAGCACCATTAAAGATCAAGGACCGACTAGACATTTTATGTCATGGTAAAAGAGATCCAGTCGTAGTCATACCCAATATAAATTAATAGTAATGGATGCAAATGACAGCAGCGCTCTCCAGCTAGTGCTTTTTAATAAGAGGGTGATGACTCAACATAAAAGTAAATAGATAGGCCCTTCGTAGAGGGAAGTAGGGATTTGTAGAGGTGCCAGAGCTCGGTTTTGAAATAGAGATAAATAATATTTTGAGCGGCCTACTTTCATTGTCAACATAACAACCAAGAGATGGCGATATCTTCCACGCTACACACATTATCGGCGGTTCCCAAACAGAATGGTAAAGTTTATACTCCCCCTCCACCAACAAGCATCAATCCATGGCTTGCTCGAAACAACGAGTGCCTCCAACTAGCAACAGTCCCAGGGGGAGTTTTGTTTGCAATTATTTTGATTTAGTTTGCATAAATCATGGGACTGGGCATCCCGGTGACCAGCCATTTTCTCGTGAGTGAGGAGCGGAGTCCACTCCTCTTGAGAATAACCCGCCTAGCATGGAAGATACGGACAGCCCTAGTTGATACATGAGCTATTCGAGCATACAAAACAGAATTTCATTTGAAGGTTTAGAGTTTGGCACATACAAATTTACTTGGAACGACAGGTAGATACCACATATAGGAAGGTATAGTGGACTCATATGGCATAACTTTGGGGTTTAAGGGATTGGATGCAAAGCAGTATTCCCGCTTAGTACAAGTGAAGGCTAGCAAAAGACTGGGAAGCGACCAACTAGAGAGCGACAACAGTCATGAACATGCATTAAAATTAATAGACATTGACTACGAGCATGAGTAGGATATAATCCACCATGAACATAAATATCGTGAAGGCTGTGTTGATTTGTTTCAACTACATGCGTGAACCTGTGCCAAGTCGAGTCACTTAAATCATTCAAAGGAGGATACCACCCCACTATACCACATCACAACCATTTTAATAGCATTTTGGCACGCAAGGTAAACCATTGTAACTCATAGCTAATCGAGCATGGCTTAAGCAACTATGATCTCTAATTGTCATTGCAAACATGTTTATTCATAATGGGCTGAATCAGGAACGATAAACTCATCATATTTACAAAAACAAGAGAGGTCGAGTTCACACCAGCTTCTCTCATCTCAGTCAGTCCATCATATATCGTCACAATTGCCTTTCACTTGCACGACCGAATGATGTGAAAATAATAAGAGTGCACGTGCATTGGACTAAGCTGGAATGTGCGAGCATTCAATAAACAGGAGAAGACAAGGCAATATGGGCTCTTGGTTAAATCAACAATAATGCATATAAGAGCCACTTCAACAATTTTAATTATGGTCTTCTCCTAACGACCCCCAAAGAAAAGATAATAAATAAAACTATTTACACGGGAAAGCTCCCAACAAGCAAAAGAAGAACGGGAAATCTTTTTGGGTTTTCTTTTTAATTATCACTACTACAGCAAGAAAAATAAACTAGATAAAAGCTACACTAATTTTTTTTTTGGTTTTTCTTAAGGTTTATCAAACACACAAGAAGAAAGCAAGAAAAATAGAATAAACTAGCATGGATATTACAGTGAAAAAGTATGAGCACCGACATTTAGCAATGAGTGTGTGAACATAAATGTAATGTCGGTGAGAGATACGTACTCCCCCAAGCTTAGGCTTTTGGCCTAAGTTGGTTTATTGCCACGGATGGCCTGGCGGATCTTCATAGTTGTAGCCGGGGTCGTACTGAGCTGCGGCAGTTATTGCCTCCTGAGCTGTAGCATGGCGGCGAGCTGCCTCCGCCCTCCTCTCGTACTCATCTGCCTCCTCTCTCATAATAACATATCTTCCTTTTGCCTGATAATCAAAGAAGGCAGGAGCAGGGAGAGTAATACGGACAGCACGATGTCTGTCAAAGATTAAGCGATACCGGAGAGGTGATTCATTCCTCTCGATAAACTGGTGGTGAACCATAGCATTAAAGTCTAAATAAGTAGGAGGCAACTCAATATCATCCTCACGTATGTCCACACTAAGAAAATCAGCTAAGCGGGTTGCATAAATTCCTCCAAAGAAATCTCCATTAAATATATTATGATGCAACCTACGTGCAACAATGGCTCCCAAATTATAAGATTTGTCTCCTAACACAGCACTCCTAAGAATAATGAGATCAGGGACACACATGTGACATGCTTCATCTTTACCATTTATGCAACTACCTATGAAGAGAGCAAAATAATGTATATCAGGAAAATGAATGCTCCCTATGGTAGCTTGTGCTATGTCTCTAGATTCCCCCACAGTTATACTAGCAAGAAAAATTCTAAATTCAGATTTGCGGGGTTCACTAGCACTACCCCATTGTGGGAGTTTGCAAGTAGTGGTAAAATCGTCTAAGTCCATCGTATATGATTTTTCATAAAGATCAAACAGGACAGTTGGAGAATTACGTGAAGATGAAAATTCAAACCTCCTCACAAATGAACTAGTGAGAAGTGGTATTGGCGGCACTTCTCTCCCTCGAAGCTCACAAGATCAGCGTTACGCAAATATGCGTTAAATTGTTCCTTGATTCCCGTTCGATCCATAAAGTTTTCTGAAGGCCATTCACCAAGCCGCACTGGAGCATCCCTTGGTGGCTCATCGTCAGCATCACGCATTGCAAGCCTGGGTCCTTGCTTCCTTGAAGAACCACCTTGGAACATTTTCCTAAGCATATTTCTTCCTCTGAAAATTTCTGAATTTTTTAGTAACTTCAAATAAAAGTGAACCAAGCTCAACAAAATTGATAGCAACTACTCCTACAAGTGCCTAGAGCCTATATCATGCATTAGAACTACTTGGAACCATATAAATTAGACATGCAAGCTCAAGAACATGGTCACCTAGGCAGCACAAATTTGCAATGAATAAAGCACTAGAACAAAAACTAATTGGACCAATGGAGGAGTCACATACCAAAGAACAATCTCCCCAAGCAGTTTTGTGAGAGGTGCTTTGAGCAAGGAGATCGAAAATCGCAGCAAAATGAGCTAGAACTCGTGCTTGAGCTGGATGGTGATTTTTTTGGGAGGAAGGAGTGTGTGGGTGCAGGAATAAGTGGAGGGGAGCCACCGTGGGCCCACGAGGCAGGGGGTGTGCCCAGGGGGTAGGGCGCGCCCTCCACCCTTGTGGCCAGGTGCTTGCCCCTCCTGCTGTGTTCTCAGTGCCAGATATTCTCAAATATTCCAGAAAAAATCATATTCCATTTTCAGGGCATTTGGAGAACTTTTATTTTTGGGGTACTTTTATATTGCACGGATAAATCAGAAAATAGACAGGAAAATACTATTTTTACTTTATTTCAACTAAATAACAGAAAGTAGAGAGAGGGTATAGAAGGTTGTGCCTTCTAGTTTCATCCATCTCATGCTCATCAAAAGGAATCCACTAACAAGGTTGATCAAGTCTTGTTAACAAACTCATTCCGAATAACATGGAACCGGAGAAATTTCGAATAACACTATGTTACCTCAACGGGGATATGCACATCCCCAATAATAAGAATATCATATTTCTTCTTGACAGTAGGAAGAGGAAATTCAAAACCTCCAAAAATAATTGATGGAATTTTTCCAATAGAATTGATACTATGGACTTGAGGTTGTTTCCTCGAAAAGTGTACCGTATGCTCATTACCATTAACATGAAAAGTGACATTGCCTTTGTTGCAATCAATAACAGCCCCTGCGGTATTTAAAAAAGGTCATCCAAGAATAATAGACATACTATCGTCCTCGGGAATATCAAGAATAACAAAGTCCGTTAAAATAGTAACATTTGCAACCACAACAGGCACATCCTCACAAATACCGACAGGTATAGCAGTTGATTTATCAGCCATTTGCAAAGATATTTCAGTAGGTGTCAACTTATTCAAATCAAGTCTACGATATAAAGAGAGAGGCATAACAGTAACACCGGCTCCAAGATCACATAAAGCAGTTTTAACATAGTTCCTTTTAATGGAGCATGGTATAGTAGGTACTCCTGGATCTCCAAGTTTCTTTGGTATTCCACCTTTAAAAGTATAATTAGCAAGCATGGTGGAAATTTCAGCTTCCGGTATCTTTCTTTTATTAGTGACAATTTCTTTCATATACTTAGCATAAGGATTCATTTTGAGCATATCACTTAATCGCATACGCAAAAAGATAGGTCTAATCATTTCAGCAAAGCGCTCAAAATCCTCATCATCCTTTTTCTTGGATGGTTTGGGAGGAAAAGGCATGGGTTTCTGAACCCATGGCTCCATGTCTTTACCATGTTTCCTAGCAACAAAGTCTCTCTTATCATAACGTTGATTCTTTGATTGTGGGTTATCAAGATCAATAGTAGGTTCAATTTCTACATCATTATCATTACTAGGTTGAGCATCATCATGAACATCATCATTAACATTTTCATTAGGTTCATGTTCATTACCAGATTGTGTTTCAGCATCAGAAATAGAAATATCATTTGGATTCTCAGGTGGTTCAGTAATAGGTTCACTAGAGGCATGCAAAGTCCTATCATTTTTCTTTTTCTTCTTTTTAGAAGGACTAGGTGCATCAATATTATTTCTCTGAGAATCCTGCTAAATTCTCTTAGGATGGCCTTCAGGATGCAAAGGTTCCTGAGTCATCTTACCAGTTCTAGTAGCCACTCTAACAGCATAATCATTTTTCTTACTATTCAATTCATTGAGCAAATCATTTTGAGCTTTAAGTACTTGTTCTACTTGCGTGGTAACCATAGAAGCATGTTTACTAATGAGTTTAAGTTCACCTTTAACTCTAGATATATAATCACCCAAGTGTTCAAGCGTATCAGAATATTATTTCAATTGTCTACCAAAATAAGCATTGAAGTTTTCTTGTTTGACAATAAAATTATCAAACTCTTATAAGCATTGTCTAGCAGACTTATAGTGAGGAATATTACCTTCATCAAATCTATAGAGAGAATTTACCTTTACTACCTGTGTCGGGTTATCAAGACCATGTGTTTCTTCAATAGGTAATGGATTAGGATCACATATTTCTTCAACAGGCGGTAAATTAAGACCATGTATTTCTTCAATAGGACGTAAATTCTTAACATCTTCAGCTTTAATACCCTTTTCCTTCATATATTTCTTTGCCTCTTGCATATCTTCAGGACTGAGAAATAGAACACCTCTCTTCTTCGGAGTTGGTTTAGGAATAGGCTCAGGAGCTGGGTCAGGAAGTGTCCAATTATTTTCATTTGTCAACATATTATTCAATAGAATTTCAGCTTCATCTGGTGTTCTTTCCATGAAAATAGAACCAGCACAACTATCCACGTAATCTCTGGAAGCATCGGTTAGTCCATTATAAAAGATACCAAGTATTTCATTTTTCTTAAGAGGATGATCAGGCAAAGCATTAAGTAATTGGAGAAGCCTCCCCCAAGCTTGTGGGAGACTCTCTTCTTCAATTTGCACAAAATTATATATTCCCCTTAAAGCAGCTTGTTTCTTATGAGCAGGGAAATACTTAGCAGAGAAGTAATAAATCATATCCTGGGGACTACGCACACAACCAGGATCAAGAGAATTAAACCATATCTTAGCATCACCCTTTAATGAGAACGGAAATATTTTAAGGATATAAAGATAGCGAGATTTCTCTTCATTAGTGAACAGGGTGGCTATATCATTTAATTTAGTAGGATGTGCCACAATAGTTTCAGATTCATAGCCATGAAAAGGATCTGATTCAACCAAAGTAATTATATCAGGATCAACAGAGAATTCATAATCCTTATCAGTAACACAGATAGGTGAAGTAGCAAAAGCAGGGTCAAGTTTCATTCTAGCATTAAGAGATTGTTGCTTCCATTTAGCTAATAACCTCTTGAGCTCATATCTATCTTTGCAAGCTAAAATAGCTAAAGCAGCTTCTTTTTCAAAAACATAACCCTCAGGTATAACAGGAGATTCATATTTATTAGGGGAAGAGTCTTCATCATCACTTTCATCAATATTATCAGTTTCAATAATTTCTTTCTCTCTAACCCTAGCAAGTTGTTCATCAAGAAATTCACCAAGTGGCACAGTAGTATCAAGCATAGAAGTAGTTTCATCATAAGTATCATGCATAGCAGAAGTGGCATCATCAATAACATGCGACATATCAGAACGAATAGCGGAAGCAGGTTTAGGTGTCGCAAGCTTACTCAAAATAGAAGGTGAATCAAGTGCAGAGCTAGATGGCAGTTCCTTACCTCCCCTCGTAGTTGAGGGATAAATTGTTGCCTTAGCGTCTTTCAACTTCTTCATAGTGACCAGCGGATATAAATCCCAAGTGACTCAAAGAATAGAGTTGTGCTCCCCGGCAACGGCGCTAGAAAATAGTCTTGATAACCCACAAGTATAGGGGATCGTTACAGTTTTCGAGGGTAGAGTATTCAACCCAAATTTATTGATTCGACACAAGGGGAGCCAAAGAATATTCGCAAGTATTAGCAATTGAGTTGTCAATTCAACCACACCTGGATAACTTAATATCTGCAGCAAAGTATTTAGTAGCAAAGTAATATGATAGTAGTGGTAACGGTAACAAAAGTGATATTTTTGGATTTTGTAATGATTGTAACAGTAGCAACGGAAAATTAAATAAGCGAAGAACAATATGTGAAAAGCTCGTAGGCATTGGATCGGTGATGGAGAATTATGCCGGATGCGGTTCATCATGTAACAGTCATAACATAGGGTGACACAGAACTAGCTCCAATTCATCAATGTAATGTAGGCATGTATTACGAATATAGTCATACGTGCTTATGGAAAAGAACAAGCTCCAATTCATCAATGTAATGTAGGCATGTATTCCGAGTTAGTTTTGGTAGGGTTTGATCCCTAGTATCCACTATATTCTGAGATTGATGTTGCTATGACTTTGCTATGCTTAATGCTTGTCACTAGGGCCCGAGTGCCATGATTTCGGATCTGAACCTATTATGTTTTCACGAATATATGTGAGTTCTTGATCCTATCTTGCATGTCTATAGTCACCTACTATGTGTTATGATCCAGCAACCCCGAAGTGACAATAATCGGGACCACTCCTGGTGATGACCGTAGTTTGAGGAGTTCATGTATTCACTATGTGTTAATGCTTTGTTCCGGTACTCTATTAAAAGGAGGCCTTAATATCCCTTAGATTCCATTAGGACCCCGCTGCCACGGGAGGGTAGGACAAAAGATGTCATGCAAGTTCTTTTCCATAAGCACGTATGACTATATTCGGAATACATGCCTACATTACATTGGTTTATTGGAGCTCATTCTGTGTCACCCTATGTTATGACTGTTACATGATGAACCGCATCCGGCATAATTCTCGTTCTGTGTCACCCTACGAGCTTTTCACATATTGTTCTTCGCTTATTTACTTTTCCGTTGCTACTGTTACAATCACTACAAAACCCAAAAATATTACTTTTGCAATCGTTACCATTACTTCCATATTACTTTGCTACTAAACACTTTGCTGCATATACTAAGTTATCCAGGTGTGGTTGAATTGACAACTCAACTGCTAATACTTGAGAATATTCTTTGGCTCCCCTTGTGTCGAATCAATAAATTTGGGTTGAATACTCTACCCTCGAAAAATGTTGCGATCCCCTATACTTGTGGGTTATCAAGACTATTATATGGCACTGTTGCCGGGGAGCATAGCTCTATGCTTTGAGTCACTTGGGATTTATATCTGCTGGTCACTATGAGGAACTTGAAAGACGAGAAAACAAAAATTTATCCCTCAACTACGAGGGGAGGTAAGGAACTACCATCTAGCTCTGCACTTGATTCACCTTCTATTTTGAGTAAGCTTGCGACACCTAAACCTGCTTCTGCTATTAATTCTGATATGTCGCATGTTATTGATGATGCCACTTCTACTATGCATGATACTTATGATGAAACTACTTCTATGCTTGATACTACTGTGCCACTTGGTGAATTTCTTGATGAACAACTTGCTAGGGCTAGAGAGAATGAAATTATTGAAACTGATAATATTGATGAAAGTGATGATGAAGATTGTCCCCCTAAATATGAATTGCCTATTGTGCCTGAGGGCTATGTTATGGATGAAGAAACTGCTAGAGACTTTCTTGCTTGCAATGATAGAAGTGATCTTAAGAAATTATTAGCTAAGCTAAAACATAAAACTCTGAATGCTAGAATGAAATATGATCCTGCCCATGCTACTTCACCTATCTTTGTTACTGATAAGGATTATGAATTCTCTATTGATCTTGATATAATTACTTTGGTTGAATCTGATCCTTTTTATGGCTATGAATCTGAAACTGTTGTGGCACATCTTACTAAATTAAATGATATAGCCACCCTGTTCACTAATGATGAGACAACTCGCTACTATTATATCCTTAAGAAATTTCCGTTCTCATTAAAGGGTGATGCTAAGATATGGTTTAATTCTCTTGATCCTGGTTGTGTGCGTAGTCCCTAGGATATGATTTATTACTTCTCTGCTATATATTTCCCTGCTCATAAGAAACAAGCTGCTTTGAGGGAAATATATAATTTTGTGCAAATTGAAGAAGAGAGTCTCCCACAAGCTTGGGCGAGGCTTCTCCAATTACTTAATGCTTTGCCTGATTAGCCTCTTAAGAAAAATGAAATACTTGATATCTTTTATAATGGACTAACCGATGCTTCCAGAGACCACCTGGATAGTTGTGTTGGTTGTGTTTTCAGGGAAAGAACAGTTGATCAAGCTGAAGTCCCACTGAATAATATGTTGACAAATGAAAGTAATTGGACACTTCCTGAACCAACTCCTAAGCCAACTCCGAAGAAAAGGGGTGTTCTATTTCTCAGTCCTGAAGATATGCAAGAGGCAAAGAAATCTATGAAAGAAAAGGTATAAAAGCTGAAGATGTTAAGAATTTACCTCCTATTGAAGAAATACATAGTCTTAATTTATCGCCTGTTGAAGAAATATATGATCTTAATTCATCACCTATTGAAGAAACTCATGGTCCTTATAACCCGACATAGGTAGTAAAGGTAAATTCTCTCTATGGATATGATAAAGCTGAAATCCCTCCTACTAAGTTTGCTAGCCAATGTTTGGATGAGTTTGATAATTTTATGGTTAAGCAAGAAGATTTTAATGCTTATTTTGGTAGACAATTAAAACAAAATGCTTATATGATTGAACACTTGGTTTATTATATGTCTAGAGTTAAAGGTGAACTTAAACTCATTAGTAAACATGCTTCTATGGTTACCACTCAAGTAGAACAAGTACTTAAAGCTCAGAATGATTTGCTCAATGAATTGAATAGTAAGAATAATGACTATGCTGTTAGAGTGGCTACTAGAACTGGTAAAATGACTCAGGAACCTTTGTATCCTGAAGGCCATCCTAAGAGAATTGAGCAGGATTCTCAAAGAAATAATATTGATGCACCTAGTCCTTCTAAACAGAAGAAAAAGAAAAATGATAGGACTTTGCATGCTTCTAGTGAACCTGTTGTAGACACACCTGAGAATCCCAATGATATTTTTGTTTCTCATGCTGAAACACAATCTGGTAATGAACATGAACCTAGTGATAATGTTAATGATGATGTTCATGTCGATGCTCAACCTAGTAATGATAATGATGTAGAAATTGAACCTGCTGTTGATCTTGATAACCCACAATCAAAGAATCAACGTTATGATAAGAGAGACTTTGTTGCTAGGAAACACGGTAAGGAAAGAGAACCTTGGGTTCAGAAACCCTTGCCCTTTCCTCTTCCATCAAAGAAAAAGGATGATGAGGCTTTTGAGCGCTTTGCTGAAATGATTAGACCTATCTTCTTGCGTATGCGTTTAACTGATATGCTCAAAATTAATCCTTATGCTAAGTATATGAAAGAAATTGTTACAAATAAAAGAAAGATACCGGAAGCTGGAATTTCCACCATGCTTGCTAATTACACTTTCATGGGTGGAATACCTAAGAAACTAGGAGATCCAGGGGTACCAACTATACCATGCTCCACTAAAAGAAACTATGTTAAAACTGCTCTATGTGATCTTGGAGCCGGTGTTAGTGTTATGCCTCTCTCTTTATATCGTAGACTTGACTTGAATAAGTTGACACCTACTGAAATATATTTGCAAATGGCTGATAAATCAACTGCTATACCTCTCGATATTGTGAGGATGTGCCTGTTGTGGTTGGAAATGTTACTATTTTAACAGACTTTGTTATTCTTGATATTCTCGAGGACGATAGTATGCCTATTATTCTTGGAAGACCCTTTTTGAATACTGCAGGGGCTGTTATTGATTGCAACAAAGGCAATGTCACTTTTGATGTTAATGGTAATGAGCATACGGTACACTTTCCGAGGAAACAACCTCAAGTTCATAGTATCAACTCTATTGGAAAAATTCCATCGATTATTTTTGGAGGTTTTGAATTTCCTCTTCCTACTGTCAAGAATAAATATGATATTCTTATTATTGGGGATGTGCATATCCCCATTGAGGTAACATAGTGTTATTCGAAATTTCTCTAGTTCCATGTTATTCAGAATGAGTTTGTTAACAAGACTTGATCAACCTTGTTAGTGGATTCCTTTTGATGAGCATGAGATGGATGAAGTTAGAAGGCACAACCTTCTGTACCCTCCTTTTACTTTCTGTTATTTAATTGAAATAAAGTAAAAGTAGTATTTTCTGTCAGTTTTCTGAATTATCCGTGCAATATAAAAATACCCCGAAATTAAAAGTTCTCCAAATGCCCTGCCAATTTAATATGATTTTTTTGGAATATTTGAGAATATCTGGCACTGAGAACACATCAGGGCGAGCTGGCACCTGGCCACGAGGGTCCAGGGCGCGCCCACCCCACCTGGGCACGCCCCCCTGCCTTGTGGGCCCATGGTGGCTCCCCTCCACTTATTCCTGCACCCACACACTCCTTCCTCCCAAAAAAACCACCAACCAGCTCAAGCACGAGTTCTAGCTCATTTTGCTGCGATTTTTGATCTCCTTGCTTGAAGCACCTCTCACAAAACTGCTTTGGGGATTGTTCCTTGGTATGTGACTCCTCCAATGGTCCAATTAGTTTATGTTCTAGTGCTTTATTCATTGCAAATTTGTGCTGCCTAGGTGACCATGTTCTTGAGCTTGCATGTTAAATTTATATGGTTCCAAGTAGTTCTAATGCATGATATAGTCTCTAGGCACTTGTAGGAGTAGTTGCTATCAATTTTGTTGAGCTTGGTTCACTTTTATTTGAAGTTACTAAAAATTTCAGAAATTTTCAGAAAATGATGAAGAGATTTTTGAGGGGCTCGTCGAGCCGAAGCTCGAAGGAAAAGCAAAGTGAAGAAGCAGAGAGACCCAAATATAATCTACCTCGCACCGCGGAAGTTCGGCCGTGTGAATGGCCTTGTGATGATTTCTTGAGAGCAGTCGGGATTTATTATGATTTTTATGAGTTGGCTGAGAATGCAGGCCTCACCGACTTCCTCCGCGACCAACGCGAACAGTATCTCTTACTCACCAATACCTTTGTGCAAAATTTTCATTTCCATTCTAGGAGGTCACCACCTACAGTGGATTTTTATCTATATGATGAGTATAAGGAGATGACCCTTCGCGAATTCTGTGATGTTTGCAAGTTACCTTTTCCGGGTTTCATAGAGGAACAACATAATAACGATGTGGAGGGGTTTATTGATACAATTGCTGTAGGGGAAACGAGGAAGGTTTCCGACGCACGAATCACTAGCGTACATTTTCCTGTTCTACGTTACTTTGCTATATTTGCTAGTACATGCTTAATTGGGCGCGGAAACTGTGGAAACCTGAGTGTCCCTGGTATTATTATTGTAACATCCCAAATTTTCAATTTGGAATGTTATACATTAGATCATCATGCATATCATATTTCATTGCATTTCGGTTTCCGATCCTCGAAATTCTAAGTAACTCAAAGACCCACGGAGAGAATTGGGGATTTCACGATTTTCATATTTGAATTTTATCAAATATCGAAACGAGGATCATTTGTTTTAATTATTTTTCTCTCCAAAAATATTTCATATCAAAATACATGAGAGGGGATAATATGAATTCTCCAAAATAATGAAATATTGGAGTAAAAATATTAAAAACAAATATTTGATTTTATTCGGATTTTATTTCAATTTTATTTGCCTAGGAAAAGTATGCGTTTCTCAAAATTGCATTTTAGGCCCAAATAAATGTTCATCTTGTCGAGCTTAATTTTAGAGGATGGGGAAAATTTATTTCGGGATTTTTGGAGTCCGTTTAGTATTTCTTTTCTTTCTTTTTCTACATGTTCCAATTGTTTAAAAAAAAGTCAAACCGACTCGGGCCGTAACCGGCCAGGACTCCGCCCAGCCGGCCCTCTTAAATAGCGCCGCCCGGAGCCCCCCCAGCCCACCGAAGCCCGCCGCCACCTAAACCCTAACCCTAGCCCGACCCCGCCGCCGCCGCCGCCAGCCGACGCCGACCCGCCGCCTCGCCGGAGATCTCGCCGGACTCGAGGTAGCCGCCGCCGGTTTTTTTCATAAAACCGTTCGTTTTTTTAAAACCTAGATACATTTTTTTAGATCGGTTCGTCGGTTTTCTCGGTTTAGTTATTTTGCGGTCGTTCGTCCGTACGTACGTTTTGACGAACGGTTCTCGTTGTTTAACCGCAGACAGCGAACGTTCGTTCGTTAGCCTGTTGGTCAGTTTTTTTTTCTCGGATTTTTCGCGATTATTTTCGATCGCGATTTCTGATCCGATTTTCGTTTTAGTATAACTTTTCGCTCGTTTATCGGAATCAGGCGATTCAAGCGCCTAGAGTTTCGTCTCGAAACCGTCTTTCTGTTTAACGAACTCAAACAAGTTTTTGCTACTGTAAAATTTGACTTAAGTCCAGATTAGTAAACGGAGTTTGTTTCTTTCGCCGTTTGAGTTTTCTTGCTTCGTTCGATTTGATTCTTTTTGCCAACCATAGTTCTTAAGTTGAACTTTCTAGTTAGATCTTTTATTTGAGTTTTACCCGTGCACCCTTGCTTGATTGCTTATGAATGTCATTGTTTGTTCGCGATAGAGTACCCGGAGTGCGCAGCGTGCTACTACGAGTCTCTAGGTTTCCCGGATCATCAGCAAGGCAAGTAACACTTTGATCATACCTCTTTACCACCCATTTTTATTGCATTAGATCAACCCTCAAACTATTGCATGGTTAGGAGCTGTTTAATATATGGGTTTTGGGAAGTAGATGAGGTAGTACCTATTACCTGTTTTATTATCAAAACCTTGGGAGTTACTTCTACGTTTGCTTATATTGCTATGCTATGCTCGTAGACGTGGATTGGGTTTGAGTGATTACATGATAGATGTGAGATTGTTAATTAATGGTTAACTTAAGGTGGCTACTTAAATACACATCTGGGTGGATTGAGGCACCTGGGGAACCCAGTGTTGCCTGTATTTTTGGATATCCCGGAGTACCCGTGAGATTATCCTATGGACCGCCACCCAGGCTCAAAGGGATCATGAGATTATTCATGCTAGAAACTTCCGTGTGCAGCCACAAGCTATTATGGGCTCTAGCATAGTTGATTAAGTCGTGTGAACTCTTATAGTGGTAGACTAGCAGATGTAGGGGAAAGTAGGTGTAACTGTCTACCCATCGTAAGGTGCTAACACTTCTGAAAGACTGTCTCGGTCATCCGTTTCTCAAACATCATGAAGTGCGAGAAATCCAACGGAGGAGATCGATTCTTGTGGGGAAAAGTGCGCAAACCTCTGCAGAGTGTACAATCTAATCATGGTTAGCCGTGTCCCCGGTTATGGACATCTTGAGTATCTAGTTCTTGGATTATTATGTGAATCTCATCATCATGTTACTTAATTAAATTTTTTGGGTTTAACGAAATTTACTTAATTGGGATTGAGTTGGGTGAACCTTCTCAATGTTTAACAACCACCATAATAGTTAAATAAAATTTAATCCTTTGTTGTAGGGAAAAATTGGCTTTTCGCAAAATTGTAACCATAGAGCTTTCCACCAGCCAAATATGCATGTCGTGTTAGCATTATTCTGCTCATTACTCTGTAGGTGTTACTTTGCTAGCATATTCCATGTGCTGACCCATTTTCGGGCTGCAACGTTCATGTTGCAGACTTTTCAGACGATGAGTAAGGTGCCATTGGTCGTGGTCGTATACTCAGTGATGCCGTTGGAGTTGATGGACTCACTTTGTCTTCCAAGCCTTCCGCTGTTATCGTATTAGATGGCCTGAAGCCATGTTTTTTTGTAATAAGTTCTCTCTTTAGAATATTCGGTGTAATAAGTGTGTGATTGCTACTCTGTTATAAATCCTTCAAGTACTGTGCGTGTCGGCATTACCGATCCAGGGATGGCACTGATGCACAGAGACTAAACTGTTTGAGGTCTGGTCGCTACAATTATTTTGTGCCATGCCTTGTTTTGTGATGATACATTTAGTATGGGTGCTATTGTTGCAAAGCGGTTAAATCTTAACCGTACTAAGGCCCCATCTTGGGAGGCATCTTTGCCTCACGCCTCGCTGCATAATTAAACATACCTATTAGGCACTATGAAAAAGAAGAAAAATTATTGCCTACTGTTTATTTAGATTATAAGAGTATGGTAGCGCATGATTTTATTGTTAAGAATAGGGAAAGGGCGCTTAAATACAAATTGTTATTTGATAAAAGTCACCCTGAGACTATTACCTTGCCTGCTCCTTCCTTGTTTGATTTATCTGCAGGCTAGTATCTCGTTCCGCTAGCGACCATCCAAGCGTACCGGAACCCTACATCAACCACAGAGCCAGAGCTGGAACCACAATTTGATCCTCCACGACAGTCTAACTACCAGCGGGATCCGGAGATGATTGCCAACCAGTGGCAATCAGAGGCTTCTTCTCAGTACGACCCTAGCACAGCTTTGGATATCCGCCTGGCCAGCCGTGGCAATAGACCAACTTAGGCCAAAAGCCTAAGCTTGGGGGAGTACGTATTTCTCACCGACATTATATTCATGTTCACACACTCATTGCTAGATATCGGTGCTCATACTTTTTCACTGTAATATCCATGCTAGTTTATTTTCTTTTTCTTGCTTTCTTCTTGTGTGTTTGATAAACCTTAAGAAAAACAAAAAAAAATAGTAATAGCTTTTAGCTAGTTTACTTTTCTTGCTGTAGTAGTAACAATTAAAAGAACTTTTGCTTGTTGGGAGCTTTCCCGTGTAAATAGTTTTATTTCTTTTCTTTTCCTTGGGGGTCGATTAGAGAAGACAATGATGAAATTGTTAAAATGGCTCTTATATGCATTATGGTTGATTTAACCAAGAGTCCATATTACCTTGTCTTCTCCTGTTTATTGAATGCTCGCAGATTCCAGCTTAGTCCAATGCACGTGCACTATTATTATTATTCACATCGTTCGGTCGTGCAAGTGAAAGGCAATTATGAAGATATATGATGGACTGATTGAGATGAGAGAAGCTGGTATGAACTCGACCTCTCTTGTTTTTGTAAATATGATTAGTTCATCGTTCCTGATTCAGCCTATTATGAATAAACATGTTTGCAATGACAATTAGAGATTATAGTTGCTTATGCCATGCTTAATTAGCTAGGAGTTTATAATGGTTTACCTTGCGTGCCAACATGCAGTTAAAATGGTTGTGATGTGGTATGATGGGGTGGTATCCTCCTTTGAATGATTCAAGTGACTTGACTTGGCACATGTAGTTGAAACAAAACCAACATAGCCTTCACGATATTTATGTTCATGGTGGATTATATCCTACTCATGCTTGCACTCAATGTTTATTAATTTTAATGCATGTTCATGACTATTGTCGCTCTCTAGTTGGTCGCTTCCCAGTCTTTTTCTAGCCTTCACTTGTACTAAGCGGGAATACTGCTTGTGCATCAAATTCCTTAAACCCCAAAGTTATTTCATATGAGTCCACCATACCTTCCTATATGCGGTATCTACCTGCCGTTCCAAGTAAATTTGTATGTGCCAAACTCTAAACCTTAAAATGAAATTCTGTTTTGTATGCTTGAATAGCTCATGTATCAACTAGGGATGTGCGTATCTTCCATGTTAGGCGGGTTATTCTCAAGAGGAGTGGACTCTGCTCCTCACTCACGAGAAAATGGCTGGTCACCGGGATGCCCAGTCGCATGCTTTATGCAAACCAAATCAAAATAATTTCAAACAAAACTCCCCCAGGACTGTTGTTAGTTGGAGGCACTCGTTGTTTCGAGCAAGCCATGGATTGATGCTTGTTGGTGGAGGGGGAGTATAAACTTTACCATTCTGGTTGGGAACCGCCTATAATGTGTGAAGCATGGAAGATATCGCCATCTCTTGGTTGTTATGTTGACAAGGAAAGTATGCCGCTCAAAATATTATTTATCTCTATTTCAAAGTCGAGCTCTGGCACCTCTACAAATCCCTGCTTCTCTCTGCGAAGGGCCTATCTATTTACATTTATCTTGAGTCATCACCCTCTTATTAAAAAGCACCATCTGGAGAGCACCGCTGTCATTTGCATCCATTACTATTAATTTATATTGGGTATGACTATGACTGGATCTCTTTTACCATGAATTACAATGTTTAGTCAGTCCTTGATCTTTAAAGGTGCTCTGCATTTATGTTTTGCGGTCTCGGAAAGGGCTAGCGAGATACCATCTTGTTATATCATATTATGATTGTTTTGAGAAAGTGTTGTCATCCGAGATTTATTATTATTGCTTGCTAGTTGATTATGCCATTGACATGAGTAAACATGAGACCTAAGTGTTATTGTGAATATGGTTAGTCATAATCTTTGCTGAAAACTTGAATGCTGGCTTTACATATTTACAACAACAAGAGCAAACAGAGTTTGTAAAAGTTTTCTTTATCACTTTTAGTTTATCAACTGAATTGCTTGAGGACAAGCAAAGGTTTAAGCTTGGGGGAGTTGATACGTCTCCGTCGTATCTACTTTTCCAAACACTTTTGCCCTTGTTTTGGACTCTAACTTGCATGATTTGAATGGAACTAACCCGGACTGACGCTGTTTTCAGCAGAATTGCCATGGTGTTATTTATGTGCAGAAACAAAACTTCTCGGAATGACCTGAAACTTCAGGGAGATAATTTTTGGAAATAATAAAAAATACTCGCGAAAGAATCAAGGCCAGGGGGCCCACACCCTTTCCACGAGGGTGGGGGCGCGCCTTCCCCCCTGGGCGCGCCCCCTGCCTCGTGGCCCCCCTGGAGCTCCACCGACCTCAACTCCAACTCCATATATTTGTGTTCCGGGAGAAAAAAATCAGAGAGAAAGATTCATCGCGTTTTATGATACGGAGCTGCCGCCAAGCCCTAAACTCTCTCGGGAGGGCTGATCTGGAGTCCGTTCGGGGCTCCGGAAAGGGGAATCCAACACCATCGCCATCATCAACCATCCTCCATCACCAATTTCTTGATGCTCATCGCCGTGCGTGAGTAATTCCATCGTAGGCTTGCTGGACGGTGATGGGTTGGATGAGATTTATCATGTAATCGAGTTAGTTTTGTTAGGGTTTGATCCCTAGTATCCATTATGTTCTGAGATTGATGTTGCTATGACTTTGCTATGCTTAATGCTTGTCACTAGGGCCTGAGTGCCATGATTTCATATCTGAACCTATTATATTTTCATGAATATATGTGAGTTCTTAATCCTATCTTGCAAGTCTATACTCACCTATTATGTGTTATGATCCGGCAACCCCGAAGTGACAATAATCGGGACCACTCCCGGTGATGACCGTAGTTTGAGGAGTTCATGTATTCACTATGTGTTAATGCTTTGGTCCGGTACTCTATTAAAAGGAGGCCTTAATATCCCTTAGTTTCCGCTAGGACCCCGCTGCCACGGGAGGGTAGGACAAAAGATGTCATGCAAGTTATTTTCCATAAGCACATATGACTATATTCGGAATACATGCCTACATTACATTGATGAGTTGGAGCTAGTTCTGTGTCACCTTATGTTTTGACTGTTACATGATGAACCGCATCCGGCATAATTCTCCATCACCGATCCAATGCCTACGAGCTTTTCACATATTGTTCTTCGCTTATTTACTTTTCCGTTGCTACTATTACAATCACTACAAAACCCAAAAATATTACTTTTGCTACCGTTACCGTTACTTCCATACTACTTTGCTACTAAATACTTTGCTGCAGATATTAAGTTATCCAGGTGTGATTGAATTGACAACTCAACTGCTAATACTTGAGAATATTCTTTGGCTCCCCTTGTGTCGAATCAATAAATTTGGGTTGAATACTCTACCCTCGAAAACTGTTGCGATCCCCTATACTTGTGGGTTATCAAGACTATTTTCTGGCGCCGTTG
This sequence comes from Aegilops tauschii subsp. strangulata, assembly GCF_002575655.3. Lineage (NCBI taxonomy): Eukaryota > Viridiplantae > Streptophyta > Magnoliopsida > Poales > Poaceae > Aegilops > Aegilops tauschii. Next base: position 505,808,430 of record NC_053041.3, read on the forward strand.
CCGGGGAGCATAGCTCTATTCTTTGAGTCACTTGTGGTTTATATCTGCTGGTCACTATGAAGAACTTGAAAGACGAGAAAACAAAAATTTATCCCTCAACTACGAGGGGAGGTGAGGAACTGCCATCTAGCTCTGCACTTGATTCACCTTCTGTTTTGAGTAAACTTGCGACACCTAAACCTACTTCTGCTATTAATTCTGATAGGTCGCATGTTATTGATGATGCCACTTCTGCTATGCATGATACTTATGATGAAACTACTTCTATGCTTGCTACTACTGCGCCACTTGGTGAATTTCTTGATGAACAACTTGCTAGGGCTAGAGAGAATGAAATTATTGAAACAGATAATATTGATGAAAGTGATGATGAAGATTCTCCACCTAAATATGAATTCCATGTTGTGCCTGAGGGCTATGTTATAGATGAAGAAACTGCTAGAGACTTTCTTGCTTGCAATGATAGAAGTGATCTTAAGAAATTATTAGCCAAGCTTAAACAAAAAACTCTGAATGCTAGAATGAAATATGATCCTGCTTATGCTACTTCACCTATCTTTGTTACTAATTAGGATTATGAATTCTCTATTGATCCTGATATAATTACTTTGGTTGAATTTGATCATTTTTATGGCTATGAATCTGAAACTGTTGTGGCACATCTTACTAAATTAAATGATATAGCCACCATGTTCACTAATGATGAGAAAACCCGCTACTATTACATCCTTAAAATATTTTCATTCTCATTAAAGGGTGATGCTAAGATATGGTTTAATTCTCTTGATCCTGGTTGTGTGCGTAGTCCCCAGGATATGATTTATTACTTCTCTGCTAAATATTTCCCTGCTCATAAGAAACAAGCTGCTTTAAGGGAAATATATAATTTTGTGCAAATTGAAGAAGAGAGTCTCACACAAGCTTGGGGGAGGCTTCTCCAATTAATTAATACTTTGCCTGATCATCCTCTCAAGAAAAATGAAATACTTGATATCTTTTATAATGGACTAACCGATGCTTCCAGAGACCACCTGGATAGTTGTGTTGGTTCTGTTTTCAGGCAAAGAACACGAGATGAAGCTGAAATTCTATTGAATAATATGTTGACAAATGAAAATAATTGGACACTTCCCGAACCAACTCCTAAGCCAACTCCGAAGAAAAGGGGTGTTCTATTTCACAGTCCTGAAGATATGCAAGAGGCAAAGAAATCCATGAAAGAAAAAGGTATTAAAGCTGAAGATGTTAAGAATTTACCACCTATTGAAGAAATACATGGTCTTAATTTACCGCGTGTTGAAGAAATATATGATCTTAAGTCATCACCAACTGAAGAAACTCATAGTCTTGATAACCCGACACAGGTAGTAAAGGTAAATTCTCTCTATAGATTTGATAAAGGTGATATTCCTCACTATAAGTCTGCTAGACAGTGCTTAGATGAGTTTGACAATTTTATTGTTAAACAAGAAAATTTTAATGCTTATTTTGGTAGACAATTAAAACAAAATGCGTATATGATTGAACACTTGAGTGATTATATGTCTAGTGTTAAAGGTGAACTTAAACTCATTAGTAAACATGCTTCTATGGTTACCACTCAAGTAGAACAAGTACTTAAAGCTCAAAATGATTTGCTCAATGAACTGAATAGTAAGAATAATGACTATGCTGTTAGAGTGGCTACTAGAACTGGTAAAATGACTCAGGAACCTTTGTGTCCTGAAGGCCATCCTAAGAGAATTGAGCAAGATTCTCAGAGAAATAATGTAGATGCACCTGGTCCTTCTAAAAAGAAGAAAAAGAAAAATGATAGGACTTTGCATGCTTCTAGTGAACCTATTGCTGAACCACCTGAGAATCCACATGATATTTCTATTTCTGATGCCAAAACATAATCTGGTAATGAACATGAACCTAGTGATAATGCTAATGATGATGCTCAACCTAGCAATGATAATGATGTAGAGATTGAACCTGCTGTTGATCTTGATAACCCACAATCAAAGAATCAACGTTATGATTAGAGAGACTTTGTTGCTAGGAAACACGGTAAAGAAAGGGAGCCATGGGTTCAGAAACCCATGCCTTTTCCTCCTAAACTATCCAAGAAAAAGGATGATGAGAATTTTGAGCGCTTTGCTGAAATGATTAGACCTATCTTTTTGCGTATGCGGTTAACTGATATGCTCAAAATGAATCCTTATGCCATGTATATGAAAGAAATTGTTACAAATAAAAGAAAGATACTAGATGCTGAAATTTCCACCATGCTTGCTAATTATACTTTTAAGGGTTGGATACCAAAGAAACTAGGAGATCCAGGAGTACCCACTATACCATGCTCCATTAAAAGAAATTATGTTAGAACTGCTTTATGTGATCTTGGAGCCGGTGTTAGTATTATGCCTCTCTCTTTGTATCGTAGAATTGATTTGAATAAGTTGACACCTACTGAAATATCTTTGCAAATGGCAGATAAATCAACTGCTATACCTGTCGGTATTTGTGAGGATGTGCCTGTTGTGGTTGCAAATGTTACTATTTTAATGGACTTTGTTATTCTCGATATTCCCGAGGACGATAGTATGTCTATTATTCTTGGAAGACCTTTTTTGAATACTGCAGGGGCTGTTATTGATTGCAACAAAGGCAATGTCACTTTTCATGTTAATGGTAATGAGCATACGGTACACTTTCCGAGGAAACAACCTCAAGTCCACAGTATCAATTCTATTGGAAAATTTCCATCAATTATTTTTGGAGGTTTTGAATTTCCTCTTGCTACTGCCAAGAAGAAATATGATATTCTTATTATTGGGGATGTGCATATCCCCGTTGAGGTAACATAGTGTTATTCGAAATTTCTCCGGTTTCACGTTATTCGAAATGAGTTTGTTAACAAGACCTGATCAACCTTGTTAGTGGATTCCTTTTGATGAGCATGAGATGGCTGAAGTCAGAAAGCACAACCTTCTGTACCCTCCTTTTACTTTCTGTTGTTTAGTTGAAATAAAGTAAAATAGTATTTTTCTGTCTGTTTTCTGAATTATCCGTGCAATATAAAAAATACCCCGAAAATAAAAGTTCTCCAAATGCCCCGAAATTGAAATATGATTTTTTCTGGATAATTTGAGAATATCTGGCACTGAGAACACAGCAGCGGGAGCAAGCACCTGGCCACGAGGGTCCAGGGCGCGCCCACCCCCTGGGCGCGCCCCTGCCTCGTGGGCCCATGGTGGCTCCCCTCCACTTATTCCTGCACCCACACACTTCTTATTCCTCCCAAAAAAATCACCAACCAGCTCAAGCACGAGTTCTAGCTCATTTTCCTGCGATTTTCGATCTCCTTGCTCGAAGCACCTCTCACAAAACTGCTTTGGGGGATTGTTCCTTGGTATGTGACTCCTCCAATGGTCCAATTAGTTTTTGTTCTAGTGCTTTACTCATTGCAAATTTGTGCTGCCTAGGTGACCATGTTCTTGAGCTTGCATGTCAAATTTATATGGTTCCAATTAGTTCTAATGCATGATATGGGCTCTAGGCACTTGTAGGAGTAGTTGCTATCAATTTTGTTGAGCTTGGTTTACTTTTATTTGAAGTTACTAAAAATCTCAGAAATTTTCAGAAAATGATGAAGTGATTTTTGAGGCGCTCATCGAGCCGAAGCTCGAAGGAAAAGCAAAGTGAAGAAGCAGAGACGCCCAAATATAATCTGCCTCACACCGCGGAAGTTTAGCCGTGTGAATGGCCTTGTGATGATTTCTTGAGAGTAGCCGGGATTTATGATGATTTTTATGAGTTGGCTGGTAATGCAGGCCTCACCGACTTCCTCCGCGACCAACGCGAACAGTATCTCTTACTCACCAATACCTTTGTGCAAATTTTCATTTCCATTCTAGGAGGTCACAACCTACGGTGGATTTTTATTTATATGATGAGTATAAGGAGATAACCCCTCGCGAATTCTGTGAGGTTTGCAAGTTACCTTTTCCGGGTTTCATAGAGGAACCACATAGTAACGATGTGGAGGGGTTTATTGATACAATTGATGTAGGGGAAACGAGGAAGGTTTCCGACGCACGAATCACTAGCGTACATTTTCCTGTTCTACGTTACTTTGCTATATTTGCTAGTAGATGCTTAATTGGTCGCGGAAACTATGGAAACCTGAGTGTCCTTGGTATTATTATTTTGTGCCATGCCTTGTTTCGTGATGATACATTTAGTATGGGGGCTATTGTTGTAAAGCGGTTAAATCTTAACCGTACTAAGGGCCCCATCTTGGGAGGCATCTTCGCCTCACGCCTCGTTGCATAATATAACATACCTATTATGCACTATGAAAAAGAAGAAAAATTGCTGTCTACTGTTTATTTAGATTATAAGAGTACGGTGGCGCATGATTTTATTGTTAAGAATAGGGAAAGGGCGCTTAAATACAAATTTTTATTTGATAAAAGTCACCCTGAGACTATTACTGTAACGCCCGGATAATCAAGCCACAGTAATCCCACGCTAATGGTGCCACGTCACCACAGTTACTGTTGCTAATCTACCTTTAGGTCAAACCGTTTCAAAATTCAGATTTAAATTAATGTCGATAATAAAAGTTTTTCAAAATTTAAAACAAAAATGTTCGGGAGATGCCATATTTTGCATAAGTGAATATGGTGTAATAAACACATTTTTATAAAATGCCTAGACAATTTAAAATGATTTAAAATAGAAAAGAAAATAAATAAAAGAAAGAAAATACAAAAGAGAAAGCAAACAAAAAAAAGAAGAAAGGAGAAAACCCACCTGGACTGTGGCCCAACTAGGCCAAACCACCAGGCCCAGCCGGCCACCCACCCCTCCTTATCCCCTCACCCCCACCCACTCCACCGACACCCCCCACTCTCCCCTCCCTCCCACGATCCAGATCGGATCGGGCTCGACGCCACCGCCTCGCCCTCGTCCGCCGCCGCCCGGACCGCCCGACGCCGCCTCGCCCTCGCCGGCCTGCCTCCTCCTCCCCACCGGCCTGCTTCTCCTCGTCGCCGTCGTCCTCGACCACCACCCCGACCCCCGCTGCCCCTGACCCTATGGCCACCGTGAGCCGCGCCCCTCCTCTCTCTCCCTCGCCCCGTGCTCGTCCCCTCCCCTGCTCGCCGCTCGGGGCCACGCCCCACGCCCTGCCCTCACGCGCGCGCACGCAGCCACAGCCGCGCCCACTCGCCTGCCCCGCATCCCCCTGTCCAGCGCGTACTCGCCGCGGTCGCCGCGCCCCGCGCGCGCTCGGCCGCACTCGTGGCCGAACCGTCCCGCTGCTCCCTCGTCCCGTTCGCGCTCACCGCGCGGTGCTGTCGCTGCGGGCGGCGCACCCCCTCCCCCGGCTCCCCCTGCGACCACGCGCGCCCGCCGTGGCCGCGCTCGGCCACTTCCTCCGGCCCGCACGGCGCTCGCCGCCGCGCTCACCGCCTCCACCACCGCGCCCCACGGCCCCCCTCCGTTCGCTCTCACCACCGCCGCGGCTTGCGCGCCCCGCCCTCGGCCTCGTCGCCGCTTCGACCTGGGGGCCACGCCGTGCCGCCCCCGCGTGCTGGTCGCCGCTCGGGCTTGACCCCGCCCGCGGCGCTCGTCGCTGGGTCCGCCCGCACCACCGCCCGTCGCCCGCGCCGCACACGCGCGCCGCGCCCGCGCCCGCCTGTGGCCCCTGGGCCACTTCCAGGTGGGGCCTCGCGCCCCTGAGCCCCTGGGCCCGAACCCCTAGTGCCAATGACATGTGGGGCCCAGCCCACAGAACGAAAAAAAGTAAAAAGGAAATAAATAATAAATAATAAATAAATAAATAATAAAAATAAATTTAATTAATTAATTATTTAATTAACTAAATTAATTAAGTTAATTAGCCCTATTTAGATTAATCTAATTAATTAGTTAACCCTAATTACCCTAATCAGTCTATGACATGTGGGACCCACGTGTCAGATGACTGCTGACGTCAGCATGATGTCATGCTGATGTCATCACAACACTGTTTCGGATAATGTATATATTAAATAATTAAATAAATTCCAGAAATTAATTTAAATCTTTTAAAATTCATATAAAATAAACCGTAGCTCGGTTGAAAATACTTTGTACATGAAAGTTGCTCAGAACGACGAGACGAATCCAGATACGCAGCCCGTTCGTCCGCCACGGGTCCCTAGCATAGTGAACCTGTAACATTTCACCTCCGGTTCATCTGTCCGAAAACACGAAACACCGGGAATACCTTCCCGGATGTTTCCCCCCTTCGTCGGTATCACCTACTGCCGCGTTAGGGCACACCTAGCACCGCTCATTGTCATGTCACGCATCGTCATGCTTATGTTTGCATTGTATTTACTGTTTCTTCCCCCCTCTTCTCTCCGATAGACTACGAGACCGACACTGCTGCTGCCCAGTTCGACTACGGAGTTAACGACCCCTCCTACTTGCCAGAGCAACCAGGCAAGCCCCCCCTTGATCACCAGATATCGCATATTCTTCTCTATACTGCTTGCATTAGAGTAGTGTAGCATGTTACTGCTTTCCATTAATCCTATCCTGATGCATAGCCTGTCCTTGCTTCTACTGTTGTTACCTTTACCTGCAATCCTACATGCTTAGTATAGGATGCTAGTTTTCCATCAGTGGCCCTACATTCTTGTCCGTCTGCTGTGCTATACTATCGGGCCGTGATCACTTGCGCGGTGATCACGGGTATATACTTATATACTATATACATGACACACGTGATGACTAAAGTCGGGTCGGCTCGTAGGAGTACCCGCAAGTGGATCTTTGTGGCGGAGCGACAGGGCAGGTTGAGACCACCTAGGCGAGAGGTGGGCCTGGCCCTGGACGGCGTCCGCGGTTACTTCAACATAACACGCTTAACGAGTTCTTGGTATTTGATCTGAGTCTGGCCATTTGGTCTATACGCACTAACCAGCTACGCGGGAACAGTTATGGGCACTCGACGTCGTGGTATCAGCCGAAGCTCTTCTTGACGTCAGCGACGGAGCGGCGCGCGCCGGATTGGACTGGAACGCCACTAGGCTAGGTCTGCTTCCGGCCGCCCTCGCAACATGCAGGTGTGCAATGGGCGATGGGCCCAGACCCCTGCGCGCATAGGATTTAGACTGGCGTGTTGACCTCTCTGTTGAGCCTAGGTGGGGCTGCGATTTGTTGATCTTCCGAGGCCGGGCATGACCCAGAAAAGTGTGTCCGGACAAATGGGATCGAGCATGTTGTGTTATGTGGTGCACCCCTGCAGGGAAGTTTATCTATTCGAATAGCCGTGTCCCTCGGTAAAAGGACGACCCGGAGTTGTACCTTGACCTTATGACAACTAGAACCGGATACTGAATAAAATACACCCTTCCAAGTGCCAGATACAACCCGGTGATCGCTCTCTAACAGGGCGACGAGGAGGGGATCGCCGGGTAGGATTATGCTATGCGATGCTACTTGGAGGACTTCAATCTACTCTCTTCTACATGCTGCAAGATGGAGTTGGCCAGAAGCGTAGTCTTCGACAGGACTAGCTATCCCCCTCTTATTCTGGCATTCTGCAGTTCAGTCCACTGATATGCCCCTTTACACATATACCCATGCATATGTAGTGTAGATCCTTGCTTGCGAGTACTTTGGATGAGTACTCACGGTTGCTTCTCTCCCTCTTTTCCCCCTTTCCTTTCTACCTGGTTGTCGCAACCAGATGCGGGAGTCCAGGAGCCAGACGCCACCGTCGACGACGACACCTACGACACTGGAGGTGCCTACTACTACGTGCAGCCCGCTAACGACGACTAGGAGTAGTTAGGAGGATCCCAGGCAGGAGGCGTGCGCCTCGTTCGATCTGTATCCCAGTTTGTGCTAGCCTTCTTAAGGCAAACTTGTTTAACTTATGTCTGTACTCAGATATTGTTGCTTACGCTGACTCGTCTATGATCGAGCACTTGTATTCGAGCCCTCGAGGCCCCTGGCTTGTATTATGATGCTTGTATGACTTATTTATGTTTTAGAGTTGTGTTGTGATATCTTCCCGTGAGTCCCTGATCTTGATCGTACACATTTGCGTGCATGATTAGTGTACGGTCAAATCGGGGGCGTCACAAGTTGGTATCAGAGCCGACTGCCTGTAGGAATCCCCCTTTCCACACTCCTTGGCCGAAGTCGAGTCTAGACATTACAAAACTTTTACTAACATGGTTGTGTGTCTTACGGGCCCACGTCGCCATTGGGTGGTACTAGGATCTTTTACTCCTCGACCTTTACTCTGGGACTCTGAACTCTCTTCTACTCGGGTTAAACGAATTTACTAACTCTAACACTAGGATCCCGTGACCGCATTCACCCCAAAGTTGGATAAGCCATAGTTGTTTCTTAGAATAGTATTTTGAACAATTCACACACTGTCATTTGACTCCTTTGAAACGTCTTTACTTTCAGATGGAACCCACGAGGCAGGTCGTGCGCCACACGACAGCCATTGGTGCCTCGGGATCACCGGCTGTGCTAGCTGAGATGATGACCTATCTGGGTTATCGCTGGCACCCTGAGTACACCGTCTACGAGGAGTACCAGGACTTTAACCAGGAGCAGTACCATACCATCGTCCACCTCTACTCGCGGGAGTATGACTCCACTACTGTGCTACACACTGCTCATGGTGTTGGTGTGACCATCGATATGGCTGTCCACGATGCTGGTTATGCTGCTCTGACACGCCTTCGTGGAGAGTATCGGGAGTTGGACACCTCCCCTTTCAGGCACGTTGCTATCGCATCTGATGTTGGTGCGGAGGGATACTATACTGCTGCCTACTCCACTGTCACCCGAGAGCCCTTCTACCATCAGAACCTGGTTCTGCATGCTGATGGGCTGGATCGAGCTAACCGAGCTCTTCGCCACGAGTTGTACACCACCCGTCAGCACCTTTACCGTGCTCTGACGCTGCTGCACCCCTTTGTCCGATCTAGGGAGCTGCCCCATTCTGCGATCTACCCAGCCAGGACTGTGATGCCCCAGGGTGTCGGCTGGCCAGATGTGGGAGGCCACTCTCCTGCACTTGGACCTCTTTTGCCACCTGAGCGTCAGTTCTGCACCAGAGTATTCGCGGACCCCAGGTTGCTGACGTGGAGTTCCCGGTGCGACACTACTAGCTTTCAGGCTACACCTACCTCCATGCTACCTCTTGGGACTGAGGTAGGCTTGCTTATTAGTGTTAGATGCATTCGCCGCGAGCCTGTGTGCCGCCTATGTTCTTTTAGTCTATGTACTGAACTATGTGTACTGAACTCTGTGTACTAAACCCTATGCATGACCCCTTTTGTAAGTTATGCCGACTACTATGTAGTAGCTATCGTGCTCCTTTCATTATGCATGTTTCTTCATGAATGATTCTTGTCTTTGCAAATTTCTTAATGCTGAACTACCCCTGTTATATATTAGCAGGATGGTTAGACCAGGTGGTCGTGGTGGTGGTGGCAATGCCCCACCACCACCTGAGTACATGGCTGGTATGATCCAACAGTTCGAACTGAATCGCCAATTCATGGAAAATATGATGGCTCAGTTTCCTCGCCCCAATATGGACCAGCAACCAACCCCAGTAACTCTGCAGGATTTCATGCGCCTCAATCCAACTGTGTACCGTAGCTCAACTCAGCCTCTGGATGCTGATGACTGGCTCCGTGACATCACCTATGAGATGGAGTCTGCCGATGTAGCTCCTGCCAGCTATGTCACCTTTGCTTCCTTCTTCCTGAAGGGACCCGCAGCTCAATGGTGGGACAGCCACAAGCGTACTCTGCCAGCTGGAACAATCATCACCTGGCCAGACTTCCAAGCTGCTTTCCGTGCCCACTTCATTCCTTAGGGAGTCATGGACCGGAAGAAGCGTGAGTTCCGCAACCTCACCCAAGGCAACAAAACTGTTGAAGCTTATCAGCGGGAGTTTCTTGACTTGTCTCCCTATGCTGAAGAGGACATTGCAACTGATGCACGCAGACAGGAGAAGTTCCGTGATGGCCTTCAAGCTGACATCAAGCTCGCACTTCTAGTGCATGACTTTGCTGATTTCGCCACCCTGGTGAACAAGGCCATCAATGTCGAAACTGGTCTGCAGGAATACCAGAGCTCTCACAGGCGCAACCGTGACACGGGCTCATCTTCGGGGCCGCCCTCACAGAAGCGTAAGATATGGATCCCGAACAACATGTACCGTCCAAATGCATCTACCCCAAGGCAGACCTATGCTGCACCTCCTCTGCCCCCACCACCATCTAGGCAGTCAAGACTTCCAGCTCCGCCACCCCAAGCTCCTGTTCCCACTCCCAATAATGGGTTGTGCTTCAGGTGTGGTCAACCAGGACACCGTGCTAGAGAATGCAACCAGAACCAGAATCAACTGGCCCTTCCAGCAACTGGCCATGGAAGCAACCAGCCCCGCAGCAACAAGGCCAAGTCTTATGGTCGTGTTCATGCCAACCACGTTGATCTCAACGAAGCTCAAGACCAGTCTGCTACTGTGATGGGTACACTCCTCGTAAATTCAGTACCAGCATCCGTTTTATTTGATACAGGTGCATCACATTCATTCATGTTAGAAGATTTTGCATTCATGCATGGCATTAGAAGCGAAGACATGAATGCTTCACTATTAGTACACACCCCTGCGGGCCAATGTCGAACCTCCATAATTTGCAACGACGTCCCCGTTGAAATCGAAGGACTGGAATTTCTTGTCTCTCCCATCGTACTGAAGTCCTGTAGCACTGATCTCATTCTGGGAATGAATTGGTTAAAAGCGCATACTGCTTCAATCGTTTGCACCACTAAGACCGTCCATCTGCTACACCCTTCAGATGAAATAGTTACTTACCAAGCTCATCTGGTGCAAAATGCCGAGGCAAGGCTCTATGCATTGAATGCATTGAACGCTGCACCACTCGAGGGCATTGAAAACATTCCCGTCGTGCGTGAATTCCTCGACGTCTTCCCTGAAGAACTTCCAGGGATTCCCCCTGCTAGAGTTGTCGAATTCATCATCGACTTGAAACCAGGCACCACTCCTATAGCCAAGCGACCCTACAAGATGCCGCCGCATGAACTCCTTGAGCTTAAGGAGGAAATCGACAAATCTCTTCGCAAAGGATTCATTCGCCCAAGTTGCTCTCCTTGGGGAGCACCTTCTCTCTTTGACAGGAAGAAGGATGGGACAAACCGATTAGTTCAAGACTACCGTCCTATAAACCAAGCTACCATTCAGAATAAATGCCCTCTTCCTCGGATCAATGATTTGTATGATCAACTGGCGGGTTCATCAGCGTTCTCTAAGCTCGACTTGAGGTTGGGTTACCACCAGATCCGTGTTCGCGAAGAGGATATCCCAAAGACCGCCTTCGTGACTCGGTATGGTTCATACGAGTACACCGTCATGTCTTTCGGTTTAACCAATGCTCCAGCCACCTTCTCTCGTCTGATGAACTATATATTCATGGATTACCTCGACAAGTTCGTCGTGGTTTATCTGGATGATATCCTGGTATTTTCCAAGAACGAAGAAGAACATGCTGAACATCTTCGACTTGTGCTGGAAAAGCTACGAGAGCATCAACTATATGCCAAGTTCTCCAAATGTGAATTCTGGCTACCCGAAGTAACCTATCTTGGGCATGTCATCTCTAAGGATGGTATTGCCGTCAACCCTGAACGAGTCAGGCTATCCTTGATTGGACTCCTCCCAAGAAAGTTAAGCAAGTCAGAAGTTTTCTCGGTCTCGCCAGCTATTGCCGTCGATTCGTCGAGAACTTCTCCAAGATCGCCAGGCCTCTGACTAACCTGTTGCATAAGGGCATCAAGTTCCAATGGACAGACAAATGTCAGGAAAGTTTCCAGGCACTCAATGACAAATTGACTTCTGCCCCAGTTCTAGCTCCACCTGATACTAAGAAGGACTTCGTACTGCGACGCTTCCCGTCAAGGATTAGGCTGTGTCCTAATGCAAGACCGCAAAGTGACTGCTTATGCCTCTCGGCAATTGCGCCCTCATGAAGAGAACTACCCACTTCACGACCTCGAACTTGCTGCTGTCATTCATGCGCTGAAGCAGTGGCGACATTACCATCTTGGTAATCGTTGCGAGATCTTCACTGACCACCAAAGTCTGAAGTATCTGTTTACTCAGCCAGACCTGAACCTCCGTCAGCAGAGATGGATGGAGCTTGTTGCAGACTTTGACTTGGGTATTTCCTATACGCCAGGCCAGGCTAATGTAATGGCTGATGCCTTGAGCCGCAAGTCTTACTGCAACCACCTCCAGGTTCACAAAGTTCAGCCCTCGCTTGTTGAAGAATTCAGGAAGCTGAACCTCCATATTGTTCCTCCGGGTGCACTCGCTCCCCCTCCTAAGGAGTTTCGCAAGATGAACCTCCGTGTTGTTTCCCAGGGTTCCCTCAATACCCTGGCCGTCGAACCAAATCTCTTGGACTCCATCAAGAGAATACAGGGATATGACTCTGAAGCCCACAAGATTAAGCGCTACCTCGCAGAAGGAAAGCCCTCATTTTTCACTATTGCTGACGATGGCACTTTGTACTTCAAGGGCCGCCTAGTGGTGCCATGTGCAGAGAAAAACCTGGATATGACTCAGGAAGTTATGAAATAAGCTCATGATACGCCTCTATGTATCCATCCTGGTAGTACAAAGATGTACCAAGACATCCGTCAGAGATTCTGGTGGTCTAATATGAAGCAAGACATTGCTCGTTATGTTGCTGAGTGTGACGTTTGCCGTCGTATCAAAGCAGAACATCAAAGGCCTGCTGGAACTCTGCAACCTATCTCTATTCCTGAATGGAAATGGGACCATGTTGAGATGGACTTCGTCATTGGATTTCCTAAATCATAGAAAGGTAATGATGCTATTCTTGTCGTCATCGACCGGCTTTCCAAAGTTGCACATTTTCTGGCGGTCAAGGAAACGATCACTGCTAGTCAGTTGGCAACGCTCTATATGTCCAGGATTGTTTCACTCCATGGTATTCCATTGGTTATCAGCTCAGACCGTGGCAGCTTATTCACTTCAAGATTCTGGGCAAGTTTCCAAGAAGCCATGGGAACTCATCTGTCATTCAGTACTGCGTATCATCCTCAGTCGCAAGGGCAAGTTGAACGCGTCAACCAAGTTCTTCAGTACATGCTTCGAGCTTGTGTTATTTCCTTCGGCAAGAAATGGGAGGAATCTCTTCCGTATGCTGAGTTCTCTTATAATAATAGCTATCAAGCTAGTCTGAAGATGGCCCCTTCGAAGTGTTATATGGACGAAAGTGCCGAACCCCTCTGAACTGGTCAGAAACTGGGGAACGTCCACTCTTCGGTCCGGATATTATCCAACATGCCGAAGAACAAGTCCGCATTATTCGTGAGAATCTCAAGACTGCTCAGTCACGTCAGAAGAGTCAGTATAACCGTCATCATAAAGACATGGTCTATCAACCTGGCGAAAAGGCTTATCTTCGAGTCACACCAATGAAGGGTGCTCACCGCTTCGGAATCAAGGGCAAACTAGGTCCTCGCTATATTGGCCCATTCACTATTCTCGAAAGGCGTGGAAAAGTGGCATACCAACTGGAGCTTCCGCCGAACCTTTCTCAGGTTCACGATGTGTTCCATGTGTCACAGCTCCGCCGTTGCTTCAAGGACCCAATCCGAGCAGTGGATCATGAACTGCTCGAATTGCAGCAGGACCTCTCCTATAAGGAGCATCCGGTCCGCATTCTCGACCAAGCTGAACGCCGCAGACGTCAGAAGGCGATCAAGTTCCTCAAAGTCCAGTGGTCGCACCATTCTGAAGATGAAGCCACTTGGGAACGAGAGGATCATCTGCGCAAAGAATACCCCGCACTTTTTCCTTCTACCTCCTAAATCTCGGGACGAGATTTCTTGTAGTGGAGGAGTTTTGTAACGCCCGGATAATCAAGCAACAGTAATCCCACGCTAATGGTGCCACGTCACCACAGTTACTGTTGCTAATCTACCGTTAGGTCAAACCGTTTCCAAATTCAAATTTAAATTAATGTCGACAATAAAAGTTTTTCAAAATTTAAAGCAAAAATGTTCGGGAGATGCCATATTTTGCATAAGTGAATATGGTGTAATAAACACATTTTTATAAAATGCCTAGACAATTTAAAATGATTTAAAACAGAAAAGAAAATAAATGAAAGAAAGAAAATACAAAAGAGAAAGCAAAAAAAAAGAAAGGAGAAAACCCCCCAGGACCGTGGCCCAACTGGGCCAAACCACCAGGCCCAGCCGGCCACCCACCCCTCCTTATCCCCTCACCCCCACCCACTCCACCGACACCCACCACTCTCCCCCTCCCTCCCCCGATCCAGATCGGATCGGGCTCGACGCCGCCGCCTCGCCCTCGTCCGCCGCCGCCCGGACCGCCCGACGCCGCCTCGCCCTCGCCGGCCTGCCTCCTGCTCCCCGCCGGCCTGCTTCTCCTCGTCGCCATCGTCCTCGACCACCACCCCGACCCCCGCTGCCCCTGACCCTACGGCCACTATGAGCCGCGCGCCTCCTCTCTCTCCCTCGCCCCGTGCTCGTCCCCTCCACTGCCCGCCGCTCGGGGCCGCGCCCCGCGCCCTGCCCCCACGCGCGCGCCCGCAGCCACAGCCGTGCCCACTCGCCTGCCCCGCACCCCCTGTCCAGCGCGCACTCGCCGCGGTCTCCGCGCCCCGCGCGCGCTCGGCCGCGCTCGTCGCCGCACCATCCCGCTGCTCCCTCGTCCCGTCCGCGCTCACCGCGCGGTGCCGTCGCTGCGGGCGGCGCACTCCTCCCCCGGCTCCCCCTGCGACCACGCGCGCCCGCCGTGGCCGCGCTCAGCCACTTCGTCCGCCCCGCACGGCGCTCGCCGCCGCGCTCACCGCCTCCACCACCGCGCCCCACGGCCCCCCTCCGTTCGCCCTCACCACCGCCGCGGCTTGCGCGCCCCGCCCTCGGCCTCGTCGCCGCTCGGGCTTGACCCCGCCCGCGGCGCTCGTCGCTGGGTCCGCCCGCACCACCGCCCGTCGCCCGCGCCGCACACGCGCGCCGCACCCGCGCCCGCCTGTGGCCCCTGGGCCACTGCCAGGTGGGGCCTCGCGCCCCTGAGCCACTGCCCCTGGGCCCGAACCCCCTAGGGCCAATGACATGTCGGGCCCAGCCCATAGAATGAAAAAAAGAAAAAAGGAAATAAATAATAATAAAAAAATAAAAATAAATTTAGTTAATTAATTAACTAAATTAATTAAGTTAATTAACCCTGTTTAGATTAATCTAATTAATTAGTGAATTTAATTAATAGTTAATTAATTAGTTAACCCTAATTACCCTAATTAGTCTATGACATGTGGGACCCACATGTTAGATGACTGCTGACGTCAGCATGATGTCATGCTGATGTCATCACAACACTGTTACGGATAATGTATATATTAAATAATTAAATAAATTCCAGAAATTAATTTAAATCTTTTAAAATTCATATAAAATAAACCGTAGCTCAGTTGAAAATACTTTGTACATGAAAGTTGCTCAGAACGACGAGACGAATCCAGATACGCAGCCCGTTCGTCCGCCACGCGTCCCTAGCATAGTGAACCTGTAACATTTCACCTCCGGTTCATCTGTCCGAAAACGCGAAACACCGGGAATACCTTCCCGGATGTTTCCCCCCTTCGTCGGTATCACCTACTGCCGCGTTAGGGCACAACTAGCACCGCTCATTGTCATGTCACGCATCATCATGCTTATGTTTGCATTGTGTTTACTGTTTCTTCCCCCCTCTTCTCTCCGGTAGACTACGAGACCGACACTGCTGCTGCCCAGTTCGACTACGGAGTTGACGACCCCTCCTACTTGCCAGAGCAACCAGGCAAGCCCCCCTTGATCACCAGATATAGCCTATTCTTCTATATACTACTTGCATTAGAGTAGTGTAGCATGTTACTGCTTTCCTTTAATCCTATCTTGATGCATAGCTTGTCCTTGCTTCTACTGTTGTTACCTTTACCTGCAATCCTACATGCTTAGTATAGGATGCTAGTTTTCCATCAGTGGCCCTACATTCTTGTCCGTCTGCTGTGCTATACTATCGGGCCGTGATCACTTGGGCGGTGATCACGGGTATATACTTATATACTATATACATGACACATGTGCTGACTAAAGTCGGGTCGGCTCGTAGGAGTACCCACAAGTGGATCTTTGTGGCGGAGCGACAGGGCAGGTTGAGACCACCTAGGCGAGAGGTGGGCCTGGCCCTGGACGGCGTCCGCGGTTACTTCAACATAACACGCTTAACGAGTTCTTGGTATTTGATCTGAGTCTGGCCATTTGGTCTATACACACTAACCAGCTACGCGGGAACAGTTATGGGCACTCGACGTCGTGGTATCAGCCGAAGCTCTTTTTGACGTCAGCGATGGAGTGGCGCGCGCCGGATTGGACTGGAACGCCACTAGGCTAGATCTGCTTCCGGCCGCCCTCGCAACGTGCAGGTGTGCAATGGGCGATGGGCCCAGACCTCTGCGTGCATAGGATTTAGACCGGCGTGTTGACCTCTCTGTTGAGCCTAGGTGGGGCTGCGACGTGTTGGTCTACCGAGGCCGGGCATTACCCAAAAAAGTGTGTCCGGACAAATGGGATCGAGCGTGTTGGGTTATGTGGTGCACCCCTGCAGGGAAGTTTATCTATTCGAATAGTTGTGTCCCTCGGTAAAAGGACGACCCAGAGTTGTACCTTGACCTTGCCCTTTACACATATACCCATGCATATGTAGTGTATTTCCTTGCTTGCGAGTACTTTGGATGAGTACTCACGGTTGCTTCTCTCCCTCTTTCCCCCCTTTCCTTTCTACCTGGTTGTCGCAACCAGATGCGGGAGTCCAGGAGCCAGACGCCACCGTCGACGACGACACCTACGACACTGGAGGTTCCTACTACTACGTGCAGCCCGCTGACGACGACCAGGAGTAGTTAGGAGGATCCTAGGCAGGAGGCCTGTGCCTTGTTCGATCTGTATCCCAGTTTGTGCTAGCCTTCTTAAGGCAAACTTGTTTAACTTATGTCTGTACTCTGATATTGTTGCTTCCGCTGACTCGTCTATGATCGAGCACTTGTATTCGAGCCCTCGAGGCCCCTGGCTTGTATTATGATGCTTGTATGACTTATTTATGTTTTAGAGTTGTGTTGTGATATCTTCCCGTGAGTCCCTGATCTTGATCATACACATTTGCGTGCATGATTAGTGTACGGTCAAATCGGGGGCGTCACAATTACCTTGCCTGCTCCTTCCTTGTTTGATTTATCTGCAGGCCAGTATCTCGTTCCGCTAGCGACCATCCAAGCGTACCGGAACCCTACATCAGCCACAGAGCCAGAGCCGGAACCACAATTTGATCCTCCACGATAGTCTAATTACCAGTGGGATCCAGAGATGATTGCCAACCAGTGGCAATTAGAGGCTTCTTCTTCTCAGTACGACCCCAGCTACAGCTTTGGATATCCGCCAGGCCAGCCGTGGCAATAGACCAACTTAGGCCAAAAGTCTAAGCTTGGGGGAGTACGTATTTCTCACCGACATTATATTCATGTTCACACACTCATTGCTAGATGTCGGTGCTCATACTTTTTCACTGTAATATCCATGCTAGTTTATTTTCTTTTTCTTGCTTTCTTCTTGCGTGTTTGATAAACCTTAAGAAAAACAAAAAAAATAGTAATAGCTTTTAGCTAGTTTACTTTTCTTGTTGTAGTAGTAACAATTAAAAGAAAACCCAAAAAGATTTCCCATTCTTCTTTTGCTTGTTGGGAGCTCTCCCGTGTAAATAGTTTTATTACTTTTCTTTTCCTTGGGGGTCGATAGGAGAAGACCATGATGAAATTGTTAAAATGGCTCTTATATGCATTATTGTTGATTTAACCAAGAGTCCATATTACCTTGTCCTCTCCTGTTTATTGAATGCTCGCAGATTCCAGCTTAGTCCAATGCACGTGCACTATTATTATTATTGACATCATTCGGTCGTGCAAGTGGAAGGCAATTATGACGATAGATGATGGACTGATTGAGATGAGAGAAGCTGGTATGAACTCGACCTTTCTTGTTTTTGTAAATATGCTTAGTTCATCGTTCCAGATTCAGCCTATTATGAATAAACATGTTTGCAATGACAATTAGGTATTATAGTTGCTTATGCCTTGCTTAATTAGCTAGGAGTTTATAATGGTTTACCTTGCGTGCCAACATGCTATTAAAATGGTTGTGATGTGGTATGATGGGGTAGTATCTTCCTTTGAATGATTCAAGTGACTTGACTTGGCACATGTTCACACATGTAGTTGAAACAAAATCAACATAGCCTTCATGATATTTATGTTCATGGTGGATTATATCCTACTCATGCTTGCACACAATGTTTATTAATTTTAATGCATGTTCATGACTGTTGTCGCTCTCTAGTTGGTCGCTTCCCAGTCTTTTGCTAGCCTTCACTTGTACTAAGCGGGAATACTGCTTGTGCATCCAATTCCTTAAACCCCAAAGTTATTCCATATAAGTCCACCATACCTTCCTATATGCGGTATCTACTTGTCGTTCGAAGTAAATTTGTATGTGCCAAACTCTAAACCTTCAAATGAAATTCTATTTTGTATGCTTGAATAGCTCATGTATCAACTAGGGCTGTCCGTATCTTCCATGTTAGGCGGGTTATTCTCAAGAGGAGTGGACTCTGCTCCTCACTCACGAGAAAATGGCTGGTCACCGGGATGCCCAGTCGCATGCTTTATGCAAACCAAATCAAAATAATTGCAAACAAAACTCCCCCAGGACTGTTGTTAGTTGGAGGCACTCGTTGTTTCGAGCAAGCCATGGATTGATGCTTGTTGGTGGAGGGGGAGTATAAACTTTACCATTCTGTTTGGGAACCGCCTATAATGTGTGTAGCATGGAAGATATCGCCATCTCTTGGTTGTTCTGTTGACAATGAAAATATGCCGCTCAAAATATTATTTATCTCTATTTCAAAATCAAGCTCTGGCACCTCTACTAATCCCTGCTTCCCACTGCGAAGGGCCTATCTCTTTACATTTATGTTGAGTCATCACCCTCTTATTAAAAAACACCATCTGCAGAGCACCGCTGTCATTTGCATCCATTACTATTAATTTATATTGGGTATGACTATGACTGGATCTCTTTTACCATGAATTACAATGTTTAGTCAGTCCTTGATCTTTAAAGGTGCTCTGCATTTATGTTTTGCGGTCTCAGAAAGGGCTCGCGAGATACCATCTTGTTATATCATATTATGATTGTTTTGAGAAAGTGTTGTCATCCGAGATTTATTATTATTGCTCGCTAGTTGATTATGCCATTGACATGAGTAAACATGAGACCTAAGTGTTATTGTAAATATGGTTAGTCATAATCTTTGCTGAAAACTTGAATGCTGGCTTTACATTTACAATAACAACAAGAGCAAACAGAGTTTTTAAAGTTTTGCTTTATCACTTTAGTTTATCAACTGAGTTGCTTGAGGACAAGCAAAGGTTTAAGCTTGGGGGAGTTGATACGTCTCCGTCGTATCTACTTTTCCAAACACTTTTGCCCTTGTTTTGGACTCTAACTTGCATGATTTGAATGGTACTAACCCGGACTGACGATGTTTTCAGCAGAATTGCCATGGTGTTATTTATGTGCAGAAACAAAAGTTCTTGGAATGACCTGAAATTCCACGGACATTATTTTTGGAAATAATAAAAAATATTGGCGAAAGAATCAAGGCCAGGGGGCCCACACCCTTTCCACGAGGGTGGGGGCGCGCCTTCCCCCCTGGGCGCGCCCCCTGCCTCGTGGGCCCCCTGGAGCTCCACCGACCTCAACTCCAACTCCATATATTCGTGTTCGGGGAGAAAAAATCAGAGAGAAAGATTCATCACGTTTTACGATACGGAGCCGCCGCCAAGCCCTAAACTCTCTCGGGAGGGCTGATCTGGAGTCCGTTCGGGGCTCCGGAGAGGAGAATCCATCACCATCGTCATCATCAACCATCCTCCATCACCAATTTCATGATGCTCACCGCCGTGCGTGAGTAATTCCATCATAGGCTTGCTGGACGGTGATGGGTTGGATGAGATTTATTATGTAATCGAGTTAGTTTTGTTAGGGTTTGATCCCTAGTATCCACTATGTTCTGAGATTGATGTTGCTATGACTTTGCTATGCTTAATGCTTGTCACTAGGGCCTGAGTGCCATGATTTCAGATCTGAACCTATTATGTTTTCATGAATATATGTGAGTTCTTGATCCTATCTTGCAAGTCTATAGTCACCTACTATGTGTTATGATCCGGCAACACCGAAGTGACAATAATCGGGACCACTCCCGGTGATGACCGTAGTTTGAGGAGTTCATGTATTCACTATGTGTTAATGCTTTGGTCCGGTACTCTATTAAAAGGAGGCCTTAATATCCCTTAGTTTCCGCTAGGACCCCGCTGCCACGGGAGGGTAGGACAAAAGATGTCATGCAAGTTCTTTTCCATAAGCACGTATGACTATATTCGGAATACATGCCTACATTACATTGATGAATTGGAGCTAGTTCCGTGTCACCTTATGTTATGACTGTTACATGATGAACCGCATCCGGCATAATTCTCCATCACCGATCCAATGCCTACGAGCTTTTCACATATTGTTCTTCGCTTATTTACTTTTCCGTTGCTACTATTACAATCACTACAAAACCCAAAAATATTACTTTTGCTACCGTTGCCGTTACTTCCATACTACTTTGCTACTAAATACTTTGCTGCAGATATTAAGTTATCCAGGTGTGGTTGAATTGACAACTCAACTGCTAATACTTGAGAATATTCTTTGGCTCCCCTAGTGTCGAATCAATAAATTTGGGTTGAATAGTCTACCCTCGAAAACTGTTGCGATCCCCTATACTTGTTTGTTATCAAGACTATTTTCTGGCGCCGTTGCCGGGGAGCATAGCTCTATTCTTTGAGTCACTTGGGATTTATATCTGCTGGTCACTATGAAGAACTTGAAAGACGAGAAAACAAAAATTTATCCCTCAACTACGAGGGGAGGTGAGGAACTTCCATCTAGCTCTGCACTTGATTCACCTTCTGTTTTGAGTAAACTAGCGACACCTAAACCTGCTTCTGCTATTAATTCTGATAGGTCGAATGTTATTGATGATGGCACTTCTGCTATGCATGATACTTATGCTGAAACTACTTCTATGCTTGATACTACTGTGCCACTTGGTGAATTTCTTGATGAACAACTTGCTAGAGGTAGAGAGAATGAAATTATTGAAAGTGATAATATTGATGAAAGTGATGATGAAGATTCTCCCCCTAAATATCAATTGCCTGTTGTGCCTGAGGGCTATGTTATGGATGAAGAAACTGCTAGAGACTTTCTTGCTTACAATGATAGAAGTGATCTTAAGAAATTATTAGCAAAGCTTAAACAAAAAAGTCTGAATGCTAGAATGAAATATGATCCTGCTTATGCTACTTCACCTATCTTTGTTACTGATAAGGATTATGAATTCTCTATTGATCCTGATATAATTACTTTGGTTGAATCTGATCCTTTTTGTGGCTATGAATCTGAAACTGTTCTGGCACATCGTACTAAATTAAATGATATAGCCACCCTGTTCACTAATAATGAGAAAAGCCACTACTATTAAATCTTTAAAATATTTCCGTTCTCATTAAAGGGTGATGCTAAGATATGGTTTAATTCTCTTGATCCTGGTTGTGTGCGTAGTCCCCAGGATATGATTTATTACTTCTCTGCTAAATATTTCTCCGCTCATAAGAAACAAGCTGCTTTAAGGGAAATATATAATTTTGTGCAAATTGAAGAAGAGAGTCTCCCACAAGCTTGGGGGAGGCTTCTCCAATTACTTAATGCTTTGCCTGATCATCCTCTCAAGAAAAATGAAATACTTGATATCTTTTATAATGGACTAACCGATGCTTCCAGAGACGACCTGGATAGTTGTGCTGGTTCTGTTTTTAGGGAAAGAACACGAGATGAAGCTGAAATTCTATTGAATAGTATGTTGACAAATCGAAATAATTGGACACTTCCTGAACCAACTCCTAAGCCAACTCCAAAGAAAAGGGGTGTTCTACTTCTCAGTCCTGAAGATATGCAAGAGGCAAAGAAATCCATGAAAGAAAAAGGTATTAAAGCTGAAGATGTTAAGAATTTACCACCTGTTGAAGAAATACATGTTCTTAATTCACCGCATGTTGAAGAAATATATGATCTTAATTCATCACCAACTGAAGAAACTCATAGTCTTGATAACCCGATGCATGTAGTAAAGGTAAATTCTCTCTATGGATTTGATGAAGGTGATATTCCTCACTATAAGTCTGCTAGACAGTGCTTAGATGAGTTTGACAATTTTATTGTTAAACAAGAAAATTTTGATGCTTATTTTGGTAGAAAATTAAAACAAAATGCGTATATGATTGAACACTTGAGTGATTATATGTCTAGAGTTAAAGGTGAACTTAAACTCATTAGTAAACATGCTTCTATGGTTACCACTCAAGTAGAACAAGTACTTAAAGCTCAAAATGATTTGCTCAATGAATTGAATAGTAAGAATAATGACTATGTTGTTAGAGTGGCTACTAGAACTAGTAAAATGACTCAGGAACCTTTGTATCCTGAAGGCCATCCTAAGAGAATTGAGCAAGATTCTCAGAGAAATAATGTAGATGCACCTAGTCCTTCTAAAAAGAAGAAAAATAAAAATGATAGGACTTTGCATGCTTCAAGTGAACCTATTGCTGAACCACCTGAGAATCCACATGATATTTCTATTTCTGATGCTGAAACACAATCTGGTAATGAACATGAACCTAGTGATAATGTTAATGACGATGTTCATGTTGATGCTCACCCTAGCAATGATAATGATGTAGAGATTGAACTTGCTGTTGATCTTGATAACCCACAATCAAAGAATCAACGTTACGATAAGAGAGACTTTGTTGCTAGGAAACACGGTAAAGAAAGGGAGCCATGGGTTCAGAAACCCATGCCTTTTCCTGCTAAACCATCCAAGAAAAAGGATGATGAGGATTTTGAGCGCTTTGCTGAAATGATTAGACCTATCTTTTTGCGTATGCGATTAACTGATATGCTCAAAATGAATCCTTATGCCAAGTATATGAAAGAAATTGTTACAAATAAAAGAAAGATACCGGAAGTTGAAATTTCCACCGTGCTTGCTAATTATACTTTTAAGGGTGGAATACCAAAGAATTTAGGAGATCCAGGAGTACCCACTATACCATGCTCAATTAAAAGAAATTATGTTAGAACTGCTTTATGTGATCTTGGAGCCGGTGTTAGTGTTATGCCTCTCTCTTTATATCGTACACTTGATTTAAATAAGTTGACACCTACTGAAATATCTTTGCAAATGGCCGATAAATCAACTCCTATACCTGTCGGTATTTGTGAGGATGTGCCTGTTGTGGTTGCAAACGTTACTATTTTAACAGACTTTGTTATTCTTGATATTCCCGAGGACAACAGTATGTCTATTATTCTTGGAAGACCCTTTTTGAATACTGCAGGGGCTGTTATTGATTGCAATAAAGGCAATGTCACTTTTCATGTTAATGGTAATGAGCATACGGTACACTTTCTGACGAAACAACCTCAAGTCCTAAGTATCAATTCTATTGGAAAATTCCATCGATTATTTTTGGAGGTTTTGAATTTCCTCTTCCTACTGCCAAGAAGAAATATGATATTCTTATTATTGGGGATGTGCATATCCCCGTTGAGGTAACATAGTGTTATTCAAAATTTCTCCGGTTTCATGTTACTCGAAATGAGTTTGTTAACAAGACTTGATCAACCTTGTTAGTGGATTCCTTTTGATGAGCATGAGATGGATGAAGTCAGAAAGCACAACCTTCTATACCCTCGTTTTACTTTATGTTGTTTAGTTGAAATAAAGTAAAAATAGTATTTTTCTGTCTGTTTTCTGAATTATTCGTGCAATATAAAAATACCCCGAAAATAAAAGTTCTCCAAATGCCCCGAAAATGAAATATGATCTTTTCTAGAATATTTGAGAATATCTGGCACTGAGAACACATCAGGGGGAGCAAGCACCTGGCCACGAGGGTCCAGGGCGCGCCCACCCCCCTGGGCGCACCCCCTGCCTCGTGGGCCCATGGTGGCTCCCCTACACTTATTCCTACACCCACACACTTCTTCCTCCCAAAAAAATCACCAACCAGCTCAAGCATGAGTTCTAGCTCATTTTGCTGCGATTTTCGATCTCCTTGCTCAAAGCACCTCTCACAAAACTGCTTTGGGGGATTGTTCCTTGGTATGTGACTCCTCCAATGGTCCAATTAGTTTTTGTTCTAGTGCTTTATTCATTGCAAATTTGTGTTGCCTAGGTGGCCATGTTCTTGAGCTTGCATGTCAAATTTATATGGTTCCAAGTAGTTCTAATGCATGATATAGTCTCTAGGCACTTGTGGGAGTAGTTATCAATTTTGTTGAGTTTGGTTCGCTTTTATTTTGAAGTTACTAAAATTTTCAGAAATTTTTCAGAGGAAGAAATATGTTTAGGAAAAAGTACCAAGGTGGTCCTTCAAGGAAGCAAGGACCCAGGCTTGCAATGCGTGATGCTGACGATGAACCACCGAGGGAAGCTCAAGTGTGGGCTTGTGAATGGCCTTCAGAAGACTTTATGGATCGAGCAGGAATCAAGGAAGAATTTAACGCATATGTGTGTAACGCTGATCTTGTGGGCTTTGAGGCAGATAAGTGCCGTCGGTACCACTATCTCACTAATTCCTTTGTGAGGAGGTTTGAATTTTCATCATCACGCAATTCTCAAATTGTCCTGTTTGATCTTTATGAAAATTCTTATACTATGGACTTAGAAGATTTTAATACTGCTGTGGGGTAGCCCTAGTGAACCTCGCAAATCTGAATTTAGAGATTTTCTTGCTGGTATAACTGTGGGTGAATCTAGAGACATAGCACAAGCTACCATTGGGAGTATTCATTTTCCTGCTATACATTATTTTGCTCTCTTCATAGGTAGGTGCATAAATGGTAAGGATGAAGCATGTCACATGTGTGTCCCCTGACCTCAGTGTTCTCAGGATGTGTTAGGAGATAAACATTATAATTTTGGGAGCCATTGTCGCACATAGGTTGCGTAATAATAGATTTAATGGAGATTTCTTTGGTGGAATTTATGCAACCCGTTTAGCGAATTTTCTTGGTGTAACCATACGTGAGGATGATATTGAGTTGCCCCCTGCTTATTCAGATTATGAGGCTATGGTTTGTCATCGTTTTGTTGTGAGGAACGATCAGTTCCTCCAGTACCGACTAATCTTTGACGGACGACGCACCTATCACGTCGCTCTCCCTGCTTCTACTTTCTTTGACTTTCAGGAAAAGGGGGGAAATTTCATAACCAGGGAGGAGGCGAACGAGTACGAGAGGAGGGCTGAGATAGCTCGCCTCCAAGCTGCAGCCCACAATGCAATAACTGTTGCATCCAAGTACGACCGCAACTACAACTTTGGATATCCGCCAAGCCATCCGTGGCAATAGACCAACTTAGGCCAAAAGCCTAAGCTTGGGGGAGTACGTATTTCTCACCGACATTACATTTATGTTCACACACTCATTGCTAGATGTCGGTGCTCATACTCTTTCACTGTACTATCCATGCTAGTTTATTTTTCCTTTTATGCTTTCTTCTTGTGTGTTTGAAAAACCTTAAGAAAAAACCAAAAAAATTAGTAGTAGCCTTTAGCTAGTTTTCTTTTCTTGCTGTAGTAGTAATAATTAAAAAGAAAACCCAAATAAAGATTTCATGTTCTTCTTTTGCTTGTTGGGAGCTTTCCCGTGTAAATAGTTTTATTTCTTTTCTTTTCCTTGTGGTCGATAGGCGAAGACCATGATGAAATTGTTAAAGTGGCTCTTAGATGCATGATTGTTGATTTAACCAAGAGCCCATATTGCCTTGTCTTCTCCTGTTCATTGAATGCTCGCAGATTCCAGCTTAGTCCAATGCACGTGCACTATTATTATTATTCACATCGTTCGGTCATGCAAGTGAAAGGCAATTATGACGATATATGATGGACTGATTGAGATGAGAGAAGCTGGTATGAACTTGACCTCTCTTGTTTGTGTAAATATGATTAGTTCATCGTTCCTGATTCAGCCTATTATGAATAAACATGTTTGCAATGACAATTAGATATTATAGTTGCTTATTCCATGCTTAATTAGCTAGGAGTTTATAATGGTTTACCTTGCGTGCCAACATGCTATTAAAATGGTTGTGATGTGGTATGATGGGGTGGTATCCTCTTCTGAATGATTCAAGTGACTTGACCTGGCACATTTTCACACATGTAGTTGAAACAAAATCAACATAGCCTTCATGATATTTATGTTCATGGTGGATTATATCCTACTCATGCTTGCACACAATGTTTATTAATTTTAATGCATGTTCATGACTGTTGTCGCTCTCTAGTTGGTCGCTTCCCAGTCTTTTTCTAGCCTTCATCTTGTATTAAGCGGGAATACTGCTTGTGCATCCAATCCCTTAAACCCCAAAGTTATTCCATATGAGTCCACTATACCTTCCTATATGCGGTATCTACCTTCCGTCCCAAGTAAATTTGTATGTGTCAAACTCTAAACCTTCAAATGAAATTTTGTTTTGCATGCTCGAATAGCTCATGTATCAACTAGGGTTGTCCTATCTTCCATGTTAGGCGGGTTATTCTCAAGAGAAGTGGACTCCGCTCCTCACTCAGGAGAAAATGGTTGGTCATCGGGATGCCCAGTCCCATGCTTTATGCAAATCAAATCAAAATAATTGCAAACAAAATGTAACATCCCAAATTTTCAATTTGGAATGTTATACAATAGAACAGCATTGCATATCATATTTTTTTTGCATCTTGGCTAGATCCTAGAAATTCTACGCAACTCAAGGACCCACGGAGAGAGTTGGGGATTTCGTTATTTTCATATTTGGGTTTTCTGAAATTTTGAAAATAGGATCATTTGATTTTATTTATTTTATCTTCAATTATTTCAATAATAAAAATAAGAGAGAGGGAACAAAATGACTTTCCCAAAATAAAGAAATATTGAGGATTTAATAACAAAATCAAATAAGATTTTATTTCGGACTTTATCGCTATTTTATTTGCCTAGGAAAAATATGCGTTTTTCAAAATTTCATTTTAGGCCCAAATAAATGTTCATCTTGTCCGGCTTGTTTTTAGAGGACGGGGAAAATTTATTTCGGTATTTTTTGAGTCTGGTTAGTATTTCTTTTATTTGTTTCTCTGCACGGAATATTTTTTAAAAAAAAAGAGTCCACCGCCTTAGAGGGGCCGTACCCGACCCGGCCTCGCCGGCCGGCCTGTTTAAAAGGCCGCGACCCGAACCCGCCGCCAGCCCAAGTCGCCGCCCCCGCAAACCCTAACCCTAACCGCGCCCCGCCGTCGCCGCCGCTGCCGACGCCGGTTGCCGCCGCCGACGCCAGAGCCGACGCCCGACGCCGCCGCCCCGCCGCCTGACGCCGCCGCCCCGTCGTCCCGCAGCCACCCGCCGCCGCCCCGCCGTCCCGCCGACCCCGCCGGAGCCGCCCGCCATCGCCGGAGCCCCCCGCCGCCGCCGCCGTCCCACCCACCGGAGGTAGCCGCCGCCGCCCCGCCCGACCGCCGGTTTTCTCTGAAAACAGATCGGTTTTTTTTCGCGAAACCCTAGATCTGTATTTTTTTTCTTGGTTTGTTTTTTTTGGTTTATTTGATTTGCGGACGTTCGTTTTAACGAACGGTTTTCGTCGTTTAACCACAGACAGCGAACGTTCGTTCGCTATCCTGTTCGTGAGTTTTTCTTTCTCTCGGATTTTTCGCGGTTGTTTTCGATCGCGATTTCCGATCTGTTTTCTGTTTTAGTATAACTTTCGCTCGTTTATCGGAATCAGTTGATTCAAGCGCCTAGAGTTTCATCATGAAACCCTCTTTCCGTTTAATCAACCTGAACAAGTTTTGCTACTGTAAAATTTGACTTAGGCCAGATTAGTAAATGGAGATTGTTTCTTTCGCCGTTTGAGTTTCGTTGCTTCGTTCGATTTGATTCTTTTTGCAAACTGGAGTTCTTAAGTTGAACTTTCTGGTTAGATCTCTTATTTTGAGTTTTACCCGTGCACCCTTGCTTGATGGCTTATGTATGTATTGTTTGTTTGCGATCGAGTACCCGGAGTGCGAAGCGTGCTACTACGAGTCTCTAGGTTTCACGGTTCATCAGCAAGGCAAGTAACACTTTGATCATACCTCTTTACCACCCAGTTCTATTGCATTAGATCAACCCTCAAACTATTGCATGGTTAGGAACTTTTTAATATGTGGGTCTTGGGAAGTAGATGAGGTAGTACCTATTGCCCTGTTTATTATCAAACCGTTGGGAGTTACTTCTACGTTTGCTTATATTGCTATGCTATGGTCGTAGACGTGGATTGGGTTTGAGTGAA
Source organism: Aegilops tauschii subsp. strangulata (assembly GCF_002575655.3). Taxonomy (NCBI): domain Eukaryota; kingdom Viridiplantae; phylum Streptophyta; class Magnoliopsida; order Poales; family Poaceae; genus Aegilops; species Aegilops tauschii. The sequence goes on from NC_053041.3 coordinate 505,837,102, forward strand.
TTTCCATGACAGATATGAGGATGTTAATTAACGGTTCAACTTAACGTGGTTACTTTAATTCACATCTAGGTGGATTGAGGCACCTGGGGAACCCAGTGTTGCCTATATTTTTGGATATCCCGGAGTACCCGTGAGATTATCCTATGGACCGCCACCCAGGCTCAAAGGGATCATGAGATTATTCATGCTAGAAACTTCCGTGTGCATCCACAAGCTATTATGGGCTCTAGCATAGTTGAGTATGTTGCATGACCTCTTTCAGTGGTGGGCTAGCAGATGTAGGGGAAAGTAGGTGTAACTGTCCACCCGGAGTAAAGAGTTATTGTTTTTGAAAGACTGTGTCTCGGTCATCCGTTTCTCAAACACCATGTAGTGCGAGAAATCAAACGGAGGAGATCGAGTCTTGTGGGGAAAAGTGCGCAAACCTCTGCAGAGTGTACAAACTAATCATGGTTAACCGTGTCCCCGGTTATGGACATCTTGAGTACCTAGTTCTTGGATTATCATGTGAATCTCATCATCATGTTACTTAATCTAATTTGATTGGGTTAATCACGTTCTTAATTGGGATTGAGTTGGAGGTACCTTCTCAATGTTTAACAACCACCATAATAGTTAAATAAAATTTATTTCTTTGCATTAGGGAAAAATTTGCTTTTCGCAAAACTATAACCATAGAGCTTTCCACCAGCCATATATGCATGTAGAGATACCATTATTCTGTTCATTACTCTCTATGTGTTACTTTGCCAGCATATTCCATGTGCTGACCCATTTTCGGGCTGCAACGTTCATGATGCAGACTTTTCAGACGACGAGTAAGGTGCCATAGGTCATGGTCTTATACTCAGTGATGCCGTTGGAGTTGATGGACTCACTTTATCTTCCAAGCCTTCCGCTGTTATCGTATTTAGATGGCCTTAAGCCATATTTATTTTAATAAGTTCTCTCTAGAGACTATTCGATGTAATAAGTGTGTGATTGCCACTCTGTTATAAATCCTTCAAGTACTGTGCGTGTCAGCATTACCGATCCAGGGATGACACTGATGCACAGAGACTAGACTGTTTGAGGTCTAGTCGCTTCAAGATGGTATCAGAGCACACGCTGACTGTAGGACATGACCACTAAGCTAAAGCCCTAGATCACTACTCTCTTCTCATTTCTGACTCCTCTCCTTTCTTCCAGTCTTTTAGGATGGCGGATGCAAGGAACAAGTTCGCGCAACCGGATGGGGATACACCTTTTGGACGACACTTGAAGGAAGTTACTAGGTACCTGAACATCGGAATACCAAGCTTCACCGGGACCTACAACGCCACACTACCAGAAGAGGAGCGTTGGATGATTCAAGTTCAAGTTCCAGGAAGGACGTTCATGCCAGCCACTGAGCCCATAGAGTTTTCCTTTGATGCACCAACCTGGAGTCTAGGAAAGAGCATGGCAGCCCACATCACCATGGGACGCATTGGAGAAGTGTACCACAATGATCTCAAGGATACTATCTATCAGATTTGTGGTTGCTGAGACGAGCAATGGGAGATGATTAGCACCAGGAAGGATAGATCTATTGCAGCTTTCATTCAGAAGTTAAACCAGCGCATTCGTCGCCAGGAGAACCAGATGTGCGCAGGCATGATAGATCTGAAGAAAGCAATGACAAGGATCACGGAGCTGGAGGAAGAACTCAAGTCTACACGCGATGGATATGAGGAGGAAATCGCAACATTATTGGAGAAGAATGACGACCTGATAAAGAAGATCGGAGTATTCATGGGAGACCCCACACCAGGAGGAGAAGATGTCGATTCCACTTGTCCGGAGAACTACATCATCATCGATGACACCGATTCTGACCCCGATGATAGTGATGATGATTTGGAGGATGAAGCCAGAGCAGATATCATGGAGTCTTCGACCGATCAAAATTTCTAGTAGACCACCAAATTAGTAGTAGTATTTTCCCCATGTATATAGTATAGTCCAAGCACTTTGTAACGATAGTTAGATCGATTGTATGCCTTGTTTGAATTGACTGGAGTGATATGATTGTGTTTGTCTCATGTGCATATGGGTAGTGTTTTCCCTCTAGATCTCATTCTATCCTATTTTCTCATCTTTTCTAAACCCATAAGATGCATCCGAGACGCAACACCGGATTTGTTTTCCCACCGGAGATCACTCAGTTGATTCAGCAGCAGAATGCCCTGATGCAAGTGCTAGTTCAGAACCAAGGCAACAACAACAACAACAACCCACCACCACCACCTGTTGATCACTTAGCCCGTTTCTTGAGGCTGAATCCGCCGGTGTTTTCCAGCAGCACCGAGCCGATTGTTGCAGATGATTGGCTCCGCAAGATTGGAAGGGATTGACCACTGCGGGATGCACAGATGCGGAGAGAGTATGTTTTGCCGCGCATCAGCTTGATGGACCCGCAGCATCATGGTGGGAGACAGCCACTCACCCCATTGACACTGTCACATGGGACCAGTTTCAGCAAGCTTTCCATACTGCCCATGTTTCAGTAGGAGCTATGGCCATGAAGCATGAGTTTCGCAACTTACGCCACGGAGGATGTACCGTTGGTCAATACGTGGAGGATTTCAGTAAGATAGCACGTTATGTCCCAGATGACGTTGCTATGGATGCAGCTAAGCAGGAGAAGTTTCTGGAAGGACTGAATGATGAGCTGAGCATGCAGTTGATGGTGGCAACTTTTAACAACTACCAGGAGTGGGTAGACAGAGCTCTCATGATTGAAGGGAAGCAGCAGTAGATTGAGAGCCGTAAGAGGAAGTATGGACAAGGAAAGTACAGTACAGGATCTCATCAGAAGCCTCGTTTTTCCCCGAACTCGGGAGGACACCTTCAGCATAACCATGGAGGTCACAATCACAATGGAGGGAGCTCGCACAATCATAGTGGCCCCAAGAATGGCAATGGGAATTTAGGAAGCAACAGACAGAACCATACCAACCCATCAACCCCAGCCAAGAGGGATCTGAGCCACATTACTTGTTTCAAGTGCCAGAAGACTGGACATTCTGCAACTGAATGTCCGGAAGCTAAGAATGGAAATGGCAATGGAAGCTCGGGGAAGAAGCCGAACCCTTTCAACAGGGGACAGGTGAACCACGTTAACGTGGAGGAGGTTGAAGCACAGCCTGATGCAGTAATAGGTAAGTTTTTGGTTAAGTCATTTACTGCAATCGTTCTTTTTGATACCGGTGCATCACATTCATACATATCAAGGGGATTTGTGGATAAGTATTAGTTGCCCACCAAAGTTCTTAGAACACCTATGTTAGTAACCTCGCCAGGAGCAGAGTATATGGCAAGCCAAGGATGTTTTCAGATGCCATTGGCCATAGGTAGGCATGTTTTCCCCTCAGACCTAATAGTTTTGGAGTCGCAAGGTTTGGATGTGATTTTGGGAATGGATTGGCTATTGATGTATGGAGGAAACATCGATTGCGCCAGTAAGACGACCTTGCTTACTACCCCAGAAGGAAGAAGGATTAAGTATGTATCCCGGCATGTGCCGAAGAGGACTCAAGTGAATTCCTTATCAGGAGTTGTACATGAGGAAGTGCCAGTGGTGAAGGATTTCCCTAACGTATTTCCAGAGGAGTTTCCAGGCATGCCACTGGATAGAGACATTGAGTTTTTGATTGAGCTTTTGCCAGACACAGGGCCGATATCTAAGAGACCGTACAGGATGCCCGCTAAGGATTTGGAAGAAATTAAGAAGCAGATTAAGGAGTTACTGGATAAAGGATATATTCACCCAAGTTTGTCACCTTGGGGATCACCAGTACTTCTAGTGGAGAAGAAAGATGGATCGTTGAGGATGGTTGTTGATTATCGTAGATTAGATGAACTAACAATCTAGAACAAGTACCCACTGCCGATGATCAATGATCCGTTTGACCGACTACAAGGAGCTAAAGTATTTTTCCAAGATTGATTTGCGATCAGGATACCACCAGTTGAAGATTCGAGAGCAGGATATACCCAAGACAGCTTTTACCACAAGGTATGGGCTATGTGAGTACACCGTTATGTCATTTGGCCTGACAAACACACCTGCCTATTTCATGAACATGATGGACAAAGTGTTTATGGAGTTTCTGGATAAGTTCGTCGTAGTGTTCATTGATGATATTCTAGTCTATTCGAAGAATGAAGAAGAGCATAAGGAGCATTTGCGTTTGGTACTTGGAAAGCTCAGAGAACATCAGTTATATGCCAAGTTCAGCAAGTGTGAGTTTTGGTTAAAGGAAGTTGGATTCCTTGGACATGTTATATCCGGAGAAGGAATAGCAGTAGATCCCACCAAGGTTAACACTGTGACAAATTGGGAATCACCCACGTCAGTTGGAGAGATCCGGAGTTTTCTTGGACTCGCAGGATACTACCGGAGATTCATTGAGAATTTCTCGAAGATTGCAAAACCTATGACCGAGGTGTTGAAGAAGGACACCAAGTTCAATTGGACGGAGGAATGTGAGGCTAGTATCCAGGAGTTGAAGAAACGTTTAGTTACTGCGCCAGTGTTGATTCTGCCAAATCAACGCAAGGATTATGAAGTATATTGCGACGCTTCTCGTTGAGGACATGGAGCAGTGCTTATGCAGGAGGGAAGAGTTGTTTCATATGCCTCACGACAGCTTAAACCCCATGAGTTGAATTATGCTACACATGATTTGGAGTTAGCAGCCGTAGTGCATGCGTTGAAGACATGGAGGCATTTTCTCATCGGAAACCATTGTGAGGTGTACACGGATCTCAAGGGTTTGAAGTACATTTTCACACAGAAGGAGTTGAATCTCAGGCAAAGGAGATGGTTGGAGCTCATCAAGGATTATGATAGGAGATTGCATTATCACCCAGGGAAGGCTAACGTAGTAGCTGATGTGTTGAGCCGCAAGAGCCATGTCAACACACTCATGACTGGAGAGTTACCCAAGGAGTTAGTAGAGGATCTTCGCGAACTATGTTTGGAAATAGTTCCGAGAGGCTATGTAGCAGCATTGGAGATTCAGTCTACTTTGATGGATAAGATCAGAGAAGCTCAGAAGACAGACAAGGAGATTGCTGAGATAAAGGAAAGGATGAGTAAAGGAAAAGCCAAGGGATTTCGTGAGGATGAGCACGATACCTTATGGTTTGAGGACTGCGTTTATGTGCCCAATGATATAGAGATCAGGAAGTTGATCTTGCAAGAGGCCCATGATTCGCCGTATTCAATTCACCCAGGAAATACCAAGATGTACCTGGATTTAAAGGACAGTTTCTGGTGCACCGGAATGAAGAAGGATATTGCGGAGTATGTAGCAGTTTGTGATGTATGTCAGAGAGTGAAGGCAGAGCATCAGAAGCCAGCAAGATTGCTACAACCATTGCCGATACCCGAATGGAACTGGGATAAGCTAGGCATGGATTTTATCACGGGATTGCCCAGGACTCGTTCAGGCTATGACTCGATATGGGTTGTAGTCGATCGTTTGACGAAGGTAGCTCATTTCATCCCAGTACTAAGTTGGCAAAGATATACATGACCAGGATCGTATGTCTGCATGGAGTTCCAAGGACCATTGTATCAGATAGAGGAACCCAGTTTACCTCAAAGTTCTGGCATCAGTTGCACGAAACTTTGGGTACCAGGCTAGAGTTCAGTACAACCTTTCATCCACAGACAGACGGACAGACCGAGAGAGTCAATCAGATTTTGGAGGACATGCTGAGAGCTTGTGCGCTAGATTATGGATCCAGTTGGGATGATAATTTACTGTATGCAGAGTTTTCTTACAAGAATAGCTATCAATCTAGTTTGAAGATGGCCCCTTTCGAAGCTTTGTATGGAAGGATATGTAGGACACCGTTGTTGTGGGATGAAGTTGGACACCGTCAGTTCTTTGGACCAAATTTGATTAAAGAGTTTGAACAGAAGGTGAAGTTGATTTGCGATAGGCTCAAGGTAGCCCAGTCCAGGCAGAAGAGCTATGCAGATTCTAAACGCAAGGAGACAGTTTACGAAGTCGGAGACAGAGTTTATCTCCGTGTGTCCCCACTTCGAGGTGTTAAGCGCTTTGGGGTTAAGGGAAAGTTAGCGCCACGTTTTGTGGGACCATACAAAGTTTTGGAACGTATGGGAGAAGTTGCTTAGAAGTTGGAATTGCCCGAAGGATTGTCAGGAGTTCACGATGTGTTCCATGTTTCTCAGTTGAAGATGTGCCACGCGGAGATGGCTGAGATACCACTGAGAGATATAGTGCCAATGGAAGCGATTCAGCTGGATAGTGATCTGACCTATGAGGAGAAACCAGTCAAGATTCTCGAATATGCCAGCCAAGTCACCCGCAGCAAGGTTATCAAGTTTTGCAAAGTTCAGTGGAGCCACCATACCGAGGATGAAGCAACCTGGGAGCGAGAGGAAGATCTACGGAAGGACCACCCTCACCTATTTTCTAGCCAACCCGAATCTCGAGGGCGAGATTCATCTTAAGGGGGCTAGGTTTGTAACATCCCAAATTTTCAATTTGGAATGTTATACAATAGATCATCATTGCATATCATATTTTTTTGCATCTTGGCTAGATCCTAGAAATTCTACGCAACTCAAGGACACAGAGAGAGTAGGGGATTTCGTTATTTTCATATTTGGGTTTTCTCAAATTTTGTAAATAGGATCATTTGATTTTATTTATTTTATCTTCCATTATTTCAATCATAAAAATAAGAGAGAGGGAATAAAATGACTTTCCCAAAATAAAGAAATATTGAGGATTTAATAATAAAATCAAATAAGATTTTATTTCGGACGTTATCGCTATTTTATTTGCCTAGGAAAAATATGCGTTTTTCAAAATTTCATTTTAGGCCCAAATAAATGTTCATCTTGTCCGACTTGTTTTTAGAGGACGGGGGAAATTTATTTTGGGATTTTTTTAGTCTGTTTAGTATTTCTTTTATTTGTTTTTCTGCAGGGAATATAAAAAAAAGAGTCCACCGCCTTAGCCGGGCCGTACCCGACCCGGACTCGTCTGGCCGGCCCCTTTAAAAGGCCGCGGCCCGACCCCGCCGCGAGCCCAAGTCGCCGCCCCCGCAAACCCTAACCCTAACCGCGCCCCACCGCCGCCCGATGCCGCCCCCCTCCCGTCGTCCCGCCGCCACCCGCCGCCGCCCCGCCGACCCCGCCGGAGCGGCCGCCCGCCGCCGCCGTCCCGACTGCCGGTTTTGTCTGAAAACTGATCGGGTTTTTTTCGCGAAACCCTAGATCTGTTTTTCTTATTTTTCTCGGTTCGGTTTTTTTGGTTTATTTATTTTGCGGACGTTCGTCCGTACGTTTGTTTTAATGAATGGTTTTCGTCCTTTAACCGCAGACAGCGAACGTTCGTTCGTTAGCCTGTTCGTCAGTTTTTCTTTTTCTCGGATTTTTCGCGATTGTTTTCGATCGCGATTTCCGATCTGTTTTTCGTTTTAGTATAACTTTTCGCTCGTTTATCGGAATCAGGCGATTCAAGCGCCTAGAGTTTCACCTCGAAACCCTCGTCCGTTTAATAAACCTAAATAAGTTTTGGCTACTGCAAAATTTGACTTAGGTCCCGATTAGTAAATGGAGATTGTTTCTTTCGCCGTTTGAGTTTCGTTGCTTCGTTCGATTTGATTCTTTTTGCAAACTGGAGTTCTTAAGTTGAACTTTCTGGTTAGATCTCTTATTTTGAGTTTTACCCATGCAACCTTGCTTGATTGCTTATGTATGTATTGTTTGTTTGCGATAGAGTACCCGGAGTGCGAAGCGTGCTACTACGAGTCTCTAGGTTTCACGGATCATCATCAAGGCAAGTAAAACTTTGATCATACCTCTTTACCACCCAGTTTTATTGCATTAGATCAACCCTCAAACTATTGCATGGTTAGGAACTTTTTAATATGTGGGTTTTGGGAAGTAGATGAGGTAGTACCTATTGCCCTGTTTATTATCAAACCGTTGGGAGTTACTTCTACGTTTGCTTATATTGCTATGCTATTATCGTAGACGTGGATTGGGTTTGAGTGAATTTCTATGACAGATATGAGGATGTTAATTAATGGTTCAACTTAAGGTGGTTACTTTAATTCACATCTGGGTGGATTGAGGCACCTGGGGAACCCAGTGTTGCCTGTATTTTTGGATATCCCGGAGTACCCGTGAGATTATCCTATGGACCGCCACCCAGCTCAAAGGGATCATGAGATTATTCATACTAGAAACTTCCGTGTGCAGCCACAAGCTATTATAGGCTCTAGCATAGTTGAGTATGTTGCATGACCTCTTTCAGTGGTGGGCTAGCAGATGTAGGGGAAAGTAGGTGTAACTGTCCACCCAGAGTAAAGAGTTATTGTTTCTGAAAGACTGTGTCTCGGTCATCCGTTTCTCAAACACCATGTAGTGCGAGAAATCAAACGGAGGAGATCGAGTCTTGTGGGGAAAAGTGCGCAAACCTCTGCAGAGTGTACAAACTAATCATGGTTAACCGTGTCCCCGGTTATGGACATCTTGAGTATCTAGTTCTTGGATTATCATGTGAATCTCATCATCATGTTACTTAATCTAATTTGATTGGGTTAATCACGTTCTTAATTGGGATTGAGTTGGAGGTACCTTCTCAATGTTTAACAACCACCATAATAGTTAAATAAAATTTATTTCTTTGCAGTAGGGAAAAAATTTCTTTTCGCAAAACTATTACCATAGAGCTTTCCACCAACCATATATGCATGTAGAGATAGCATTATTCTGTTCATTACTCTCTATGTGTTACTTTGCCAGCATATTCCATGTGCTGACCCATTTTCGGGCTGCAACGTTCATGTTGCAGACTTTTCAGACGACGAGTAAGGTGCCATAGGTCGTGGTCTTATACTCAGTGATTCGCTGGAGTTGATGGACTCACTTTATCTTCCAAGCCTTCCGCTGTTATCATATTTAGATGGCCTTAAGCCATATTTATTGTAATAAGTTCTCTCTAGGGACTATCCGATGTAATAAGTGTGTGATTGCTACTCTGTTATAAATCCTTCAAGTACTGTGCATGTCAGCATTACCGATCCAGGGATGACACTGATGCACAGAGACTAGACTGTTTGAGGTCTGGTCGCTACACAAAACTCCCCCGGGTCTCTTGTTCGTTGGAGGCACTCGTTGTTTCGAGCTAGCCATGGATTGATGCTTGTTGTTGGAGGGGGAGTATAAACTTTACCATTCTGTTTGGGAACCGCCTACATTACATGCTAGTGTTAAAGAGTTTATGGATTCGCAAAAGAATTTCAATGCTTTGCTTGAAGAAAAGCTGCCTAAGATTGATGAATTGGCTAGGAACGTTGATAGAATTTCTCTTGATGTTGATTCTTTGAAACTTAGATCTATTCCACCTAAGCATGATATCAATGAGTCTCTCAAAGCCATGAGAATTTCCATTGATAAGTGCAAAGAAAGAACCGCTAGGATGCGTGCTAAGAAAGATTGCTTTGTGAAAGCGTGTTCTTCTAGTTTCTATGAAAATAAAGATGAAGATCTAAAAGTTATTGATGTGTCTCCTATTAAATCTTTGTTTTGCAATATGAATCTTTATAATGATGGGATTGATTATGAGTCACCTTTACCTAGAAGGCGTCCCAAAAAATCGGAGTTTTTAGATCTTGATGCAAAAATTGGTAAAAGTGGGATTGAAGAGATCAAAACTTTAGCTATCAATGAACCCACTATTTTGGATTTCAAGTAATTTAACTATGATAATTGCTCTTTGATAGATTGTATTTCCTCGTTGCAGTCCGTGCTAAATTCTCCGCATGCTTATAGTCAACATAAAGCTTTTACCAAACATATCGTTGATGCTTTGATGCAATCTTATGAAGAAAAACTTTATGATGAGTGGGAACCTACTATTAAAATTAAAATTAAAGATCATGAATGCTATGCTTTGTGTGATTTGGGTGCTAGTGTTTCCACGATTCCAAAAACTTTGTGTGATTTGTTAGGTTTTCGCGAATTTGATGATTGCTCTTTAAACTTACACCTTGCGGATTCCACTATCAAGAAACCTATGGGAAGGATTAATGATGTTCTTACTGTTGCAAATAGGAATTATGTGCCCGTAGATTTTATTGTTCTTGATATAGATTGCAATCCTTCATGTCCTATTATTCTTGGTAGACCTTTCCTTAGAACGATTGGTGCAATCATTGATATGAAGGAAGGGAATATTATATTCCAATTTCCGTTAAGGAAAGGCATGGAACACTTCCCTAGAAAGAAAATAAAATTACCATATGAATTTATTATGAGAGCCACTTATGGAGTGCCTTCCAAAGATGGCAATACCTAGATCTATCCTTGCTTTTATGCCTAGCTAGGGGCGTTAAACGATAGCGCTTGTTCGGAGGCAACCTAATTTTATTTTTAGTTTTTTGCTTTTTGCTTCTGTTTAGGAATAAATATTTGATCTAGCCTCTGGTTAGATTTGTTTTTATGTTTTAATTAGTGTTTGTGCCAAGATAAACCTATAGGATTTTCTTGGATGATAGTTATTTGATCTTGCTGAAAATTCCAGAAACTTTCTGTTCACAAAAACAATTGTTAAAGATCACCAGAACGTGATAAAATACTGATTCCAATTGCAGTAGATCAATAAACAAATTGTCTAGGTCGTCCTATTTTGGTGGAATTTTTGGATTTCCAGAAGTTTGCGTTAGTTACAGATTACTACAGACTGTTCTGTTTTTCGTGTGTTGTTTGCTTATTTTGATGAATCTATGGCTAGTAAAAGAGTTTATAAACCATAGAGAAGTTGGAATACAGTAGGTTTAACACCAATATAAATAAATAATGAGTTCATTACAGTACCTTGAAGTGGTGTTTTGTTTTCTTTCGCTAACGGAGCTCACGAGATTTTCTGCTAAGTTTTCTGTTGTGAAGTTTTCAAGTTTTGGGTAAAAGATTTGATGGATTATGGAACGAGGAGTGGCAAGAGCCTAAGCTTGGGCATGCCCATGGCACCCCAAGATAATCTAAGGACACCAAAAATCCAAAGCTTGGGGATGCCCCGGAAGGCATCCCCTCTTTCGTCTACTTCCATCGGTAAATTTACTTGGAGCTATATTTTCATTCACCACATGATATGTGTTTTGCTTGGAGCGTCTTGTATTATTTGAGTCATTATTTGTTAGTTTGCCACAATCATCCTTTCTGTACACACCTTTTGAGAGAGAGACACATGATTCGGAATTTATTAGAATACTCTATGTGCTTCACTTATATCTTTTGAGCTATATAGTTTTTGCTCTAGTGCTTCACTTATATCTTTTAGAGCACGGTGGTGGATTTGTTGTATAGAAACTATTGTTCTCTCATGCTTCACTTATATTATTTTGAGAGTCCTACAAAACACCATGGTAATTTGCTTAAATTGAGAAATTAGTCCTAAAGTAATAGTCATCCATGATTAGTAAAAATTATCTTATGAGTGTGTTGAATACTATGAGAAGTTTGATGCTTGATAATTGTTTTGAGATATAAAGATGGTGATATTAGAGTCATGCTAGTTGAGTAGTTGTGGATGTGAGAAATACTTGTGTTAAAGTTCCATCATTGTCATATTACTTGTGTTAAAGTGCCATGCAACTCACCACCGTTCCGTTTACTATGACACGCTCCATCATTGTCATATGGCTTCGCATGATCATGTAGTTGACATCGTACTTGTGTCAAAGCCACCGTTCATAATTCTTTCATACATGTCACTCTTGATTCATTGCATATCCCGGTACACCGCCGGAGGCATTCACATAGAGTCATATTTTGTTCTAGGTATAGAGTTGTAATTGTTGAGTTGTAAGTAAATAAAAGTGTGATGATCATCATTTTAGAGCATTTTCCCAAGTGAGGAAAGGATGATGGAGACTATGATTCCCACACAAGTCGGGATGAGACTCCGGACGAAAAATAAAAGGGAGAAAAGAGGCCATAAAAAAAGAGAAAAGGCCCAAATAAAAAAATGAGAGAAAAAGAGAGAAGGGACAATGCTACTATCCTTTTACCACACTTGTGCTTCAAAATAGCACCATGATCTTCATGATAGAGAGTCTCCTATGTTGTCACTTTCATATACTAGTGGGAATTTTTCATTATAGAACTTGAGTTGTATATTCCAATGATGGGCTTCCTCAAAATGCCCTAGGTCTTCGTGAGCAAGCGAGTTGGATGCACACGCACTTAGTTTCTTTTGTTGAGCTTTCATATACTTATAGCTCTAGTGCATCCGTTGCATGGCAATCCCTACTCACTCACATTGATATCTGTTGATGGGCATCTCCATAGCCCGTTGATACGCCTAGTGGATGTGAGACTATCTTCTCCTTTGTTGTCTTCTCCACAACCACCATTCTATTCCACTTATAGTGCTATGTCCATGGCTCACGCTCATGTATTGCGTGAAGATTGAAAAAGTTTGAGAACACCAAAAGTATGAAACAATTGCTTGGCTTGTCATCGGGGTTGTGCATGATTTAAATACTTTGTGTGGTGAAGATAGAGCATAGCCAGACTATATGATTTTGTAGGGATAACTTTCTTTGGCCATGTTATTTTGAGAAGACATAATTGCTTAGTTAGTATGCTTGAAGTATTACTATTTTTATGTCAATATTAAACTTTTGTCTTGAATCTTTCGGATCTGAATATTCATACCACAATTAAGAGAATTACATTGAAAATTATGCTAAGTAGCATTCCACATCAAAAATTATGTTTGTCTCATTTACCTACTCGAGGACGAGCAGGAATTAAGCTTGGGGATGCTTGATACGTCTCCAACGTATCTATAAATTTTGATTGTTCCATGCTATATTATATTCTGTTTTGGATGTTAATGGCTTTATTATACACTTTTATATTATTTTTGGGACTAACCTATTAACTGGAGGCCCAGCCCAAATTGTTGTTTTTTGCCTATTTCAGTGTTTCGCAGAAAAAGAATATCAAACGGACTCCAAACGGAATGAAACCTTCAGGAACGTGATTTTTGGAACAAATGTGATCCAGAGGACTTGGAGTCCACGTCAAGAAATCAAACAGGAGAGCATGAGGTAGGGGGCGCGCCCTCACCCTCGTGGGGCCCACGTTGCTCCACCGACGTACTTCTTCCTCCTATATATACCTACGTACCCCAAACTATCAGATATGGAGCCAAAAACCTAATTCCACCGCTGCAACCTTCTGTACCCGTGAGATCCCATCTTGGGGCGGGGGGCATTGATCACGGAGGGCTTCTACATTAACACCATAGCCTCTCCGATGATGTGTGAGTAGTTTACCTCAGACCTGCGGGTCCATAGTTATTAGCTAGATGGCTTCTTCTCTCTCTTTGGATCTCAATACAAAGTTCTCCACGATTCTCGTGGAGATCTATTTGATGTATTCTTCTTTTGCAGTGTGTTTGTTGAGATTGATGAATTGTGGGTTTATGATCAAGTTTATCTATGAACAATATTTGAATCTCCTCTGAATTCTTTTATGTATGATTGGTTATCTTTACAAGTCTCTTCGAATTACCAGTTTGGTTTGGCCTACTAGATTGATCTTTCTTGCAATGGGAGAAGTGCTTAGCTTTGGGTTCAATCTTGCGGTGTCCTTTCCCAGTGACAGCAGGGGCAGCAAGACACGTATTGTATTGTTGCCATCGAGGATAACAAGATGGGTTTTATATCATATTGCATGAGTTTATCCCTCAACATCATGTCATCTTGCTTAAAGCGTTACTCTGTTCTTATGAACTTAATACTCTAGATGCATGCTGGATATCGGTCGATGTGTGGAGTAATAGTAGTAGATGCAGGCATGAGTTGGTCTACTTGTCACGGACGTGATGCCTATGTACATGATCATACCTAGATATTCTCATAACTATGCTCAGTTCTATCAATTGCTCAACAGTAATTTGTTCACCCATCGTAATACTTATGCTCTTGAGAGAAGCCACTAGTGAAACGTATGGCCCCCGGGTCTATTTTCCATCTTATTAATCTTCCAACACTTAGTTATTTCTTTTGACTTTTATTTTACTTTGCATCTTTATTTCTCTTTATCATAAAAATACTAAAAAAATTATCTTATCTTATCTATCAGATCTCACTCTCGTAAGTGACCGTTGAGGGATTGACAACCCCTTTATCACGTTGGTTGTAGGGTTTTTATTTGTTTGTGTAGGTGTGAGGGACTCGTGCATGATCTTCTACTGGATTGATACCTTGGTTCTCAAAAACTGAGGGAAATACTTGTGCTACTTTACTGCATCACCCTTTCCTCTTCAAGGTCTGAACTTATCACAAGCAAATACAACCGCTAAGAATTCTTTTTTAGTAGTAGCATAATTTCTCTGGGCATTGTCTAGAGTTTTACTAGCACATTGAATAACATTTAATTTCTTATCAACTCTTTGCCCTAGAACAGCTCCTACAGCATAATCACTAGCATCACACATAATTTCAAAGGGTAAATTCCAATCAGGTGGCTGAACGATAGGTGCAGAAATCAATGCTTTCTTAAGTATTTCAAATGCTTCTACACAATCATCATCAAAGACAAATGGTATATCATTTTGTAATAGATTAGTCAGGGGCCGAGAAATTTTTGAGAAGTCCTTAATGAACTTCCTACAAAAACCGGCATGACCAAGGAAACTTCTTATACCTTTGATGTCCTTGGGACATGGCATCTGTTCAATAGCATCAACCTTGGCTTTATCAACTTCAGTACCTCTCTCAGAAATTTTATGCCCCAAGACAATACCTTCATTAACCATAAAGTGGCACTTCTCCCAATTCAAGACAAGGTTAGTTTCTTCACATCTCTGCAAAACTCGATCAAGGTTGCTCAAGCAATCATCAAAAGAGGATCCATAAACGGAGAAATCGTCCGTGAAAACTTCACAAATCTTTTCACAAAAGTCAGAGAATATAGCCACCATGCATCTTTGAAAGGTAGCAGGTGCATTGCATAAACCAAAAGGCATACGTCTATAAGCAAAAGTACCGAAAGGGCAAGTAAATGTGGTCTTTGCTTGATCATCAGCTGACACAGGTATTTGAGAGAAACCAGAATAACCATCTAGAAAGCAAAAATGTGTATGTTTGGATAATCTTTCTAGCATTTGATCAATGAATGGCAATGGGTAATGATATTTTTTAGTTGCTTTATTTAATTTGCGAAAATCAATTACCATCCTATAACCTATAATAATTCCTTGCGGGATCAATTCATCTTTATCATTAGGAACGACAGTAATACCTCCCTTCTTAGGGACACAATGGACAGGACTTACCCACTGACTATGAGCAACGAGATAAATTATACCTGCCTCAAGGAGCTTTAGTATTTCCTTTCTTACCACTTCTTTCATCTTAGGATTCAACCATCGTTGGTGATCAATAACTGGTTTGGCATCTTTCTCCAAATTTATTTTATGTTGACATAGAGTGGGACTAATGCCCTTAAGATCATCAAGAGTATATCCAATAGCAGCACGGTGCTTCTTCAGAGTTTTCAATAATTTTTATTCCTCCTTCTCTAAAAGGTTAGCACTAACAATAACAGGATATATCTTCTTTTCATCAAGATAAGCATATTTAAGAGTATCAGGAAATGGTTTAAGCTCAAACACGGGATCACCCTTGGGTGGAGGAGGATCCCCTACGATTTCAACAGGCAAGTTGTGTTTCAGAATAGGTCCCTGTTTAAAGAACACTTCATCTATTTCCCTTCTTTCATTCATAAACATATCATTTTCATGGTCTAGCAAATATTGTTCTAAAGGATCACTAGGAGGTACGACAATATAAGCAAGACCAATAATTTTGTCTTTACTAGGCAATTCCTCTTCACGGTGTTGTCTTCGTATTTACCATGAACATAAATAGCAAAGCATTGAAATTCTTTTGCGAATTCATAAACTCGTTACCATTTTGGTGGATGGGCATCTCCATAGCCCATAGATTAGCCGCGTCGATGTGAGACTTTCTCCTTTTTGTCTTCTCCATACAACCTCCACCATCATATTCTATTCCACCTATAGTGCTATGTCCATGTCTCACGCTCATGTATTGCATGAAAGTTGAAAAGGTTTGAGAACGTCAAAAGTATGAAACAATTGCTTGGCTTGTCATCGGGGTTGTGCATGATTTGAATATTTTATGTGGTGAAGATGGAGCATAGCCAGACTATATGATTTTGTAGGGATAACTTTCTTTGGCCATGTTATTTTGAAAAGACATGATTGCTTTATTAGTATGCTTGAAGTATTATTGTCTTAATGTCAAATGATAGACTATTGCTTTGAATCACCCGTGTCTTAATATTCATGCCATGATTAGATACATGATCAAGATTATGCTAGGTAGCATTCCACATCAATTTTTTTTATCATTTACCTACTCGAGGACGAGCAGGAATTAAGCTTGGGGATGCTGATACGTCTCTGTCGTATCTATAAGTTTTGATTGTTCCATCCCAATATTATGCAACTTTCATATACTTTTGGCAACTTTTTATACTATTTTTGGGACTAACATATTGATCCAGTACCCAGTGCCAGTTCCTGTTTGTTGCATGTTTTATGTTTCGCAGAAACCCCATATCAAACGGAATCCAAACGGGATAAAAACGGACGGAGAATATTTTTTGAATATTTGGAGAATATGGGAGGAAGAATCAACGCAAGACGGTGCCCGTAATGCGGTTGCTACTCTACTTTGGCCGCACGGAAAAAATCTCAGCGAAGGTTTCAATCCAATTGGAGTTACGAATCTCCATATATATGCGAAACGGTGAAAGGGCAGAATACCAGAACGCAGAAACAGAGAGAGACAGAGAGACAGATCCAATCTCGGAGGGTCTCTCGCCCCTCCCGTGCCATGGAGACCAAGGACCAGACGGGAAACCCTTCTCCCATCTAGGGAGGAGGTCAAGGAAGAAGAAGAAGAAGGAGGGGGTTCTCTCTCCCTCGCTTCCGGTGGCGCCGGAGTGCCACCGGGGGCCATCATCATCACCGCAATCTTCACCAACAACTTCACCGCCATCATCATCAACTCTTCCCCCCTCTATGCAGCGGTATAACCCCTCTTTTACCCGTTGTACTCTCTACTTAAACATGGTGCTCAACGCTACATATTATTTCCCAATGATGTATGGCTATCCTATGATGTTTGAGTAGATCCGTTTTGTCCTATGGGTTCATTGATGATCGTGATTGGTTTGAGTTGCATGTTTTATTATTGGTGCTGTCCTATGGTGCTCTCCGTGTCACGAAAGCGTGAGGGATCCCCGATGTAGGTTGTTGCAATGCGTTCATGATTCGCTTATAGTGGGTTGCGTGAGTGACTGAAACACAAACCCAAGTAAGGGGTTGTTGTGTATGGGATAAAGAGGACTTGATGCTTTAATGCTATGGTTGGGTTTTACCTTAATGATCTTTAGTAGTTGCAGATGCTTGCTAGAGTTCCAATCATAAGTGCATATGATCCAAGTAGAGAAAGTATGTTAGCTTATGCCTCTCCCTCAAATAAAATTGCAATAATGATTACCGGTCTAGTTATCGATTGCCTAGGGACAAATAACTTTCTCGTGACAAAAAGCTCTGTGCTAAAACTAACTTAGTTGTGTCTTCATCTAAACAGCCCCTAGTTTTTATTTACGCTCTCTTTATTATCTTGCAAACTTAGCCAAAATCACCTACAAAGTACTTCTAGTTTCATACTTGTTCTAGGTAAAGCAAACGTTAAGCGTGCGTAGAGTTGTATCGGTGGTCGATAGAACTTGAGGGAATATTTGTTCTACCTTTAGCTCCTCCTTGGGTTCGACACTCTTACTTATCCAAAGAGGCTACAATTGATCCCCTATACTTGTGGGTTATCAAGACCTTTTTCTGGTGCCGTTGCCGGGGTTCGACACTCTTACTTATCGAAAGAGGCTATAATTGATCCCCTATACTTAGTCCAATGCACGTGCACTATTATCATTATTCACATCATTCGGTCGTGCAAGTGAAAGGCAATTATGACGATATATGATGGACTGATTGAGATGAGAGAAGCTGGTATGAACTCGACCTCTCTTCTTTTTGTAAATATGATTAGTTCATCATTCCTGCTTCAGCCTATTATGACTAAACATGTTTCCAATGACAATTAGAGATTATAGTTGCTTATGCCATGCTTAATTAGCTAGGAGTTTATAATGGTTTACCTTGCGTGCCAACATGCTATTAAAATGGTTGTGATGTGGTATGATGGGGTGGTATCCTCCTTTGAATGATTCAAGTGACTTGACTTGGCACATGTTCACACATGTAGTTGAAACAAAATCAACATAGCCTTCATGATATTTATGTTCATTGTGGATTATATCCTACTCATGCTTGCACTCAATGTTTATTAATTTTAATGCATGTTCATGACTGTTGTCGCTCTCTAGTTGGTCGCTTCCCAGTCTTTTGCTAGCCTTCACTTGTACTAAGCGGGAATACTGCTTGTGCATCCAATCCCTTAAACCCCAAAGTTATTCCATATGAGTCTGCTACACCTTCCTATATGCGGTATCTACCTGCCGTTCCAAGTAAATCTGTATCTGCCAAACTCTAAACCTTCAAATGAAATTCTGTTTTGCATGCTCGAATAGCTCATGTATCAACTAGGGTTGTCCGTATATTCCATGTTAGGCGGGTTATTCTCAAGAGGAGTGGACTCCGCTCCTAACTCACGAGAAAATGGCTGGTCACCGGGATGCCCAATCCTATGCTTTATGCAAATCAAATCAAAGAAATTGCAAACAAAACTCCCCCGTGACTCTTGTTAGTTGGAGGCACTCGTTGTTTCGAGCAAGCCATGGATTGATGCTTGTTGGTGGAGGGGGAGTATAAACTTTACCATTCTGTTTGGGAACCGCCTACATTACATGCTAGTGTTAAAGAGTTTATGAATTCGCAAAAGAATTTCAATGCTTTGCTTGAAGAAAAGCTGCCTAAGATTGATGAATTGGCTAGGAACGTTGATACAATTTCTCTTGATGTTGATTCTTTGAAACTTAGATCTATTCCACCTAAGCATGATATCAATGAGTTTCTCAAAGCCATGAGAATTTCCATTGATGAGTGCAAAGAAAGAACCGCTAGGATGCGTGCTAAGAAAGATTGCTTTGTGAAAGCGTGTTCTTCTAGTTTCTATGAAAATAAAGATGAAGATCTAAAAGTTATTGATGTGTCTCCTATTAAATCTTTGTTTTGCAATATGAATCTTGATAATGATGGGATTGATTATGAGTCACCTTTACCTAGAAGGCATCCCAAAAATTTGGAGTTTTTAGATCTTGATGCAAAAATTGGTAAAAGTGGGATTGAAGAGATCAAAACTTTAGATATCAATGAACCCACTATTTTGGATTTCAAGGAATTTAACTATGATAATTGCTCTTTGATAGATTGTATTTCCTTGTTGCAGTACGTGCTAGATTCTCCGCATGTTTATAGTCAACATAAAGCTTTTACCAAACATATCGTTGATGCTTGGATGCAATCTTATGAAGAAAAACTTGAGTTGCAAGTTTCTATCCCTAGAAAACTTTATGATGAGTGGGAACCTACTATTAAAATTAAAATTAAAGATCATGAATGGTATGCTTTGTGTGATTTGTGTGCTAGTGTTTTCACGATCCAAAAACTTTGTGTGATTTGTTAGGTTTCCGCGAATTAGATGATTGCTCTTTAAACATACACCTTGGGGATTCCACAATCAAGAAACCTATGGGAAGGATTAATGATGTTCTTATTGTTGCAAATAGGAATTATGTGCCCGTAGATTTTATTGTTCTTGATATAGATTGCAATCCTTCATGTCCTATTATTCTTGGTAGACCTTTCCTTAGAACGATTGGTGCAATCATTGATATGAAGGAAGGGAATATTATATTCCAATTTCCGTTAAGGAAAGGCATGGAACACTTCCCTAGAAAGAAAATAAAATTACCTTATGAACCTATTATGAGAACCACTTATGTATTGCCTTCCAAAGATGGCAATACCTAGATCTATCCTTGCTTTTATGCCTAGCTAGGGGCGTTAAACGATAGCGCTTGTTGGGAGGCAACCCAATTTTATTTTTAGTTTTTTTGCTTTTTGCTTCTGCTTAGGAATAAATATTTGATCTAGCCTATGGTTAGATTTGTTTTTATGTTTTAATTAGTGTTTGTGCGAAGATAAACCCATAGGATTTTCTTGGATAATAGTTATTTGATCTTGCTGAAAATTCCAGAAACTTTCTGTTAACAAAAACAATTGTTAAAGATCACCAGAACGTGATAAAATACTGATTCCAATTGCAGTAGATCAATAAACAAATTGTCTAGGTCTTCCTAGTTTTGTGGAATTTTTGGATTTCCAGAAGTTTGCGTTAGTTACAGATTACTACACACTCTTCTGTTTTTGACAGATTCTGTTTTTCGTGTGTTGTTTGCTTATTTTGATGAATCTATGGCTAGTAAAATAGTTTATAAACCATAGAGAAGTTGGAATACAGTAGGTTTAACACCAACATAAATAAAGAATGACTTCATTACAGTACCTTGAAGTGGTGTTTTGTTTTCTTTCGCAAACGGAGCTCACGAGATTTTCTGCTAAGTTTTCTGTTGTGAAGTTTTCAAGTTTTGGGTAAAAGATTTGATGGATTATGGAACAAGGAGTGGCAAGAGCCTAAGCTTGGGGATGCCCATGGCACCTAAAGATAATCTAAGGACAGCAAAAAGCCAAAGCTTGGGGATGCCCCGGAAGGCATCCCCTCTTTCGTCTACTTCCATCGGTAACTTTACTTGGAGCTATATTTTTATTCACCACATGATATGTGTTTTGCTTGGAGCGTCTTGTATGATTTGAGTCTTTATTTGTTAGTTTGCCACAATCATCCTTTCTGTACACACATTTTGAGAGAGACACACATGATTCGGAATTTATTAGAATACTCTATGTGCTTCACTTATATCTTTTGATCTATATAGTTTTTGCTCTAGTGCTTCACTTATATCTTTTAGAGCACGGTGGTGGATTTGTTTTATAGAAACTATTGTTCTCTCATGCTTCACTTATATTATTTTTAGAGTCCTACAAAACAGCATGGTAATTTGCTTAAATTGAGAAATTAGTCCTAAAGTAATATGCATCCAAGATTAGTAAAAATTATCTTATGAGTGTGTTGAATACTATGAGAAGTTTGATGCTTGATAATTGTTTTGGGATATAAAGATGGTGATATTAGAGTCATGCTAGTTGAGTAGTTGTGGATTTGAGGAATACTTGTGTTAAAGTTTGTGATTCCCGTAGCATGCACGTATGGTGAACCGTTATGTGATGAAGTCGGAGCATGATTTATTTATTTATTGTCTTTCTTATGAGTGGCGGTCGGGGACGAGCGATGGTCTTTTCCTACCAATCTATCCCCCTAGGAGCATGAGCGTAATACTTTGCTTTGATAACTTGTAGATTTTTGCAATAAATATATGAGTTCTTTATGACTAATGTTGAGTCCATGAATTATACGCACTCTCTTCCTTCAACCATTGCTAGCCTCTCTAATACCGCGCACTTTTCGCTGGTATCATCCACCCACCATATACCTTCCTCAAAACAGCCACCATACCTACCTATCGTGGCATTTCCATAGCCATTCCGAGATATATTCCCATGCAACTTACCACCATTCCGTTTACTATGACACGCTCCATCATTGTCATATTGCTTCGCATGATCATGTAGTTGACATCGTAGTTGTGGCAAAGCCACCGTTCATAATTCTTTCATACATGTCACTCTTGATTCATTGCATATCCCGGTACACCGCCGGAGGCATTCACATAGAGTCATATTTTGTTCTAAGTATTGAGTTGTAATTGTGGAGTTGTAAGTAAATAAAAGTGTGATGATCATCATTCTTAGAGCATTGTCCCAAGTGAGGAAAGGATGATGGAGACTATGATTCCCCCATAAGTCGGGATGAGACTCCGGACGAAAAATAAAAGGGAAAAAATAGGCCATAAAAAAGAGAAAAGTCCCAAATAAAAAAATGAGAGAAAAAGAGAGAAGGGACAATGCTACTATCCTTTTACCACACTTGTGCTTCAAAATAGCACCATGATCTTCATGATAGAGAGTCTCCTATGTTGTCACTTTCATATACTAGTGGGAATTTTTCATTATAGAACTTGGCTTGTATATTCCAATGATGGGCTTCCTCAAAATGCCCTAGGTCTTCGTGAGCAAGCGAGTTGGATGCACATCCACTTAGTTTCTTTTGTTGAGCTTCCATATACATATAGCTCTAGTGCATCCTTTGCATGGCAATCCCTACTCACTCACACTGATATCTATTGATGGGCATCTCCATAGCCCGTTGATACGCCTAGTTGATGTGAGACTATCTTCTCCTTTTTTGTCTTCTCCACAACCACCATTCTATTCCACATATAGTGCTATGTCCATGGCTCACGCTCATGTATTGCGTGAAGATTGAAAAAGTTTGAGAACACCAAAAGTATGAAACAATTGCTTGGCTTGTCATCGGGGTTGTGCATGATTTAAATACTTTGTGTGGTGAAGATAGAGCATAGCCAGACTATATGATTTTGTAGGGATAACTTTCTTTGGCCATGTTATTTTGAGAGGACATAATTGCTTAGTTAGTATGCTTGAAGTATTATTATTTTTATGTCAATATTAAACTTTTGTCTTGAATCTTTCGGATCTGAATATTCATACCACAATTAAGAGAATTACATTGAAAATTATGCTAATTAGCATTCCACATCAAAAATTCTGTTTTTATCATTTACCTACTCGAGGACGAGCAGGAATTAAGCTTGGGGATGCTTGATACGTCTCCAACGTATCTATAATTTTTTATTGTTCCATGCTATATTATATTCTGTTTTGGATGTTAATGGGCTTTATTGTATACTTTTATATTATTTTTGGGACTAACCTATTAACCGGAGGCCCAACCCAAATTGATGTTTTTTTGCCTATTTCAGTGTTTCGCAGAAAAAGAATATCAAACGGAGTCCAAACGGAATGAAACCTTCGGGAACGTGATTTTCGGAACAAACGTGATCCAGAGGACTTGGAGTCCACGTCAAGAAATCAACCAGGAGAGCACGAGGTAGGGGGCGCGCCTACCCCCTGGGCGCGCCCTCCACCCTCGTGGGGCCCATGTTGCTCCACCGACGTACTTCTTCCTCCTATATATACCTACTTACCCCCAAACTATCAGATACAGAGCCAGAAACGTAATTTGACCGCCGCAACCTTCTGTACCCATGAGATCCCATCTTCGGGCCTTTTCCGGCGCTCCGCCGGAGGGGGCATTGATCACGGAGGGCTTCTACATCAACACCATAGCCTCTCCGATGATGTGTGAGTAGTTTACCTCAGACCTTCGGGTCCATAGTTATTAGCTAGATGGCTTCTTCTCTCTCTTTGGATCTCAATACAAAGTTCTCCACGATTCTCGTGGAGATCTATTCGATGTAATCTTCTTTTGCGGTGTGTTTGTTGAGACCGATGAATTGTGGGTTTATGATCAAGTTTACCTATGAACAATATTTGAATCTCCTCTGAATTCTTTTATGTATAATTGGTTATCTTTGCAAGTCTCTTCGAATTATCAGTTTGGTTTGGCCTACTAGATTGATCTTTCTTGCAATGGGAGAAGTGCTTAGCTTTGGGTTCAATCTTGCGGTGTCCTTTCCCAGTGACAGCAGGGGCAGCAAGGCACATATTGTATTGTTGCCATCGAGGATAACAAGATGGGGTTTATATCATATTGCATGAGTTTATCCCTCTACATCATGTCATCTTGCTTAAAGCGTTACTCTATTCTTATGAACTTAATACTCTAGATGCATGCTGGATAGCGGTCGATGTGTGGACTAATAGTAGTAGATGCAGGCAGGAGTGGGTGTAGTTGTCACGGACGTGATGCCTATATACATGATCATACCTAGATATTCTCATAACTATGCTCAATTCTATCAATTGCTCAAAAGTAATTTGTTCACCCACCGTAATACTTATGCTCTTGAGAGAAGCCACTAGTGAAACCTATGGCCCCCGGGTCTATTCTCCATCTTATTAATCTTCCAACACTTAGTTATTTCTTTTGCCTTTTATTTTACTTTGCATCTTTATTTCTCTTTATCATAAAAATACCAAAAATATTATCTTATCATATCTATCAGATCTCACTCTCGTAAGTGACCGTTGAGGGATTGACAACCCCTTTATCGCGTTGGTTGCGAGGTTCTTATTTGTTTGTGTAGGTGCGAGGGACTCGTGCGTGATCTCCTACTCGATTGATACCTTGGTTCTCAAAAACTGAGGGAAATACTTACGCTACTTTACTGCATCACCCTTTCCTCTTCAAGGTCTGAACTTATCACAAGCAAATACAACTGCTAAGAATTCTTTTTCAGTAGTAGCATAATTTCTCTGGGCATTGTCTAGAGTTTTACTAGCATATTGAATAACATTTAATTTCTTATCAACTCTTTGCCCTAGAACAGCACCTACAGCATAATCACTAGCATCACACATAATTTCAAAGGGTAAATTCCAATCAGGTGGCTGAACGATAGGTGGAGAAATCAATGCTTTCTTAAGTATTTCAAATGCTTCTACACAATCATCATCAAAGACAAATGGTATATCTTTTTGTAATAGATTAGTCAGGGGCCGAGAAATTTTTGAGAAGTCCTTAATGAACTTCCTACAAAAACCGGCATGACCAAGGAAACTTCTTATACCTTTGATGTCCTTGGGACATGGCATCTGTTCAATAGCATCAACCTTGGCTTTATCAACTTCAGTACCTCTCTCAGAAATTTTATGCCCCAAGACAATACCTTCATTAACCATAAAGTGGCACTTCTCCCAATTCAAGACAAGGTTAGTTTCTTCACATCTCTGCAAAACTCGATCAAGGTTGCTCAAGCAATCATCAAAAGAGGATCCATAAACGGACAAATCGTCCATGAGAACTTCACAAATCTTTTCACAAAAGTCAGAGAATATAGCCATCATGCATCTTTGAAAGGTAGCAGGTGCATTACATAAACCAAAAGGCATACGTCTCTAAGCTAAAGTATCGAAAGGGCAAGTAAATGTGGTCTTTGCTTGATCATCAGCTGACACAGGTATTTGACAGAAACCAGAATAACCATCTAGAAAGCAAAAATGTGTATGTTTGGATAATCTTTCAAGCATTTGATCAATGAAAGGCAATGGGTAATGATCTTTTTTGGTTGCTTTATTTAATTTGTGAAAATCAATTACCATCCTATAACCTGTAATAATTCTTTGCGGGACCTATTATGTTTTCATGAATATGTGTGAGTTCTTGATCCTATCTTGCAAGTTTATAGTCACCTACTATGTGTTATGATCCGGCAACCCCGAAGTGACAATAATCGGGACCACTCCCGGTGATGACCATAGTTTTAGGAGTTCATGTATTCACTATGTGTCAATGCTTTGGTCCGGTACTCTATTAAAAGGAGGCCTTAATATCCCTTAGTTTCCGTTAGGACCCCACTACCACGGGAGGGTAGGAAAAAAGATGTCATGCAAGTTCTTTTCCATAAGCACGTATGACTATATTCGGAATACATGCCTACATTACATTGATGAATTGGAGCTAGTTCTGTGTCACCCTATGTTATGACTGTTACAAGATGAACCGCATCTGGCATAATTCTCCATCACTGATCCAATGCCTACGAGCTTTTCAGATATTGTTCTTCGCTAATTTACTTTTCCGTTGCTACTGTTACAATCACTACAAAACCCAAAAATATTACTTTTGCTATCGTTACCGTTACTTCCATATTACTTTGCTACTAAACAGTTTGCTGCAGATACTAAGTTATCCAGGTGTGGTTGTATTGACAACTCAACTTCTAATACTTGAGGATATTCTTTGGCTCCCCTTGTGTTGAATACTCTACCCTTGTATTGACAACTCAATAAATTTGGGTTGAATACTCTACCCTCGAAAACTGTTGCGATCCCCTATACTTGTGGGTTATCAGTCATGTCTACATAGTTCTCTAACCCGTAGGGTCCGCACGCTTAACGTTCGATAACGATTTTGTATTATATGAGATATGTGATTTGGTGACCGAATGTTGTTCGGAGTCCCGGATGAGATCACGGACATGACGAGGAGTCTCGAAATGGTCGAGAGGTAAATATTGATATATATGACGATAGTATTCGGACACCGAAAGTGTTCCGGATGGTACCGGGTACATATCGGGTCATCGAAAGGGGTTCCGGACACCCCGGGCAAAGATATGGGCCTTATTGGGCCAATAGAGGGCCAGACCAGCCCACAAGGGGCTGGTGCGCCCCCATATAGGCCGAAATAGGAGGAGAAGTAAAGGAAGGAAGGGAGAAGGAAAGGGGGGATTCGGCCTCCCCCTTTCCTCCCTCCCCCCTCTCTTTCTTTCCCCCTGCGATACTTATGGAAGGGGGGAGGCAGACTTGGAGGAGGCGCCCAAGTAGGATCCCTCCTACTTGGGGCGCCCCTTGCTGCTCCCCTCCCTCTCCCACCTATATATATGTGGGGGGACCGCTAGAACACACAACATTGATTCCTAGCCGTGTGCGGCGCCCCCCTCCACAGTTTACGCCTCCGGTCATATTCACGTAGTGCTTAGGCGAAGCCATGCGTGTATCACTTCACCATCACTGTCACAACGCCGTCGTGCTAACGGAACACTCCCTCGACACTTTGCTAGATCCAGAGTTTGAGGGACGTCATCGAGCTGAACGTGTGTAGAACTCGGATGTGTCGTACGTTCGGTGCTTGGTCGGTCGGAACGAGAAGAAGTTCGACTACATCAACCGCGTTGTCAAACACTTCCGCTTTAGGTCTACGAGGGTACGTGGACACACTCTCCCCCTCTCGTTGCTATGCATCTCCTAGATAGATCTTGTGTGAGCCTAGGAATTTTTTTTAAATTTCATGCTACATTTCCCAATAGTGGCATCTGAGCCAGGTCTATGCGTAGATGATATGCACGAGTAGAACACAAAGAGTTGTGGGCGGTGATAGTTATACTGCTTACCACCAACGTCTTATTTTCATTCGGCGGTATTGTTGGACGAAGCTGAAGGAAATATGCCCTAGAGGCAAGAATAAAGTTATTATTTATTTCCTTATTTCATGATAAATGTTTATTATTCATGCTAGAATTGTATTAAGCGGAAACTTAGTACATGTGTGAATATATAGACAAAACAAAGTGTCTCTAGTATGCCTCTACTTGACTAGCTCGTTTATCAAAGATGGTTATGTTTCCTAACCATAGACATGTGTTGTCATTTGATGAACGGGATAACATCATTAGGAGAATGATGTGATGGACAAGACCCATTCGTTGGCTTAGCATTATTATCGTTGCAGTTTCATTGCTACTGCTTTCTTCATGACTTATACATGTTCCTCAGATTATGAGATTATGCAACTCCCGAATACCGGAGGAACACCTTGTGTTCTATCAAACGTCACAACGTAACTGGGTGATTATAAAGATGCTTTACTGGTGTCTCCGATGGTGTTTGTTGAGTTGGCATAGATCGACATTAGGATTTGTCACTCTGTGTATCAGAGAGGTATCTCTGGGCCCTCACGGTAATGCACATCACTATAAGCCTTGCAAGCATTATGACTAATGAGTTAGTTGCGGGATGATGCATTACGGAACGAGTAAAGAGACTTGGCGGTAACGAGATTGAACTAGGTATGAGGATACCGATGATCGAATCACGGGCAAGTAACACACCGATGACAATGGGAACAACGTATGTTGTTATGCGGTTTGACCGATAAAGATCTTCATAGAATATGTAGGAGCCAATATGAGCATCCAGGTTCCGCTATTGGTTATTGACCAGAGATGTTTCTCGGTCATGTCTACATAGTTCTCGAACCCGTAGGGTCCGCACGCTTAACGTTCGATGATGATTTGTATTATGAGTTATGTGATTTGATGACCGAAGTTTGTTCGGAGTCCCGGATGAGATCGGGGACATGATGAGGAGTCTCAAAATGGTCGAGAGGTAAAGATCGATATATTGGAAGGCTATTCGGACATCGGAAAGGTTCCGAGTGATTCGGGTATTTTTCGGAGTACCGGAGAGTTACGGGAATTCGCCGGGAGAAGTATTGGGCATTATTGGGCCATACGGGAATAGAGGAGGCAGGCCAAAGGGAAGGAGGCGCGCGCCCCCATGGGTCCGAATTGGACTAGGGGAAGGGGGCGGCGCCCCCCCCCCTTGCC
The DNA here is from genome assembly GCF_002575655.3 of Aegilops tauschii subsp. strangulata. Taxonomy (NCBI): domain Eukaryota; kingdom Viridiplantae; phylum Streptophyta; class Magnoliopsida; order Poales; family Poaceae; genus Aegilops; species Aegilops tauschii. The sequence goes on from NC_053041.3 coordinate 505,865,519, forward strand.
CTTTCCTACTCCCTCTCTCTTTCCCTCTTTCTTCTCTCCTACTCCGGAAAGGAAAAGGGGAAATCTTACTATGACTTGGTAGTCCTAGTAGGACTCCCCACACTTGGCGCACCCCCTCTAGGGCTGGCCTCCTCCTCCTCCCTCCTTTATATACGTGGGCAGGGGACACCCCAAAGGCACAACAGACAATCTCTTAGCCGTGTGCGGTGCCCCCCTCCATGGTTCGGCGGTAGCTTTATAAGATGATCCCTTACTAAAATTTCAAGGTATAATTGTTCTCCCTGAGTATACACCGTTGCGACAGTTCTTCGTGCTGAGACACCACGTGTTGATCGGGTGTGATAAGCTCTACATTCACATACAATGGGTGCAAGCAAGTTTTGCACATGCAGAATACTCGGTTTAAACTTGACGAGCCTAGCATATGCAGATATGGCCTCGGGACACTGGAGACCGAAAGGTCGAGCGTGAATCATATTGTAGATATGATCAACATAGTGATGTTCACCATTGAAAACTACTCCATCTCACGTGATGATCGGACATGGTTTAGTTGATTTGGATCACGTGATCATTAGATGACTAGAGGAATGTCTATCTAAGTGGGAGTTCTTAAGTAATATGATTGATTGAACTTTAATTTATCATGAACTTAGTCCTGATAGTATTTGCATATCTATGTTGTAGATCAATAGCTCGCAAATAGCTTCCCCGTTTATTTTTGATATGTTCCTAGAGAAAACTAAGTTGAAAGATGTTAGTAGCAATGATGCGGACTAGCTCCGTGATCTGAGGATTATCCTCATTGCTGCACAGAAGTATTATGTCCTTGATGCACCACTAGGTGACAGACCTATTGCAGGAGCATATGCAGATGTTATGAACATTTGACCAGCTCAGTATGATGACTACTTGATAGTTTAGTGCACCATGTTTTACGGCTTAGAACCGGGACTTCAAAAAACGTTTTGAATGCCACGGAGCATATAAAATGTTCCAAGAGCTGAAATTGGTATTTCAGACTCATGCCCGAGTCGAGAGGTATGAGACCTCTGACAAGTACTTTGCCTACAAGATGGAGGAGAATAGCTCAACTAGTGAGCATGTGCTCAGATTGTCTGAGTACTACAATCGCTTGAATCAAGTGTGAGTTAATCTTCCAGATAAAATAGTGATTGACAGAGTTCTCTAGTCACTATCAGCAAGTTACTGGAACTTCGTGATGAACTATAATATGCAGAGGATGACGAAAGTAATTCCCGAGCTCTTCGCGATGCTCAAATCGGCGAAGGTACAAGTCAAGAAAGAGCATCAAGTGTTGATGGTTAACAAGATCACTAGTTTCAAGAAAAGGGCAAAGGGATAGAAAGGGAATTTCAATAAGAATGACAAGCAAGTTGTCACTCCCATGAAGAAACCCAAAGCTATACTCAAGCCTAAAACTGAGTGCTTCTACTACAAAGGAAATGGTCACTGGAAGTGGAACTGCCCTAGATACTTGGCGGATAAGAAGGATGGCAAAGTAAACAAAGGTATATTGGATATACATGTTATTGATGTGTGCTTTACTAGTGTTTATAGCAACCCCTCGGTATTTGATACTGGTTCAGTTGCTAAGAGTAGTAACTCGAAACGGGAGCTGCAAAATAAACAGAGACTAGTTAAGGGCGAGGTGATGATGTGTGTTGGAAGTGATTCCAAGGTTGATAAGATCACCATCGCACACTCCCTTTACCTTCGGGATTAGTGTTGAACCTAAAATAAATGTTATTTGGTGTGTGCGTTGAGCATAATATGATTGGATCATGTTTATTGCAATACGGTTATTCATTTAAGTCAAAGAATAATTGTTATTCTGTTAACATGAATAAAACCTTATGTGGTCATACACCCAAGGTGAATGGTTTATTGAATCTCGATCGTAGTGATACACATATTCATAATATTGAAGCCAAAAGATGTAAAGTTAATAATGATAATGCAAATTATTTGTGGCACTGTCGCTTAGGTCATATTGGTGTAAAGTGCATGAAGAAATTCCATGCGGGTGGGCTTTTGGAATCACTTGATTATGACTCACTTGATGCTTGCGAACCATGCCTCATGGGCAAGATGACTAAGACTCCGGAACAATGGAGCGAGCAGCTGACTTATTGGATATAATTCATATTGATGTATGTGGTCCGATGAGTGTTGAGGCTCGCGGCAAGTATCGTTAATTTCTGACCTCATAGATGATTTGAGCAGATATGGGTATATCTACTTGATGAAACATAAGTCAGAAACATTTGAAAAGTTCAAAGAATTTTAGAGTGAAGTGGAAAATCATCGTAACAAGAAAACAAAGTTTCTACGATCTAATCGCAGAGATGAATATTTGAGTTATGAGTTTGGCCTTCATTTAAAACAATGTGGAATAGTTTCACAAACTCACGCCACCAGGAACACCACAGCATAATGGTGTGTCCGAAGGTCATTACTGTACTTTATTGGATATAGTACAATCTATGATGTCTCTTACCGATTTACCACTATCGTTTTGGGGTTATGCATTAGAGACAGCTACATTCACGTTAAATAGGGCACCTTCTAATCCGTTGAGATGACACCGTATGAACTATGGTTTGGCAAAAAACCTAGGCTGTCGTTTCTTAAAGTTTGGGATTGTGATGCTTATGTGAAAATTTTCAACGTGATAAGCTCGAACCCAAATCGGAGAAGTGTGTCTTCATAGGATACCCAAAAGAAAATGTTGGGTACACCTTCTATCACTGATCCGAAGGCAAGATATTCGTTGCTAAAAATGGATACTTTCTAGAAAAGGAGTTTCTCTTGAAAGAAGTGAGTGGGAGGAAGGTAGAACATGATGAGGTAACTGTACCTTCTCCCGAATTGGAAAGTATCTCTTCACTGAAATCAGTTCAAGTGATGCTTACACCAATTAGTGAGGAAGTTAATGATGATGATCATGAAGCTTCGCATCAAGTTACTATCGAACCTCGTAGGTCAACCAGAGTACGTTCCGCACCAGAGTGGTATGGTAATCCTATTCTAGAGTTCATGTTACTTGACCATGACGTACCTACGAACTATGAGGAAGCGATGATGAGCTCAGATTCCGCGAAATGGCCTGAGGCCATGAAATCTGAGATGGGATCCATGTTCGAGAACAAAGTGTGGACTTTGGTTGACTTGCCCGATGATCAGCAAGCCATAGAAAATAAATGGATCTTCAAGAGGAAGACAGACGCTGATAGTAGTGTTACTATCTAAAATGCTAGACTTGTCAAAAAAGGTTTTTGACAAAGTTCAAGGTGTTGACTGCGATGAGATTTTCTCACTCGTAGCGATGCTTAAGTCTGTCCGAATCATGTTAGCAAATTGCCACATTTTATGAAATCTGGCAAATGGATGTCAAAACTACATTCCTTAATGGATTTCTTAAAGAAGAGTTGTATATGATGCAACCAGAAGGTTTTGTCGATCCTAAAGGTGCTAACAAAATGTGCAAGCTCCAGCGATCCATCCATGGACTGGTGCAAAGCATCTCAGAGTTGGAATATACGCTTTGATGAGTTGATCAAAGCATATAGTTTTATACCGACTTGCGATGAAGCCTATATTTACAAGATAGTGAGTGGGAGCACTACAACCTTTCTGATAAGTATATGTGAATGACATATTGTTGATCAGAAATGATGTAGAATTTTCTGGAAAGGATAAAGGAGTGTTTGAAAGGAGTTTTTCATATTGAGCATCAAGATCTATAGAGATATATCAAGACGCTTGATAAGTTTTTTCAATGAGTACATACCTTGACAAATTTTTGAAGTATTTCAAAATGGAACAGTCAAAGAAGGAGTTCTTGCCTGTATTGCAAGGTGTGAAATTGAGTAAGACTCAAAGCCCGACCACGGCAGAAGATAGAAAGAGAATGAAAGTCATTCCCTATGCGTCAACCATAGGTTCTATAAAGTATGCCATGCTGTGTACCAGATCTATTGTATACCCTACACTGAGTTTGGCAAGGAGGTCAAAATTATCCTTAGTGGAATAAGGATATGTTTCTCGATTATGGAGGTGACAAAAGGTTTGTCGTAAAGGGTTACGTCGATGCAAGTTTTGACACTGATCCAGATGACTCTAAGTCTCAATCTGGATACATATTGAAAGTGGGAGCAATTAGCAAGAGTAGCTCCGTGCAGAGCATTGTTGACATAGAAATTTGCAAAATACATACGGATCTGAATATGGCAGACCCGTAGACTAAACTTCTCTCACAAGCAAAACATGATCACACCTTAGTACTCTTTGGGTGTTAATCACATGGCGATGTGAACTAAGATTACTGACTCTAGTAAACCCTTTGAGTGTTGGTCACATGGCGATGTGAACTTTGGGTGTTAATCACATGGTGATGTGAACTATTAGTGTTAAATCACATGGCGATGTGAACTAGATTATTGACTCTAGTGCAAGTGGGAGACTGAAGGAAATATGCCCTAGAGGCAATAATAAAGTTATTATTTATTTCCTTATTTCATGATAATTTTTTATTATTCATGCTAGAATTGTATTAACCGGAAACTTAGTACATGTGTGAATACATAGACAAAACAAAGTGTCCCTAGTATGCCTCCACTTGACTAGCTCGTTTATCAAAGATGGTTATGTTTCCTAACCATAGACATGTGTTTTCATTTGATGAACGGGATCACATCATTAGGAGAATGATGTGATGGACAAGACCCATTCGTTAGCTTAGCATTATGATCGTTGCAGTTTCATTGCTACTGCTTTCTTCATGACTTATACATGTTCCTCAGACTATGAGATTATGCAACTCCCGAATACCGGAGGAACACCTTGTGTGCAATCAAATGTCACAACGTAACTGGGTGATTGTAAAGATGCTCTACAGGTGTCTCCGATGGTGTTTGTTGAGTTGGCATAGATCAACATTAGGATTTGTCATTCCGTGTATCAGAGAGGTATCTCTGGGCCTTCTCGGTAATGCACATCACTATAAGCCTTGCAAGCATTGTGACTAATGAGTTAGTTGCGGGATGATGTATTACAGAACGAGTAAAGAGACTTGCCGGTAACGAGATTGAACTAGGTATGAGGATACCGACGATCGAATCTCAGGCAAGTAACATACAGATGACAAAGGGAACAACGTATGTTGTTATGCGGTTTGACCGATAAAGATCTTCATAGAATATGTAGGAGCCAATATGAGCATCCAGGTTCCGCTATTGGTTATTGACCGGAGATGTGTCTCGGTCATGTTTACATAGTTCTCGAACCCGTCGGGTCCGCACGCTTAACATTCGATGACGATTTGTATTATGAGTTATGTGATTTGATGACCGAAGTTTGTTTGGAGTCCCGGATGAGATCGGGGACATGACGAGGAGTCTCGAAATGGTCAAGAGGTAAAGATCGATGTATTGGAAGGCTATATTCGGACATCGGAAAGGTTCCGAGTGATTCGGGTATTTTTCGGAGTACCGGAGAGTTACGGGAATTCGCCGGGAGAAGTATTGGGCCTTATTGGGCCATACGGGAATAGAGGAGGCAGGCCAAAGGGAAGGGGGCGCGCGCCCCCCCATGGGTCTGAATTGGACTAGGGGAAAGGGGGCGGCGCCCCCCCCTTACCCTTTCCTACTCCCTCTCTCTTTCCCTCTTTCTTCTCTCCTACTCCGGAAAGGAAAAGGGGAATCCTACCAGGACTTGGGAGTCCTAGTAGGACTCACCACACTTGGCGCGCCCCCTGTACGCCCGGCCTCCTCCTCCTCCCTCCTTTATATATGTGGGCAGGGGACACCCCAAAGGCACAACAGACAATCTCTTAGCCGTGTGCGGTGCCCCCCCTCCACAGATACACACCTCGGTCATATTGTCATAGTGCTTAGGCGAAGCCCTGCGCCGGTAACTTCATCATCACCGTCGCCACGCCATCGTGCTGACGGAACTCTCGCTCAGCCTCAACTTGATCAAGAGTACGAGGGACGTCATCGAGCTGAATGTGTGCAGATCGCGGAGGTGTCGTACTTTCGGTACTAGGATCGGTCGGATCGTGAAGACATACGACTACATCAACCGCGTTGTCATAACGCTTCCACTTACGGTCTACGAGGGTACGTGGACTACACTCTCCCCTCTTTTTGCTATGCATCACCATGATCTTGCGTGTGCGTAGGAATTTTTTTGAAATTACTGCGTTCCCCAACAGAAGCGGCCCAGACCAACCTTACATGACCACATTCATGAGACCTGTTCCACCGACAGACATGCAACAAGTTTTGCATAAAGGTGGCTGGCGGGTGTCTGTTTCTCCAACTTTTGAATCGAATTTGACTGTGGCTGGTCCTTGTTGAAGGTTAAAACATCAAACTTGACGAAACACCGTTGTGGTTTTGATGCATAGGTAAGAACGGTTCTTGCTAGAAGCCCGTAGCAGCCACGTAAAACTTGCAACAACAAAGTAGAGGACGTTTAACTTTGTTTTTGCATGGCATGTTGTGATGTGACATGGTTAAGACATGATGTGATATACGTTGTTGTATGAGAGGATCATGTTTTGTAAAAGTTATCGGCAACTGGCAGGAGACTTATGGTTGTCACTTTATTGTATGAAATGCAAACGCCATGTAATTGCTTTACTTTATCACTATGCGTTAGCGATAGTTGTAGAAGCAATAGTTGGCGAGACGACCATGACGCTACGATGAAGATCAAGGTGTCAAGCCGGTGACAATGGAGATCATGACGGTGCTTTGGAGATGGAGATCAAAGAAACAAGATGATGATGGCCATATCATGTCACATATTTTTATTGTATGTGATGTTTATCTTTTATGCATCTTATTTTGCTTAGTATGGCGGTAGCATTATAAGATGATCCCTTACTAAAATTTCAAGGTGTAAGTGTTCTCCCTGAGTATGCACCGTTGCGATAGTTCATCGTGCTGAGACACCACGTGATGATCAGGTGTGATAGGCTCTATGTTCTCATACAACGGGTGCAAGACAGTTTTGCACATGCGAAATACTTGGGTTAAACTTGACGAGCCTAGCATGTACAGTCATGGCCTCAGAATACTGGAGACCGAAAGGTCGAACATGAATCATATAGTAGATATGATCAACATAGAGATGTTCACCAATGAAGACTACTCCATCTCACGTGATGATCGGACATGGTTTAGTTGATTTGGATCACGTGATCATTTAAATGACTCGAGGGATGTCTATCTAAGTGGGAGTTCTTAAGTAATATGATTAATTGAACTTAATTTATCATGAACTTAGTCCTGATAGTTTTTGCATATCTATGTTGTAGATCAATGGCCTGTGCTACCATTCCCTTGAATTTTAATGCGTTCCTAGAGAAATCTAAGTTGAAAGATGATGGTAGCAACTACACGGACTGGGTCCGTAACTTGAGGATTATCCTCATTGTTGCACAGAAGAATTATGTCCTTGATGCACCGCTAGGTGTGCCACCCCCTCCAGCAACTGCAGACGTTATGAACGCCTGGCAGTCGCGTGTTGATGACTACTCGATAGTTCAGTGTGCCATGCTTTACGGCTTAGAATCGGGACTTCAAAGACGTTTTGAATGTCATGGAGCATACACTACTGCAGGTTGCTGCTAACGCGACACTACGATCAGAGACCCTTCGATGAAACTGTGTGCGATGCAATGATAGCAAATGGTGGTGTAAAAACCGTCAAAAAGGTGCAAAACGTTTGCAATGGCGGATGCATCAAACACGGTTCAGATTTTAGTTGTGTGTGCGATGCAGGGCACACGGTTCAGTTCAATTAACTTTAGGCGATGAGGAGGAACAAAAGAAATGGGCAGCCAGATGAAGGTGTGTGCGCGATATACAGCATACGGTTCACTCGGATGAACTGTTTGTGATTAGGCAACACAAAAGAAACGGTCAGCCAGATCAAGGTGTGTGCGATATACGGCGTGCGGTTCACTCGGATGAACTGTTTGCTTTGAGCCAAGAGAACACAAACGGTTCAATATAACACGATGTGTGTGATACGCGGCAAACAGGTCTGTAATCGGAAACGTGTGGGAAGACCTATAACAACACAGACGATTCCTGCTAACAAGCCATGTGTGTTGTGAGCAAATGATTGCTGGTATACAATTGTGAGTGATTAATGAAAACATCACCGACGGGTTCCATTGTTTAGTCCGTGTGCGATGTGATTTTCTTTGTCCGCACAACATCTACGCTTTGTCTAGAGAGCATCGACATATATATTAAAAAGACAGCATTCCATAACCAAATTAAGCATACAATTACACAAGTGATGACACACATAACACTTCCACACACCAAAGTAAGAAATTACATGCATACTAAACTAGGAGAAATGAGGATCTAATCATCTACTTATTGTTGCGACGACGCTTGCCATTGCTCTACCTCCGGCTAGATCCCTGGCCGTTTTGGGGAAGGAGGCACTTCCTCATGTCAACGATCCGCCTGTACATGTCGTAGCTCGTGTATGCCTCCTTGGCCGCGTACACGACGTGAGCTTTGTCGAGTATCTCTGTCAGCGTCCTGGGAACGGGGGTCCCCAGACTTGCCTGCTTGCGGCCCACGACGTGGCTCTACCAGCGGCCCAGTACAGCCTGTCTTCACCAACAAACACTCAAGACCCTTGCGAGGGGCCAAGCCTCGCAAGGCGGACGACACAAGACCTCCTCGGGAGCAGCTTCACCAGGCTGGCTCGCGAGGGACGGAGAGATCAAGGCAAGGGACACCTCACGAGGTTCAAGTGATGCAAGCCATGACGTTTGGAGCCAAGCGGGCGCAAGGCGGGCGCCAGCACGCACAGTGTCCTTGTTTCCTCTTTGGTGCTAATGGGGCAAGTGCAGGCGAGGAGTCACCGTGGACCAGCAGGACGGCAAAACGGAGGTCACCATGGAGCCCAAGACGGCGTCACCACCAGAGCCTTTGGCAGGCGAAGACTACTTTTGTCAGGATAACTTGTACTAGTTGTCCCCCTTCAAACTGGTCGTTGCTTGCTCCCTTCCCGCTCAATATTTGTGGAGAGGACCAAGGCCCCTATGAATAGGACTAGCCACCACAGTAGAGGGAGGGGGTCGGAGACGAAATGATCTGGGACAGGATCCACTCCATCCTCACACCCACCAAGCACAAGAACACCTCTCCTCAGGAGGCTGTTCTTCCCCTTGTACTGTTCATCCTCAGCCCGAGAGGCAACCCACCACCACCACACTAGAGTAGGGTGTTACACCACATCGGTGGCCCGAACCAATATAAATCTTGTGTCTCTTCTGTTGCGAGTTTGTCAAGCTAGGCTCTGAGATCGCGGTGAGGGTGAGGGCGTGATTAGGTAGGGGGAGATCTTCATGCGCACCCCAGTGTTCGAACCTCAAGGGTTTTGCCGGAACCCGAAATCTGACATTTGGCGCGCCAGGTAGGGGTGCGTCGGAGTTTTCCTTCCGCCGATCCGCGTCCCATCACTTCATCGCCTCCATGTCGGACGTCCATTGAGCCCGCGCTAAGCGTAGGGCCGCCCTCGCCGCCCGCGTCGCTCAGACGGCTCCTGTCGGCGGGCCTCCCCGTCGTTCTCCGTCGCCTGCCGCCAACGCCGCCACCGGCCCGGCGGGGAACGAGCAGCAAGCATCCTCGCTGCACCCCTCGGTGCGGCGGGACGGCCGCACCGCCACCCCGTCGCTGACTTCGGTCGGCTCGTCATCTCACGCTCGTCGCGCTCCCACGGACGCGCAGGCCGCGCTGCTCATGGCACACGAGCTCCTGTGCTACCGCCCCGTCAACGACCTCTATGAGGACTGGCTCGACCGCATCGCCGAGCTCGTCAGCGCCGCTGGGGGCTCTCCCGTGCCGTCCTTTTCGCTGCCTCACCCTCCGCCAGCTGCGGGCGACGTGGCTCACGCAGCGCCTCCGCCACCTCTGCCCCAAGACGGCGTCCTGGCGCCAAGGCGTGCGGCCCCCCGGTGCGACCCACCGCGTCCGGCGCCCGCGCAAGAGGAAAGAAGCTGCCAAAAAATCCCTCGGCCGCGAGAGAACGTTCCCCTGCTCCCCCACCACCACGGCAAGACCGTGTGCCGCCTGCGATGGCGGTGCACGGACATCAAGGGCAGGCTCCACATCAGCAAAGGGTACCGGTGGCCACCGCGGGCTGCCGCGCCTTCACTCCCGAGCTGCATAGCGTCGCATGGCCGGGCAAGTTCAAGCCAGACCTGCCTCCTCGCTACGACGGCACCCCCGACCCCCCGGAGTTCCTGCAGCTCTACGAGCTGAGCATCGAGGTAGCCAACGGTGACGAAAAAGTCATGGCGAACTGGTTACCCATGGCTCTCAAAGATGGTGCCCGCTCATGGCTCCTGAACCTGCGTCCAGGCTCCATATCCTCCTGGAACGAGATGCGCGACCGCTTTGTCGCCAACTTCCAGGGCACTCGCGACCGCCCTCCGGCCGCGGGTGACCTGCGCCGCATCAAGCAGCAGCCAGGGGAGACCCTCCAGAAGTACATCCAGCGCTTCAACAACGTTCGCCTCAAGATCCCCAAGGTGATGGACGAGGCCATCATCTGCGCATTTTCTGATGGTGTCCACGACGTCAAGATGAAGGAGGAGCTCACCATCCACGAGGAGTTGTGCATGACCTCGGAGCTGTTCAACCTGGCGACCAAGTGCGCAAGAGCTGAGGAAGGGCGCCTTTCCCTCCTCGAGCTCCCAGCTGCTGACCCCGAGGAGAAGAAGGCCAAGGCCAAGGACGTGAAGCGCAAGGGAGTGGTCGTGCTCGCGGGGGAGCCAGACACGAAACGCGGCCGGGACCAGCCCGAGTCATCCAAGAGCAGCCGACCATTCTACGTCTTTCACAATGTTCACATCCACAACACCAACGACTGTCAAGAGCTCAGGGCCATTCGAGACGGACGCTTCGGTCGGCGCCCCGAGCGCAACGACCAGGTCTACGGCAGAGGAGGAGGACGCGGCAGAGGACGCTGGGACGACCGTGGCCCTCGCCAGGAGTGGCATGACCGGCCTCGCGAGGACCGCTGGCAGGACCAACCTCGCGAAGGCACCAGCTGGCATGATCAGCCTCGCGAGGACCGCCCTCAGGGCAATGCCAGACTTTCACCGTTGCTGCCACCGCCAAGAAGCAACAACAACCACCATCAAGACGAGGGGGCTGGGGGCTTCCAGGAGCCGCGTGCTATCGCCTGCATCTTGGGCGGAGCTCAAGCCCTAGCCTCTTAGCGTATCTTCAAGCAGTTTGCTCGCGAGGTGAACGCAGTCCTCCCCAGGCTCGAGGCCACGCGCCCACTCAGGTGGTCCAAGTGCGCCATCACCTTCAGCTCAGCAGATCAGCTCAAGTGCGCGGCCACCGATGGCGCCCTCCCGATGCTTTGCTCGCCCGTCATCAGCAACGTGCAAGTTACCAAGACCCTCATCGACGGCGGCGCAGGGCTTAATGTCCTGTCCGTTGAGACGTTTGACAGCCTTCAAGTGCCCTACGATCAGCTTCAGCCCACCAAGCCTTTCTCAGGAGTAACCAACGGTTCCACCATCCCAATAGGACAGGTCCGCCTCCCTGTCACCTTCGGGTAGCGCGACAACTACCGCACCGAGCTCATCGACTTCGACGTCGCCCACATCTGCCTGCCGTACAATGCCATCCTCGGGTACCCGGCCCTGGCCAAGTTCATGGCAGTGACACACCACTACTACAACGTCCTCAAGATGCCAGGAAGCGGCGGGATCATCACAGTCCCCTGCGAAGAAAGAGATGCGGTGTGCTCCCTCGAGCGCGCCTTCCAAGCAACGTCAATCGAAGACCCCGACAACAATGCAGCATACTACCCTCCTGAGGTCGTCCCCAAGAAGAAGAAGCAGCTACTCCACATCGGGCCTCAGGAGAGCGGCGCTGCAAGTGGTGCCTCGTCATGATCGGCACACACGCCTGGGGCGCCTCCCTCCCTCGCATAGGAAGGCGTGCCCAGCGCCCTCCTCGGGCAGGGCTCGGGGGCTCTCTTCTGGATGGCCTCCGACCTTGCCAACATCACGAGGGAGGCGCTCGGGCACCACGTGGAGGCGTGCTTTGCAGCACGGTTCCCTCAGGAGGACACCGGGCAAGGAGCGCCCGACGCTCAGGAGTTTATTGCCAAGAGCACTCAGGAACTGCAAGACGCGAGAGCCATGCGCGGCGAGTGGCGTGACTCCCCATCCAGGCGAGGATGGTGGGTTGCACGTCTGCATCGATGTCCCAGTGCTCAACAGGGCCGCATCTCAATAGCTCTTCTGGCCTTTGCGCGTGGGACGCTACGAGGGCCCGCCTCACAGCTACGTTCGCATGCCCTTTGGCCTGCCGAGCGTGGCGTCCGCCTTCCAGCGCAACCTGCAGAGCATCCTTGCGGCTCAGGAGGCCAGGCACCACGCAGTCCTGGCGGAGATAGAGACGGTCCTCAAGGAACCGCCTGGACCCCCAGAGCCTCCCAAGGATGAGGGCCCCGGTGGCTCGTGAGGAGCAACCCCTTCGTCACGCGTCTTCAGCTGCCCCAACATTCCTTCAAAAACAGAACCAGGTGACATTCTCCAAGTTTATTTAGCTGGGAGTGCCCCTCGGGCTGCATCATTCCCAGGCCGCGTGGGTCCGTCCCTGTGGCATGTATCCGTTTACATCTTTAGCTTACCTTGATGGGGGCGCCCCTCGGGCTGCATCATCCCCAAGCTGCTCGGCTCTGACCTAGTGGCGTGTATCGTTCTTGCATTTACCTAAGCTAGTTTGCTTCTCATGCATGATCTACCTATGACTATCACTTGCTTGATTGTCACCTACCACGGGAGCCGTTCACGCTGGCACGGCGCTTGTGCTTGGGTCCGTCCTTGCAACGTCGATAAATCTGAGCGGTCGAGCTCTGACCCGCGGCACACTCCGCGCGCGTCACCTCACCAGGCACTCAGTGCCTTCATTCTCTTGCGGAGTGACCAGTGGCCGGCCGGCAATTACAATGGCAATCTGTGCCCTTCCCCGTGCTGACTTGCAGGAAGCTCCTGAGGACAACAACAGGCGGCACCAGGGGCTCCCTCTTCTCCCATGCGATTCGCTTGCGCGTTAAAAGGGGTGCTCCCTGGCCTTGTCCACGGCATCGCGACCTGGCATACCAGCGGCGACTGAGCTCGCTCGAGGGCCGGGACCCGAGGATGTAGAGCACGAAGGAGGGCGTGGGGAGGAAGGGGAAGTTCGCACGGGCCTAACCGAGTTGCGCCACAGACGCCAACGCACGAGTCTGGCGCAACGCAAGGAAACGACTCCAAACTACCAAGATAAGTTTCGCACTCGGAATCCACCAATCGCTTTGACACGGGATTCTCTCTTGCGGCAGCTCTGTCACGGCAATGTCGCCTCCCTTTCTTACCTCTCGGCAGCCGCTTGCACGCTAAAGGGGACCTCCTGAGCATCGCGTCTCAGGAGCTCTTACTGTACCTTGGGCCGCTCACCTCCTGGCCTTGACCACGGCATCACGACCTGCCATACCAGCGACGGCTGCAGCCTGCCTGGGGACCGGGACCTGTCAACGTAGAGCACCAAGCCGTCGCGAGGATAGAAAGGGGAGACTGAGCCGAAACAGGACGTGCGCCCGCACAATTTCATGATAAGGATAATATCAACAAAAGACATTACGGGCCCTTTACACACCCCCGCGGGGTTCTTCTCGATTCCTTGCAGGAAACAAAGGGAAGGAAATTCAAGGAGCCCTAGCTACACACGCCAGCGCAACCGACGCCACCATCAACAGTGGGCCAAGGGAGGCCGGCGCCAACCCCATCTAGATCAGCAACGGCGGCGGCCGAATGCTGCAGCCTTGCTCCGGGCGCGGCGAGAGCTCGGAGCATGTAGTTGTCGTCGCTCATCTCCGCAGTCTCGTAGGGCTCGGGAAGGTCGCTGGACTCCCAAGCGTCATTACTGCTGCTAGAGGAACCGCTGGCGGGGTAGTCCTGACGGCCTTGTCCCGGGCAGCACACCAAGCGGCGGCCTTCCGCGTCGAAGACCTTGAAGAACATGGTCGAGGCGCCGTCGTACTCGAAGTGGATCGCAAGGGCGCCTTCTGCACGGCAAACCTGGGCGACCTCGCCCCAGCCTCGGGTCATGAAGAGCTTGCCCGAGGAGATGACTTCAACTTCCGCTCCGGTCGCCGGGGCGTCACAGTCGGCGTGCTGCAGCCACAGCTCCAGAGGGCCCCTCGGCGGCATCTCGGCGGAGAAGAACTGGGGGAAGCAGATCCAAGTGCGCGGAGGCATCGCCGCCCACAGCAGGAGCTCATGTGAGGAGTCCGCGGTGTGGACTCCTAGGGGGACAGCGTGCGTTACCGCGGCGCGGCGACCGCGGCCCCGGCACGGGCGGCGGCGCTCGCCGCCTCTTCCTCCTGAGCCCTCGACCTGGGCGTATAAAGGCAGCGGATACCCGGGAGGTGGCCGCTCACTCCAGGGCCTCGTCGCCTCAGGAATCACGACAATGTCGCGGCGGTAGACCGGCCTCTTCTTTGGTGGAAGCGGCCCGGGCTCGTCGTAGGGAATTTTTCCCTTCTCTGCGGCTAAAAACCTCCGAATAGGCGCCATCGGTGTTGCTACTAGCAATGGAGCAAGGGAGAAGAAGCGAGCGGAGCAGGAAGAGATGGGCGACGGGGGCTTCGCCTCCCTCCTCATTTATAGCCCAAGGGAGGCCAACCGTCGACCTCCACGATCCCAGGTAATGATAACCATTTTTGTGTGCAGCAGGGACTCGTCAAGTCGGGCAGTTGCCGAGGCAGCGTGGGGAAGCGGAGACGCCCACGTCCAATCAATCGCCACACGTCGACCAAGGCCGCAGGCTTTTGGGGCCCGCGGCGCTCCGCACTTGCCCTTTGGCTTCGCCTCGAAGCCAAGCCCGAGCGCACCTTGGGCCCGTGGGCTACTGTCGGCGTCCTGGGAACGGGGGTCCCCAGACTTGCCTGCCTGCGGCCCACGGTGTGGCTCTACCAGCGGCCCAGTATGGCCTGTCTTCACCAGCAAACACTCAAGACCCTCGCGAGGGGCCAAGCCTCGCGAGGCGGACGACACAAGACCTCCTTGGGAGCGGCGTCACGAGGCTGGCTCGTGAGGGGCGGAGAGATCAAGGCAAGCGACACCTCGCGAGGTTCAAGTGATGCAAGCCATGAAGACTGGAGCCAGGCGGGCGCCAGCACGGGCAGTGTCCTTGTTTCCTCTTTGATCCTAACGGAGCAAGCGCAGGCGAGGAGTCCCGAGGCCATAAAAACTTCAACCATAAAAACTTAACAAAAACTTTGTGAGATCTGTTAGTATAACAAAAAAGATCACTACTATAAGTACTTTTGCAAACCAATTCATATTTATTTTTGCATTGTAGCTACTGTAATATAACTTTCCATGGCTTAATCCACTGATAGAAATCAATAGCTTCATCAAAACAAGCAATCAATGCATCAAAAACAGAATCTGTCTTAAACAGGACAGTCCGTAGTAATCTGGAAGTTTAGTATACTTCTGTAACTCCTAAAATTATGAACTAAATTTGACAATTTGAAAATTTTGTACAGAAGTAATGTGCAAAAAGTTTCAGACCCATTTTACTTTCCAGCAAAAAATGTAAATTCACGCACTACAGCCAAAGTTTCTGTTTTTGTTCTGCACATAGTAAACAAGCAATCTAATCATCCTAAAACCAAAGCTTGGCACATTATTTTTATAATACAATGGATATATACAAGGGGATAATTATTTACAGAGAAGCTTCCATGAAAAATTCTACATTGTTTCCGTGAGCATGAACACAAGTGCTCAAGGTCGACCCTCACTTCTTCAATGCATAACTTTCCAATCACGTCTCTTTTTGAAAAACTTTTTAGGCATGAAAGGCAAGTAATTTTTTTTGTATTTTCATTCTTTTAAATTTTTTTGTATGTTTCACCCACAACTAAACAGAAACAAAAAGGAAAAACAAAATCTACTTAGTGAAGAAAGCAAACAAGCACACACGAGAATATCAACCCCACGCTATTGCTCCCCGGCAACGGCGCCAGAAAAGAGCTTGATAATCCCCAAGTGCAGGGAATCATCGTAGAAATTTCCAAAGGTGGAAGTGATAAGTATGGAGTGTCGAACCCACAAGGAGCTAAAAGGTAAGATCAATATTCTCTCAAGCCCTATCTGCCACTGATACAACTCTACGTGCACCGAACGTTTGCTTCCAACTAGAAACGAGAAATAAAACTACGTTGTGGGTATGAAGAGGATAACGTTGCATGATATCGGAGAGCTAAAATATAAAAGTAGGGGCTATTATCATAAAGTTAGAATAAATTACTAAATATTATAAATAGCGAGTGTGGAATAATGGTGGATCGGTGTGCGGAATTGTCCAAGGCAATTGTTAACAAGACCGGTAATCACTATTGCAGTTTCATATGATGGAGAGGCATAAGCTAACATACTTTCTCTACTTGGATTATATGCACTTATGATTGGAACTCTAGCAAGCATCCGCAACTAATAAAGATCATTAAGGTAAAACCCAACCATAGCATTAAAGCATCAAGTCCTCTTTATTCCCATACGCAACAATCCCTCTTACTCGGGTTTGTGTTTCAGTCACTCACCAACCCACTATAAGAGAATCATGAACATATTGCAACACCCTACAACGGGAATCCCTCACGCTTGCGCGACACGGAGGGCACCATAGGACAGCACCAAAGTAAAACATACAACTCATACCAATCTAGATCATCAATCAACCCAATGACAAAAGATATCTACTCAAAACATCATAAGATGGCAACACATCATTGGATCATAATATGTGGCATAAAGCACCATGTTCACGAAGGGATTACAGCGGGGTGCGAGAGAGTGGACCGCGTAAAAGAGATGAGGATGGTGATGATGATGGTGATGTTGATGAAGACGATCACCGTGGCGATGATTCCCCTCCCGTTGGAACTCCGGCGCCACCGGAAGAGAGGAGGAGAGATTCTCCACCTTGTGCTTCCTCCTCCATGGCCTCCACCCTCTGGTCCTTGGCCTTCATGGTGATGATGGCCCCTCCGGGATACTCCTCCATGGCCACCGGTGATGATGGCCCCCTCCGGCAGGGTGCCGGAGAGGGCCTAGATTGACTTCTCGTGGCTACAGAGGCTTGCGGCGGCGGAACTTCCGATCTAGGTTTCTTTCTGGAAGTTTGGGTATATATATAGAAGAGTTTTGCGTTGATTTCATGTTAGGGGGGTCTCCGGGCTGTCCATGAGGCAGGGGGCACGCCCTAGGGGGGTGGGCGTGCCCCCCACCCTCATGGGCAGACCGGGACTCTTCTGGCCTGCTTTTGGTACTCCGTGGGCTTCTTCTGGTCCAAAAATGATCTCCGTCAAGTGGCACATCAATTGGACTCCGTTTAGTTTTCCTTTTCTGCGATACTCTAAAACAAGGAGAAAACAGAAACTGGCACTGGGCTCTAGGTTAATAGGTTAGTCCCAAAAATCATATAAAATATCATATAAATGCATATAAAACATCCTAGAAGGATAGTATAATAGCATGAATACTTCATAAATTATAGATACGTTGGAGACGTATCAAGGACCAAGGCCCCTATAAATAGGATTAGCCACCACAGTAGAGGGAGGGGGTCAGAGACGAACTGATCTGGGACAGGATCCACTCCATCCTCACACCCACCAAGCACAAGAACACCTCTCCTCAGGAGGCTGTTCTTCCCCTTGTACTGTTCATCCTCAACCCTAGAGGCAATCCACCACCACCACACCGGAGTAGGGTATTATACCACATCAGTGGCCTGAACCAGTATAAATCTTGTGTCTCTTGTGTTGCGAGTTCGTCAAGCTAGGCTCTGAGGTTGCGGTGAGGGTGAGGGCGTGATTAGGTAGGGGGAGATCTTCGTGCGCACCCCAATCTTCGAACCTCAAGGGTTTTGCCGGAACCCGAAATCCGACAATCTCCATCCAGGCCGAGTGCCGGGCACGCTTCTCCTTGTTGCAGGCATCCCTCATGTCTCTGTAGTAGGGGTCGATGATGGCCTCGGCGAGGTGAACCAGTGAGTCCTTCTCATGCTCCTTGCTCCCCCAGATCTTGTATTGGCCCTGGATGTCGACAAGATTTGGCAGGCGATGCCCGAATTCTCGAGAGCCTTTACATCATTAGTGATGTCCACCGTAGCGAACATGTAGTGGGGCTGTTGACAAACCTGGTGAAACGCTCGCAAGGCCTTGCGGCCAGGCAGTAGTGGTAGACGAGGACGTGGTGGCGCATGCACATCTGGGCGACGGCGACATTCGGACGAGACCCGGCACGAGCGCGGGTGCTCGAGGTCGAACCCGACCACCTTGTACTTCTCCTCGGCAAGCAACAGATCCATGATGTGGATGGAGTGCTCCACCCAGACCGGGTCGTCGGTGTATGCTACCTCTTGAGCATGCGTTGGTTTTCCCTTGAAGAGGAAAGGGTGATGCAGCAAAGTAGCGTAAGTATTTCCCTCAGTTTTTGAGAACCAAGGTATCAATCTAGTAGGAGACTACACACAAATCGCCTAGTACATGCACAAACAATCAAGAATCTTGCAACCAATGCGATAAAGGGGTTGTCAATCACTTCACGGTCACTTGCAAAAGTGAGATCTGATAAAGATAATAAGATAAATATTGTTGGTATTTTTGTTGTATAGATTGGAAAGTAAACATTGCAAAATAAACAGCGACAGAAATTGGCAAGTTGATGGGAAACTAATATGATGTCAAATAGACCCGGGGGCCATAGCTTTCACTAGTGGTTTCTCTCATGATAGCATATATTACGGTGGGTGAACAAATTACTGGCGAGCAATTGATAGAAAAGCGCATTGTTATGAGAATATCTAGGCATGATCATGAACATAGGCATCACGTCCGTGTCAAGTAGACCGAAATGATACTGCATCTACTACTATTACTCCACACATCGACCGCTATCCAGCATGCATCTAGAGTATTAAGTTCATAAGAACAGAGTAACGCATTAGGCAAGATGACATGATGTAGAGGGATAAACTCAAGCAATATGATATAAAGAGCAAAAAACAGCAACTGGCACTGGGCCTCCGATTAATAGGTTAGTCCCAAAAAATAATATAAAAGAGCATATTAAAGCCCATTAAACATCCAAAACAGATAATATAATAACATGGAACGATCAAAAATTATAGATACGTTGGAGACGTATCAGCTTCCCCAAGCTTAATTCCTGCTCGTCCTCGAGTAGGTAAATGATAAAAACAGAATTTTTGATGTGGAATGCTACCTAACATAATTTTCAATGTAATTTTCTTTATTGTGGCATGAATGTTCAGATCCGAAAGATTCAAGACAAAATTTTAATATTGACATAAAAATAATAATACTTCAAGCATACTAACCAAGCAATTATGTCTTCTCAAAATAACATAGCCAAAGAAAGCTCATCCCTACAAAATCATATAGTGTGTCCATGCTTCATTTTCGTCACACAAAATGCTCTCATCATGCACAACCCTGATGCACTACAAAAAAATACACTTCCGTGATGATACGTGTTTGTCACAGTAGGTCGCGTTTTCTGTCATGAATGTACATCCATGACAAATTTATGACAAAATCAAGATAGTCATACCTGTGCTGTCGTAGAAGTGTTCCATGACATTGCCAAAATTATCATCCCGGAAGTGTCCACTTCCATGACGATAAATCGCGCGTCACAGAAGTTCTTTTGTCAAGGGTGACCGACACGTGGCATCCACCGTAACGGAACGCCGTTAAGCTATCGGGTCGGATTTTGGATCCGATAACCCGTTAACAGCCACGACCAATGCCGATTTTCCACGTGTAAAATTCTCATTGGCTGACGGACCGACACGTGGACCGGCCCAAAATTGGCCCACAAGGTTTAAATGGGCCGGCCCAACCGAAGGCCCATAAGATTTAGCGGACCATAATGGGCCGGCCCAGCTAAAGGCCCACAAAATTTAGCGGACCATAATGGGCCGGCCCAGCTAAAGGCCCACACGATTTTGCAGACCATAATGGGCCGGCCCAGCTAAAGGCCCACAAGATTTTGCGGACCACAATGGGCCGGCCCAGCTAAAGGCCCACAAGATTCTACAGACCATAATGGGCCGGCCCAGCTAAAGGCCCAACATTCTCTGTCAAATCGGCCCGTCAACGGCCTGTCCTAAACTTGTCATCAACGCGGCCCATGGTCACTTCTGGCCCGTTAACAGTCCGCTAAGTAATTGGGCCGAATTACGGCCCGGTGTATTTCCGGCCTGTTAGAGGTCCGGCTTCATTTGGGCCCATTTACAGGCCATCAAAACTTTCGGCCCATAAACAACCATGAAGGATTTGGGTCATATTCGGCCATGTCTGACGTTCGGCCTGTTAGAGGCCCACTATAGCTTTGGGCCACTTTCGGCCTGTTGTCATTTTCGGCCTGTTAACGCCGGACGTAAACCATGGGCCATATGTGGCACAATGTCATATCGGGCCCATTAAGGGCCCATATAAAAATGACGATAATCTAGCCCGACCGAAGTTCCGGCCTGTTAAAGGCCCGTGTATTAGGTCGGCGCATTTACGGCCCGTCCGAATTTCGGCCTGTCAAAGATCCGCATCGTAAATGGGCCACTATTTCGGCCTGCTAAGTCCAGTGGGTTATTTGAAACAATCAAGGCCCAATCTCACTTTCGGTCTATTAAAGGCCCATGTTTTTTATGGGCTCGAGATATTTACACATGTAAACGGCCTATTTTTACTAAGGGCCCAAATTATGTTTAGGCCTGTTAAAGGCCCACTATGGGCACAAGCCTACCAGAAAAATATGAAAGCTTATGCTGATTTAGGCCCAGATATTTTTAGTGGGCTACATGCCAATTTCGGCCCGTAATCGTTTTTAGCCCAATTGGAATGGGCCCGACGAATGTTGGCATGTTGGGCTCCTACGAAGCTTTCGTCCGAATACATTACTAAGATAAACCTACACTATACAAAAATAGCGTCGTAATTACTATAGCCTGAGGCAGCATCATAAATGTTGTATCACAACAAAATAAATTCCAACCATACAACAAAAGGCCTGTTGGCATAAAGTTTACAGTCCTTCCAGATAAAAGCACCATCAGATGTATAGAAGCACAGATCATTTGACCTGAGTGCTAATGTTTCAGGCTGTAGAATCTGATGGAGCAGCACGATCTCCACATTTTTTCCGCCATTGCTCTTGAACAACGAAGCGAATGTCTGATAGTCTGGTTTCAAAACCATTCATATCTTGACGACATTTCTCAACCACTATTGTTTTCGAAACAACGTCCATTAGGGATTGGACTTGTGTCTGGAGCACAGATATATCACTCTGTCTAGCAGGAAGATTTTGTTCAGTAGGCGATTTGGACGAGGTTACCTTGACAACCAACCCAGAATTACGCAGGAAGGTGCTTTTTGCACTTTTAGTGGAGAGATACTGACGCACTGCAGCAAGAGGTGACATTGTGCCTGTAGTAGCCTCGTCACCTTCAGGTGGTTGTGGCTGTACAATCATTTGTTCCATAGCTTCCTGAAAGTTTGAACTTGTAGATAGTGTACCAGATAAGTTACTAATGAGACAAAAACAAACAAAGTAGGTTAAACGTTTATACATAACTTATTTTGGTGAACTACTGTAATACATTAGCATGTATTGTAGTGCCAACTACATAATAAAATCACTTTCGAAACATATGTCCATGTAGCATGCCTACTGTATTGTCTATTTCCTCACATTCGTTGACATCTAAGGATAAAGAGACATGGTTTAAAGTAGGATGAACATAGTATGACATCATTCATATCATGGGCAAACAGATATAAAACAAACTGGCTATTTTATCATGGTGTGCGCACGTGAACATAACAACTAGATTACAGATCAAGACCAAAATAATATTCGTCATCTCTTTTAAACCATGTAAGGTGAAATGATACGTTAAGACAACTGTGAATAAAAGTGAACAGAGTAACTGACACTGGCTGCAAACCAATTAGTTAAATGACCACATCACAGTACCAATCAGTTCAAGGCAGGAGGAGTAAGGACTTACAACAACGGCTTGAACTGGTGTGCTCATGCCCTTCATCTTGCTGGTGTGGCAATCCTTGAAGATTTGCACTGCATTCGGTTCAGGTTCTTTTTGGTCCGCACAGGCTTTCCTCTGTATTTGGAACAAGTCAATATAGATACGATAATATGGCACAAAAAGAAGAAGGAAGTAGCAGCTATTTACAAGAGCCTTGCAGTGTGCAATGTAGCTACAAGATCCTGTTGTCTGTTGGAATTTCACTTTAGAACGGTTGGTTTTGTTCTTCAAACAGTTAGCCTAGAAGAAGATACACTTGTAAGGCACATACATAAATACAAGTTCAATATGTGGTCTGATCAAATACATATAGCCTACCTGATACTTTGTATCAGACCAGTGTTTAACGAGGGCTGTCCAGTCTTCATCTGTAATATATTCCACTAGAGATGTTTGGGCGATTTCATTGTTAGCCTTGCCTTCAAAGTGAGATTTTCTAAGGTGGTACCGATACTATCGCAGAGCAGACTAAAACATATGAGT
Source organism: Aegilops tauschii subsp. strangulata (assembly GCF_002575655.3). NCBI lineage: Eukaryota > Viridiplantae > Streptophyta > Magnoliopsida > Poales > Poaceae > Aegilops > Aegilops tauschii. The sequence continues at coordinate 505,888,219 of NC_053041.3, forward strand.
GCATGCTTGTTTAGTGGCATCATCTTTCGGATCCAACTTGAACCTCATCTGTTGAAAAAAGAATGTGAGTCTTATTAGGAGGAAGCTAGAAAGTATGGGACAGAGCAATACAATATTACTAGTTGCGATGAATAACATTACTTATGGATAAATGGTCAAGGAAGTTGTTAAAATGGGCATTATCTTTCTCATTCCTATACTGGATCCACGTTGGGAGGATACGTGCATGACACCTAACGGCAACGGCTGCCTCTGATACTAACTTGGCTGACTCTGTAGCATCACGTGGCCTTTTTAAACCTGCCTCAAAATGGATCTCCATTCTTCCTCCTTTACATTTTGTTAATTTGTCAAGCATTATCCCTGATGTCTGTTTTCGCTTGCACCGTGGTGCTAGTTCAACAACGAATATGGAAAGTGTTAGTGTACATCAAACTATGAGAGTACATATAAAGGAGCATGCAACTGCAACTTGGCTCGGTCAGGTACCATCTTGGTGTTGATGCTCATGAGGTTCATCTGATCTTGCCAAGTCCTGTTGTGTCAGCAGTGCTTCGGAAGTAGTGTTAGGTGTGAAGGCAGCTTGGGAACTGGCCAGTTCCGGAGCAAACGAACAAGTATCTGGTTGAGATGCTGGTATAGTTGAAGCGGATGCTGCAGCTGGTGGAGCAGGTGATACTGTGTTTGTAGATTTAGCCGGTGGACTTGGACCTTCTACCGCACTATAAGTACCAGCAGAATCTCGACGGCAGAACCTTTTCCGTTTCACCCGACGAGTAACAGCACTCCCTACTATATTATTTTCCTTGCTCTTTTTTGACTTTGCCATGTCAAGCTGTACCCACAACACAAAAGAATAAAATCACTCTTCAGAACTCATTGATGCATGATACAGACAAGCAATACTTTGATGTAAGACAACCGTATGAGGATGGAATATGTAAGAAAAATAGGACGGCATGACATATTCACAGCTACGATGTGCAAACTAAGCAGAAGGATTTTCAAGAAAATAGAAGTAATGCAAGCTAGACACCATATGAAAGATGCAACCAATATTACTCTGCCAAGTTAAAAGTGTCTTGTCATAAGTGGCAATTCGAAAAATTAGAAGCAGTACAACGTAGAAATCAATGCAAGATGCAACCACTATCAAACTGCCATGTTAAAAGCGTCCAATCATGAGTGACTGATGCGGGATACACAACAGCAGTACTTTGATGTAAGAACATGGTATGATAGATAGATGCAGTGTATTCTAGACACAGAAAGCCATGTCATATGCACATGTCTAACGTATGAACTCAGCACGTGCAACTTAATCAAAATAGAAGAAATACAGGCTAGACAACATATGCAACATGAAACCAATTATCACACTGTCAACTTAGAGCAAGCACCTGCGATGGTGGAGTATGGGAGATGAACTCATCATGTAGACTTGGGACTTCAACTTCATTAGCAGTAGCAGTGGCAAATCTAGAGAGTCTCTGTTTGCGTCGGTCCGGAGGACCACCAACATCCCCTAACTTACTCTTTTCCTTCCTATTTTCTGATATTGCCCTATGAAGTCAAAACCACAAGAAGATGAATAAAATTAGCTCTGCATAACTGGTTGATGCATGATACAGACGAACACTACTTTGATGTAAGGCAAGCGCAGGATAGGAGGATGGAATATATACAAAAAAAGACAGCGTTTCATATTCACACGTACGATAGGAGGATGGAATATGTATGAAAAAACAGTAAGCGGAAGGCATTTCAACAAAATTAGAAGAAATGAAAGCTAGGCACCATATGAACATGCAACCAATATCACTCTATCAGGTAAAAAGTGTCTCGTCGTAAGTGCCATTTCAAGAAATTAGAAGCAGTACAAGCTAGAAGACAATGCAAGATGCTACCTACATCACAGTCCCAAGTCAAATGTGTCTTATGGGTAAGTGATCGTTGCAGGTATAAGTTGTAAGCTACGCAGATGCAATTCAACATAATCAGAAGCAATACAAACTAGACATCATACGGAAAACACAACCACATATAACAGTTCCAAGTAAGAGCAAGCACCTGTGATTGTGGAGTAGGGGAGATGTGCTCATCATGTACACGTATGTTCTAGAAACAGGAACACGTGTCATATTCACAGGCATTATGTGTAAAGTAAGCAGATGCAATTCAAGTTAGAAGCAATACAAGCTAGACATCATACGCAACATGCAACCACATATAATAGTGTCAAGTTGGAGCAAGCACCTGTGCTGGTGGAGTAGGGGAGATGTGCTCATCATCTACACAGCTACGTTGACTGTCCAGCCTTGTGTTTTGTTGCGAATCTTGTTGGGAGGATGGCGGAGTAGAATCTGTAGAGACCCCCTGTTTGAGTTGCTCCGAAGGACCACCATCATCCACTGCCGGACTAATTTCCTTCAGCTGTAATGATTTTGCATTGTGAAGTCAAACCGATAAGAAAATGGAATAAAATTCGCTCTTCAGAACTCATTCATGCATGATACTGACGAACACTACTTGGATGAAAGGCAAACACATGATGCGAGGATGGAATATGTATGAAAAACAGGATGGTGTGACATATTCACACCTATGATGTGGTAACTAAGCAGAAGGCATTTCAACAAATTAGAAGCACTGCAAGCTAGACACCATATGAAAGATGCAACCAATATCACTCTGCCAAGTTCAAACTGTATGGCGTTTCAACAAATTAGAAGCAGTACATGCTAGAAATCATATGCAAGACACAACCAATATCACAGTGGCGACTTAAAGGTGCCTTATCATAAGTGACTGATGCGGGATATGCAAGAATAGTAGTCTGATGTAGAAACAGGAACACATGTCATATTCACAGGCATTATGTGTAAAGTAAGCAGATGCAATTCAACAAAGTTAGAAGCAATACAAGCTAGACATCATACGCAACATGCAACCACATATAATAGTGCCAAGTTAGAGCAAGCACCTGTGATGGTGGAGTAGGGGAGATGTGCTCATCATCTACACAGCTACGTTGACTGTCTAGCCTTGCGTTGTCTTGCAAATCTTGTTGGGAGGATGGCGGAGTAGAATCTGTAGAGAACCTCCGTTTCAGTTGCTCGGAAGGACCACCATCATCCAATGCCATGCCAATTTCCTTCAGCTTTATTGATTTTGCATTGTGAGGTCATACCGACAAGAAAAAGGAATATCATTCGCTCTTCAGAACTCATTCATGCATGATACTGACGAACACTACTCTGATGAAAGGCAAAGTCATGATACGAGGATGGAATATGTACGAAAAAATGGACGACTTGACATATTCACACCTATGATGTGGTAACTAAGCAGAAGGCACTTCAACAAATTAGAAACACTGCAAGACACCATATGGAAGGTGTAATCAATATCACTCTGCCAAGTTAAAACTGTCTCGTCATAGGTGGCGTTCATCAAACTAGAAGCAATACATGCTAGAAATCATATTCAGGACGCAAACCAATATCACACTGCCAACTTAAAGGTGTCCCATCATAAGTGACTGATGCAGGATACACAAGAAGAGCAGTTTCATGTAAGAACATGGTGTGATAGACAGATATAGTATGTACCAAAAACAGGAAAGCGTGTCATATTCACATGTATCATGTGTAAGCTAAGCAGATGCAGTTTACACTAATTAGGAGCAATAAGAGCTAGACACAATATGCAATATGCAACCAGATATCACACTGCCAAGTTAGAGCAAGCACCTTGGATGGTGGAGTCGGGGAGCGGAGACTTGGACCTTGTAATGCACTATCAGTACAAGGAGAATCGGTACAGATGCTCCGTTTATGTTGCTGCAGAGGACCACCATCATTGCCTTCCTTACTCTTTTCCTTCCTCTTTCTTGATTTTGCCTTGTCAAGTCAAACCCGCAAGAAAAAGGAATAAAATTTGCTCTTCAGAACTCATTGATGCATGATACTAACGAACACTACTTTCATGTAAGGCAGCCGCATGATAGGAGGATGCAATATGTATGAAAAACAGGACGGCGTGACGTATTGACATGTATGATGTATAAAGTGTAAACTAAGCACAAGGTGCTTGAACTTGTTAGAATTGATGCAAGCTAGAAACCATATGAAAGATCAAACCAATATCACTCTGCCAAATTAAAAGGGTGCCCTAACAAATGTATTTGACCAAATTAGAAGCAATACGGCAACAGGCTAGAAATAATATGCAATATGCAACGAATAAAGGTGACTCATCGTAAGTGATTGATGCAGGATACAGAAGAGAGGTAGTTTCATGTAAGAACAAGGTTAACACATAGATGTAGTGTGTACCAAAAATAGGAAGGCATGTCATATTCACAGGTATAGTGTGAAAACTAAGCAGATGCAATTTACCCTAATTAGAAGCATTACAAGCTAGACACCGTATGCAACATGCAACCACATATCACACTGCGAAGTTAGAGCAAGCACCTGTGATGGTGGTGTAGGGGAAGTGCGGTCCTCACGTACAGAGCTACGTTCAATATCTTCATTTAGGCTTGCTGTTTCTTGAGAATCATGTGGAGGGGATGAAATTGCATTCTTTATAAGAGTACTGCGTCTCATATTAACCCACGCGCGCGACTGTCTCATCATAAGCGATAGACGCATGATACACAAGAACAGTAGTTTCATGTAAGAACATGGTGTGATAGGCAGATGTAGTATGTACCAAAAACAGGAAGGCGTGTCATATTCACATGTATAATGTGTAAGCTAAGGAGATGCAATTTAACAAATTAGGAGCATTGATGAGGGATACACAAGAAAAGTAGTTTGATGTAAGAACATGGTTAATAGAAAGACGTAGTATGTACCAAAAACAGGAAGGCATGTCATATTCACAGGTACAATGTGTTAACTAAGCAGATACAATTTAACCTAATTAGAAGCATTACAAGGTAGACACCATATGCAACATGCAACCACATATCACACTGCCAAGTAAGAGCAAGCACCTGCGATGGTGGTGTGGGGGAATTGCAGTGATCAACTAGAGAGCTACGTTGACTATCTTCATTTAGCCTTGTTGTTTCTTGAGAATCATGTGGGGAGGATGACACTGCACTCTTTAAACGAGTAGGGCGTCTCACAGTAACCCACTCGGGTGACTGTCTCATCATAAGTGATTGACGAGGGATACAAAAGAGCATTAGTTTGATGTACGAACATGGTTAATAGACATATGTAGTATGTATCAAAAACAGGAAGGCATGTCATTATCAAAGGTATAATGTGTAAAGTAAGCAGATGCAATTTAACCAAATTGGAAGCAATACAAGCTAGACACCATATGCAACATGCAACCACCTTTCACAGCGCGAAGTTAAAGCAAGCACCTGGGATGGTTGTGTGTGGTAATTGAGATCATCAACTGCAGAGCTACGTTTACTGTCTCCAACTGCTGACACTGCACCCATTAGAGCGCTGAAACGCTTAGTGCTTATCTTCGAATTACACTGGAGCGACTTCTGTCTTTTCTTTTCTGCATTCATCAACACTGCGTCAGAGTCTGAAATACCCATGCATAAAAAAACAATAGTGTGAGTATGGGTGAAGTGTGTGAACAATTAGAACAGTGTAAAGGTAGCAGATAGCAGGTCGGTGAGAAATAAATGACGGGAGACATATGATAGCTCTACAACATGCATGGCACACTAAATTACTACAGGATTCTACGAAAATAACAGTCGACTGAAAGCAAATAGGTCAGTCCATTTTTTCTGCACCGTCCGATGTACAAAGAACAGGCAGATCGCCTTCATCTACCTCCAGCCAGTCACTGTTGACGATCTTCCTCGAAATGCCAGCGACCATCGGCCCAGTATTCCTCCCCTGCCTGCGCCCTCCCCTCGACCTCACCGCACCGCCGTGCTTGGCACCGCCCGCGGCCATCCATTCAAGCCCCGCCGACCTCCAGATCGGGCGCAAGCAGCTCCTGCGCCCCACACCCCTATGATAGACACCGATGCGCCACTTCCCCGGGGAACAGGCGGACTAGGTGCTCCGCGCGCCTAAGCGGGTGCTGCTTCTTTTAATTGCGGTTCGACTGAGCCTGAATTGAAATCCAGGCGGGCTACTGACCTCTAGCAAAGGTGAAATAGTAAAAGGGAGGAAACCTTGTGCATTTAGTATCACGAAGAAGATGCAGTAAGAAGCGCTCAACTAGTTTCTTTTGTGGGATGAATATGGTGTGAGCGGAGACGTAAGATTTGCACGAATAAGGGAAGAGGAGTACCTCTTTCTGCTGGCAGTGCTGTGTCCTCCTTCTATTTTACCGACGATCTTCTTCTTGTTCGCCGGAAACCAGAAGTTGTGGAGGACGGTGCAGCCTTGGGCGAACCCATGGCCAAGTTGTTGAGTGTGGTGCGGTGGTCGTCTATCGGCGGCGGGGAAGCAGATCCGAGGCGGCGAACGACGGCGTAGCGGGAACAGCTCCGGTGCGGTGGACGGTTGCGACAGTGGTGCCGCAGAAGTGAGGCGCAGGACGGCATGGTCAGAGTGGTTCTAGTACGGCACACGTCGGCGTCGGCGTCGTGGAGGCAGCTCTGCCTCAGCTTCAGCTGCTAAGTCCTTGAGGGTGTTGCGGTTGTGTTGGACGACGACGTCGGGGTACCGGCTCCGGCGTGATGGAGGAGGGCGGCGGTGGATTGGCCGCTATGGGGTGGAGGACGGAGGAGGCTGGGGTTTTGCGACTGGTGGAGAGGGCGTTTTCGCGCCCACGGAGTATGAATGGGGAAACGGAGGGAGGCGGGGAACTAAGGGGGAACAATGTTTCGGTTTGAGACGCGCTTGTTTGAAATTTGGGGAAAGTTACAAACTTTGCCCCCATCTAAAATTTCGGACATATTGCGGGTTGGGGGTAGGACAGTCATGTCAAGTTTCCCAAATGTGGGCGGGATAGATTTCGGCCGAGCGCATGGGTAGGCGCCCATGGTGTATGAATGCTTCTCGGAGGCGGTTGAGACTGGCGTCTTGGTGAAGTTACAAACCTACCCCGGTTTAGACCTTTGGACATCGGGCCGATAGGCTACACGGGCCAGAGTCAGGACAGTAATTTCCTACCACCAAAACATTAGTCTCGCGCGGTTTCGGGTGACCATTATCTCGGGTTCAAATAGATGAATGCACTTCCTATGAATTCGAATCTTCGAAACCCCCTTTATGTTGAATTCGACATGTATTCTATTTCGTAGCTAGCAATTTGGAATGTATCCATGCAAGTGATAAATGTATAAAGTCCTTCACACTAACAACATGGAGTGCACTAATTAATGTTTATATATGAATTGCAAAAGCATCCATTGCCTGTATTTCAAACCGCTCTCACTCTATGGATCGATAATACGAAATAAACACATGCACATGCTAGAATTCAATAGAGTTTGGGTGTCTGATAGACCAATTTTCATCCATACGCAATTTGCAAAATTCATGATCTCATCCAAAAATAATAATGCCATTTATATTTTAATTTAATGCGTAGAACCGCCTTTTACACGTAGATGCACTATGCCTCGCCCCGTTCTCACAAATGCATTATATATCTCTCTATCTAACGCATAAGTGCACACACTTTATATGCATCGGCATTTCTCTTTCACACATGCTCACAATCTCTCTCAGGGTGTCGGGGTGTCTCATGCACATGCTCTCTCTGTTTCTCTCTCTCTCTTTCTGACTACTATGTACCACTCTTTTCACTAATCTCAGTTGGAAAACACTATTTCTCTCACATGCATATACACACATGCACGGTCTCTACTAGCCCTCTATACGCACATATATGTGCCTACGTGTCTCCCGCACGCACATTATCTTTAGGCCGCTCTCGCACACATTGCCCCCCCGACACACCTCTCTCTTAGTAGTTGGCAGATATGATTTCATCATATCATTCGGTAGGATACCCCTGGCTGTTAGGCTGGATGGTAATACGAGGCAAAGTTTTACCCTAGTTCGGATCGGACCCTTGCAGTTGAAGAAAGAGCCTACTCCTGGTACTGTATATTAGTGATAGGGGTGTGTACAAAGTACACGTGAATACCAGGCATTGTGCGTGTGTGTATACTATCGATGAACTAGCCCCCAAGCTTGTATAACATACTAAGGGCCTAGGGTTACAAATCATATATAGTCGGCTTATCACCAGTGGGGATAGAGTCCTCCGCGACTCTGGTAGCTTCGTGTTGTACGCCGAGTCCTCCACATGGGTCTTCGTCTAACACGTCTCGGTCCAACCTATATGTGGCGCAGGATGGAACCGACCCATGAGTCTTCATGTTGACCCACCAACTCTAGAAATGATGTGCCCACCACACCACACACGCAATCGGCCACTAAGAAAATAAGCATATACAATAGTACAACGATATCTAGCTCACGATACGTCTCCATATTTTGTTGATGACACTGACGGACTTTGCATTTGATGCGTGCTCCGTATTTTGTTGACGACACTTACGGTCATTGTATTTGAAGTGAAAGCACGATATGTCACTGGACTTCAGAATAAGCTCATCACGGTCACCACATACATTTTGTCGTGCTAACCAACATGTGGTTGGATGGTTAGAGGACAGTGGTTTCTCAAGCCCACCAAGGTTAAAGTCCCGGTGCTCGCATTTATCTTGTGTTAATTTCAGTATTTTCCAGCGATGTATGTTCAGTGGGAGGAGACGTTCCACTTGACTATGAGGCACCTATGGTGACTTCGTAAAATCTCAAGATCATATATGCTGGCCCACTCTCTCGAAGGTGCTCATAGGGGTAGGGTTCGCGTGTGTGCGCTTATAGCGGTGAGTGCTTGCGCATATATATGAGCCCTTGCGTCTGTACTGTGTTAAACAAATACATATCATGATTATACGGTCACTGGCTCACCCGTACAACTCCGTATTTTGTTGATGACACAATCAATTGACCAGTCGAACGTTCCACGCGGCGCAACTAGTGTTGCACCATTGGGGCGCGTAACCGTGGGGCCCACCTGTCAGCCCGTATATGAAAGAAAGAAATGGTAGTTTGAGTCTGTACTGTGTTAATAAAATAGGAGTACATTTTAGGGCGATCATACGGTCACTGGCTCACCATACAGCTCCGTAATTTTTTGATAACACGATCAATTGACCAGTCAAACGGTCCACATTCAGCAGCGCACATTACCATAGGGCCCACCCGTCAGCGTGTATATGAAGGACAGAAATGGTAATAAATTAGTGGTCGGTGGGTATTCGAAGTCGTGAGACCTCTGGTTGGCAGTCACCGGCGGTTGGGGGGCGTTCATTGGGCGGTGGGTTGGGGATCCCCGGAGAAAAAGCTCGGCGGGGGTGGGGGGCTAGAGGGATGGCCGGTGCGGCGGCGGACCGGCGGTGGGGAGTGGTTTCGGAGAGGGCGGCCCGGCCGCGGGCGGCGGGGGCTGGCGGTTCGGCCGGTGGTGGCTGGCGGCTCAGGGGGGGGTGGAGTTTGATGATAAACTGGAGGCCCTTGATTTCGTATCCAACGGCTGGAAAATCTAATGACCAGAGATGAAAAAGTCAGTCGACTGACGTGTAGCCTCACCCCGCACGTACACATGCACGCACGCAAGACACGCACGCAACACTCGCACGCCTGCATGCACACAGCACACGACGCAAGACACACGCTCAACCTATACGTGCATGCACCCTTTGTTAAGGACATGGATTGTTACGGGTATTAATCAATCTTATCTGTGATAAGCAGAACATTGATGTTTGCAGCGGTCTTTATGAATCACAACCTATCGAACGGGCTATCAACATAGTAGGCTTATCTACATGAAAAAGATGACGTCACACTCAATGAACAATCATCGGTTTATGAAATGCCCGCTTCTGACCGCCCTGGCCCACCAAAGGTTCCTCTGTTGTGCGCTGCCTACGTTGGGTCACTGACATGCAGGCCATGCACCCAAAGAGCCCACACGTCAGTGGAAGAACGGCACGGTGTCCTAGGTCAGAGTCGAGGGCGCCACTCGCGGCACGGCCGGCTGAGCACGCCTCCGTGCCGCATTCAAACGCCTCCATGAAACCCGCCCATGTGGAAGCCGAGAAACCCACTTTGGACACACGTCCGTTCATGACCGGGCCGGCGTTAAACACAACGCTGGCCGAGCTCCTCCCATCCGCCGTCTATTTAATCTCCTATTTAAACGAGGCCAAACGCCGGCCAAGAATCGCACACCTCCGCCGCTCCCCTATCACCTCCACCAATTTGTCCACTCTTACAATGGCTTACGAAGAGTAGTTATTCCGCATCCAAGCCGGCTGGGTAGCCCGCCGGATACGAGCTATGCAGCTCGCTGATCCACCTCCCTCCCCTCGCCCGATGGAGCCAGTTGCCGCCCCAAGCCGGCGCGCGGTTCAGCAACTCGCCGCTCCAGGCCAGCTTGACGAGGAGCGGCGCATGGGCGTCGTTGCTGCCGTCCACGCCGCCGCCTCATACCGCGTCTCCCGTTTCTGTGGCCGAGACTCCCATGCCGGCGGCCGCGCCATGCAAGAGTCGGTGGCCAGCGCCTCCGCGTCCGCCGCCATCATCGAGGAGAAGTAGAACACGGGAGGCCGCCGCCGCTTGGGTCCCATGAAGGCCACCACGGAGGCGACGCCGGCGTACACAGTAGGTGTCTTGCCAGATCCTTTTGTTGCGAGGACCTTCAGCGACCCCGCATGGGCTCCACGGAAGAGGGGAATGTTAGGATGAACTCGAGCCGGTGTCGGCCATGGCGAAGTTGTGGCCGGTGATGAACTCGAACCGGTGCCGGCCACCATCATCGTCGGCACCAGCCAATGATATCAGTTGGGCAGTGGGGAAGCGAGCCGTCCTTTGCGCTGAAGCATATACCTCCGGGGCTCCTGGCAGTCCGGTGATCGTGCTGCCGGACATGAGGAACACAAATCGATCGGCGGGCGACCATTTAGGCCAGGTATTATATACCTGTGCTGTCCAGAACTAGCACCGCGTAGTTCATTGGAATGTAATGAAATCCGTCATGTTTGTATGAAAATCCGGTATTTTGTATGATTTCCGTCGTTGTTTATATGAAATATCAGTTTGTCTACGTGTTTGCGTGAATTTCGTCCGGTTGGTTGAGTTGCTGTCATAATGTGTGCGACTACGGTTGGATGGCGTAATTTGCGGGTCGCCGGTCGGTCTGCGGGCGGCTCGGGCGGCGTTGTGGGAGAAAAAAACACAGCTCGTGCGAGCTCGTCTCCAACGTGCGCGCTGGAGGATGCATGACAACATGAGCACCCGAGCCATTCCTTGTTCATCGGTGGCAAAGGCACCGGTGGACAAAAGGGTCGCCAATATTTTGGCTACCCCGGGCAAGATCCAAACAGCCCCTCCCAACAGATTCAAATCCCTCGTTCGCCATGGAATTTTGCCATGTGTTGTTTTCATGGACTAGCAAGATGCCCGTGCATTGCATGGAACATCAAGATGCATTTTTTACAAACTCCCGCATGCATGCAAGGGATAATTAATGTCCTCCTTTGCTAGTACCACGAGGCAAACACCATTAATATTGCATCAATTAGTGTTAGTGGCCTTGTATATCTGCAAATTATAATTTTGATAGTGGCCCCTTGTATATAAAAATGGAGGGAGAAAGATGAGAGATAAGGTGAGGAGGAGTGGGGCGTGGTGGTGACTGGTGGTCGGACTGGGCGGAGGCATGGAGATGGACGGCGCATTATGTTCAGGTTTGTATCTCTCTCACACACACCCACGTAGGTGGGGGACGTGCACGAAGAGAAGAGGTGCACGCACGGCGCACGTACTCCCGTCTCTTTCCCAACCACACCCACGCGGGTACACGGTGGAGCTCATTTCTGTACGAAAAAGGCAGCCCACGTGGTAATTTGGCACGTGTGCTGGTTGTCCACTTGGTGGAGGGAGGATCGTCTACCACGGGTGAACAAACAAATTGCGACTTGACGCGTTATGTTAAATTAAAAAAAGAAGCAAACCATGTGGAGCCTACCTTAGAGGCAAGGCTCTATACACTGGAGTACTTTTGATGTGTCCCATCAACTCGCAGAACGAGGAGAAGCTTGCTTAGTACGCCGTCTCCCCCGCCCACGGGCGCGGTGGCTCGCAGGATGAGGTGAAGCTTGCTTACGAGTACTACTACTACTACTACTGTACGCCTTTACGCCCGCTCCCTCGCCCACGCACGCGGTGGCTCGTAGCACAAGGAGAAAATTTTACTACTCCCTCCGTTTACTCCTCGTCCCTACTACGTACTTTGGTTAGTACTCCCTCCATTTACTTATACAAGGCCACTATAAAAAATACATTTTGCATCTATACAAGGCCACAAATAGTAATCGAGACAAAAGTTACAACTCCCTCCTTTCCAGTTATGGCTCAATTTCAAAATCTCTCCAACCAAGGTAGACGGTGAGTGGTCGAATTAATTTCGTAGTTTGCACAAGTAATTAGTACGCTCGTTTTTCTCAAGAAGTTATGTTTACCGAGGCATTAATTAGAACAAATGCATGAATGACCACTAAATTTCCATGAACTTGTACATGCATTGGTTAGTTTCCTCTTGACACTGCTTGCGTCGGGTGATCTAACGCACCTCGAAATCCAACATGTAATGGTACTACTATTAGTATAGTAGAATTGAGACATATCAAACGGAAAAACGAATGTTTTTTAGATGAGCCCTATAAACCCTAGTGGGTACGTACTCCGTAAAAACAGATTTTTCCAAAACTAAGTCGCTCCCTTTCATGAATTATGTAGTATACTCCTCCGTCGACGCTCCCTTTCATGAATTCTGTACTTCCAATCGCCGACATGTGGGACATATAGCAACCTGGTCGACGTGTCAAGCACCAAATAACAGTGCAGAACAGCAGGGGGTACGCACCCCACTCGTACCGGCCCAGTAGTAGTAATGAGCAATGAGACGTCAAATCACAATGCCGCACCTTCCCAGACGGATGAAGCAACCATTATTTCAAACTTCGGTTCGCCATCATCTCAAACCACGTAGTATTGCTTCTGCCTCAAGAGAGACACGCGCATCGCCTTGGTACATCATGACACGTGGGACCGCATGACAGGCCATGCTCCCCCGCCGATCGCTCGGTAAAATGACCTCATTTTTACTATACTTCCTCCGTATCGGTTTACTACATGGCATGCACGTCGTTCTAGGTTGAGAATTTAACTGGCTATATATGTGATGAACAGTACTCTAGCCTTTTAAAAAATGTATACTTTTGTACAGTAGTACTATCGATGGATTGCGCCATGGAGAAAAAAATTGAAATTAAAAAAAAGGTGGTACGTATAGAGAGCGCTCGTCGCCAAATTATGCATATAGTACTATTAAAAAAGCTAGTACGTGCTGAATTGGGGTGCTAAATTGTATTAAAGAAATACTAGTAGTATGTACATACTGAAGAGTTAAAGTAACGAGAAGAAACATAACATAGTTCTGCTGGGGGCTCAGCACAACACACCCCTCAAATTAAACTAAGCACACCTGAAATTAAACTATGCAACTAATCCGGTAGACACTGCATTAGAAGTTTAGAACCACCATGAGCAACGACACTGCCACCTTACTCGGAGTCCTCGTCCACGTCCTCAACTTCGTCCTTCTCCCTCTTCCTCTTGGTCGATACTTCTTTGCTTGAACCGCACACTTGGTTGTTGCTCTTCATCCAACCCTTGTAGATATTGAAACAAAGGTAGCCATCCATTGCAGCGTAGTGGATGTGGTCTATATCTAGTACATTCCGCTGCCATGCATGACGATGAAACGTGTAATGAGGTTTCTCCAGTTTACGGTACGAAGGATGAACCATGGCTCCTGCCAGGGACAGCATTGAAGGCTGATGAGAGGGCACCAGCCGATTCTTCTGGAGGTCGAAGGGGTTGCCTACAACGAGGCCTATCCGACCCAGGACTTCTTTGTCGTTCTTAAAGTCTACAGTAAAGAATTTCACTGTTTTGTCCTTGAGGAAGTTCTTAAAATCCTGGCACTCAACGTCGTCATGGCATATGTGGTAGACCAAGCAAACGTTATGTACGCAAACCTGGATCACAGCGGGCTTCTTCCTCTCTTTGTCCTTTAGATCCTTCTCTCGTCCCAGGACTGTGGTGTACTCAACATCTAGCCCAGCGACCCACTCATCATCTGAGTTTTCGAACATGCGTCTGAAGCGAGAAAGGCATCCTTTCACCGTCGCAGAAGAACGGGTGTAGATGACATCGAACTCATCACCGGTGATGGTTCTAACCTTGTACTCACCGCTGATCGTGGAGATTTGGGATGCCATGGATTTGGGAGGAGGGTTAGGATTAGTGGAACTGCCGTAATGTGAATGGACGGGACGACTAGGAGCGAACTGCTGTAGTATTGAAGGACGTGCGGGGACGAGTAGGAGCGAACTGCCAGCGTGCGAACGGCAGGGTAGTGGCTTTCCATTTTCCCATGATACGGACTTCCGAGAGCCCTTGGATCTGAGATCGAACGGTTGCATGGCGTGATTCTAGACCTATGGGTGAATATCCTATCCTGGAGGGTTATTCTGCAAATTTTCAGCAACTTAGCATGCGACCGTTTGATCTCAGCTCCAAGGGCTGCCAGCAGCCCGTATCATGGTCGCGCCTACCACGACCGTCGCGTCGCTCGCGCGGTCGCGCCCTTGGAGATTTAACACGGTGCGTTAGGCTATCTGATGTTGGCATGTCATACATAGTCATCACTTAGTCACTCATACTACAACAAGGTTGGCTATAAGGTTGGCTATAAGTGTAATTTTTTTTACTCCTCTCTATCTCTTTCTTCGTACTCCCTCCGTCCCATAATATAAGAACGTTTTTGACACTAGTGTAGCGCCAAAAACGTTCTTATATTATGGGACACAGGGAGTACTAGTATTTATTGCATTTGCCAAGGAGTGACCTCTTCCAATGAAATGGTGTTGCTAAGTTTGCTTCATTTAATTAGCTATAGACTCAAAATTGTCTTTTCACCTAGGTACACGCGCTTAGCACCGTTTCTTCCTTGGGTCACCAAACTAGTCTCTCTCTTCTTGATTAACTTGCCACATCAGACTTTATGCCTATGTGGCAAGCTTAAGCACCTGTAGGACCAAGTAAAAGTAAGTACAATAGTGCGCTTTACATGGCATTTTTGCATATGTGGAGGAAAGAGAGGCAAGGAAAAAGTGGAGAAGTGGGCTCTCATGCAAGAGCCAGCCTCTACTACATGGTGGAGCATTGGGAGAGGCACCTGTATGGAGGTGGTCAGGAATCGGGAGACTCATGTCGGTCGTAGCGCCGCAGTTAAAATTATAATGGCAAGATTAATCACGGGGCCCCACCTGTCCAGCAGTAACTCGCTGTCAAATCACACAGCCCTAAGTTTGCAGCAGCCTACTCCCTCGTCTTCTCGCGTCTCGGTCGAACCGACTAGGCGGAACAGCCCCGCCTACCGCGCAGGAAAAGCCCCGCCCTCGACTTTTAAATACAACTACATCCGCTTAAGAATCCAATGATATACTTTTTGTGACATAGTAACCCATATTTAGTTAGTCAAATGGATGACCTAGAACTATGTGCAGGCCCTATAAACTGAGACGCCTAAAAATAAAAAAAAACCGAGACGGAGAGGGTAGTTCAGCACGTATCTTTTTAGATCAATATAGTCGGGATTCACCAAGGAGCAAAACCAAGTGGTAGGCTGCTCCTGTCGTGTTGGCGTAGCAACTCCAGCAGGGTCAGTCCACACACGAAATGGCGACACACTTAACAGGACCCCTTTGGCCGACATGTGGCTCATCCACCGTCTTGTTCCCCGTGCGATGCACCAAATTACAGTTCGGAGCAGCGGATGGAATTGGAGGCACCCCGGTCGTAGCGCCGCAGTAGTAGAAAATGAGCGATGAGGGGTCAAATCACAAAGCCCCACCTTTCCCGCATTAAGCTGGACGGACGAAGCAACCATCATTTCACTCTAGGGCGCAAGAGCATAAAGAAAAGAGAAAACAATGATGCATGCGGCAGCTACCTAGGGCACCCTAGGGTAGGGGTCTCCACTACAGATCCTTTTTTTTGAAAGCGCCTCCACTACAAATCGGCTTCTCCCTCGTCCTCTTGAAGAAAACCGATGATGAGTGCGGCGGTAGGGTTTGTAGGATTACTACGGCGTGCGGGGCCACGTCGTAGTAAACGGGTTCGAGTCGATGCCTTAAATATGTGTGGGCCGCTTGGTTTTACGGGAACGAGGCAACATTTTGGGTTCGGGGACCAGTGGAGATATAGTACGTACAAAAAATTGTGGACGTAGGTTCGACTGAAAGGCAATGATGCATGGGCCCTGCATTTTGATATACCCGGGGCCGCGTGAAATTTGCTACTGTACTCAAAACTAGTAAGGTACACATGTATTGAACGCATGAGATTTTGAAACCAAATTACGAATAAATACACACTATAGCATGTAAAGCTTTGAGTCATATATGCATGATGTAGATGTTCGTTTAGTTCTTATAGTTCATCTCATTCAAAATTAATTAGTTTTATAAAAATGTTAAGATTGATGGGGTTGTGCATTGTCAATCATAAAGTAAAAAACAAATAATGGCAATTCATTTAGAAAAAAAAATCAATTATGATACAGAAGATTCTAGAACAAAGGAGAAGTGCTTGTGTTTTGAGGTTTGTGCATTATGCTTAAGTTCAACCATGGAGTCTTCTAAATTGTACATGTGGCAGATCTGGTGGAATGTTGATGATATCCAACGGCCAGTAGTGCTTGGATTTGCCTATCTCTGCACTGTCGGGTTAGCTTCATCCAGCGGCCATCTTTCAAAGTTATTGGCACACTATATAGTTCTTGTGCCATAGTTGCATGTTTTGGAAAAAAGCTACTAGTGGGTTGTACTATCTATTTAGGAATAGAAGATGTATACATGGAAGTTGTAGGGAAAGAGATGACATGGAGCATCTCAATTCCTATGAGTAGGGATTGGAAAAGAGATGTCATTTGGTTCACATCATAGGAACTTTTCTATTGAATCTAGAGATGACATGTATCTCAATTCCTAAGAGGAGGGATTAGAAAAGAGATGTAATTTGGTTCATATCATAGGAACTTTTCTATTGAATATACGCTAATGTTTATTTTCTTTTGAAATTAAGGGAGTATAGGAATCCATTCATATGAACCAAGTGGCTCTAAAGCTATAGAAATGATATCATGTTTATTTCCTTTGAAATGTGGAGTATATGAATCTATTCCTATGAACCAATTGGCTCTAAAGGAAAAAATCCTATAAAAATCATATCATATAGAGTTCCTATGATATTCCTCGACACTAAAGGATGCTTTAAATTGCTGCGGGTGATACGATGGTCTTTCTTTGTAGACTCCTCACCCATCTTTATAGTTACCTCTCGAAGATGAATGAAATGATATATACATGGTATTCTACATGTGCAATTTGGTACACGAAAACTCGGTAAAAGTTTGCGAGGTTCGAATTTTCAATAAAGCTATATGCACTGCATTTCGGAACGGAGGGAGCATACGGCAGTTGCTAACACTCACGTGGAAGATTTGTGTGTAGTAGGAGTGGCTGCTCTGTTAAATGACATGGCAAAACTGACACTGTCGGATGCCGATCTAACGGTTCTTACGGCGTTCGTCAGGAAAAGGCTTGTGGCGAACGTTTGTCGGATAATGATTTACGGACATATGCATTGCATTGATATGTGCCCCCCTCTCTCTCACGCACACGCACCCTCACGAGTCACGACTCTCCCGGGTCCTCTCGCAGACTCGCACGTCGCACCCACCGTCTATCTGCAGGTAGACATCACGCACATATGTGCTCTTCACACCCTAACCTCAGAACTTCTAAAAAATAAAAGACGGCGCGCACATTTTATTTTAGCTTACACGTCACACACTTATACTATTACTCTTGCGGCGAACGTTCTTTGGGCATAGTATATTGTACTCTCACGAAGAGAAGCGGTGCACGCACGCACTAGTTCTCTCACACCCACTCGCGGGTACACGTAGGAGCGCATTTTTTTGAAGCTCGTACAACAAAATCACTCCACTATATATAAAAGCAGGAGCCTTAGCACTTGCTTTACTAGGGTTCCTCTCGTTCACTCTCTCATGCTCTCCAGATCTAAGCAACACATAGGCGGCCACACTCTCTCTCAACTCACGGCTGGTCACAAATCCGGCCGGACAACCTCGACCGGGGCAGGGGTGTAGGTGCATCGTTCACGCTGTCGTCGGCGGCGAGGGAGGAGACCAACGGCTGCCCCCGCGTCCCGATCAGCGGCCGTGCCATTCTCTCCGAGAGAGCGCCGGCTCGGGAGGGCCTCCGACCCCTTCTTCCTCCCTGCGGTATTGTGGCCATGATGCTGCCTCCCGACACCGTCTTTGCCACATGCCGACGACCATTAGGTATATATTCCTTCGAAACCTGCCTTGCTCTACTACCCCAGCTCCCTTCGTGTGGATCCTTTTCTACTTCCGTCCGCTGTTCCAAAGCCACCTAGACTTCTACTATTATTAGAAGTAAAGCTAGTTCATACAGTCGACTCAAAGCGTTGGTGCAAACAGGGAAGAAAGTGGGAAAGCTGTAGCATGAATCTAGGACTTGGTTCTAAGAGGAAACGGGGAAAGTAGTAATATCTGTCACAGTTTAAATAACCGTATTTCGTATTTGCGCAAACAGGGATGTCTGTCACCGTATCGTTTCTATCCGCGCAATCAAAAGCACACACCTCAGTTTTAGTACAACTGCGCAAAATGAGATGGCTATCCCTCGTTGCCGTCGTCTAACCTCCCGTCTTCAAGGTATCCCTACATTGGTATTAGTAACTAAGGTAGAATTACCAACGCAATCTAAAAGAAGCTAATTCGTATGTTTTACTTCCTGATTGCAGTGCAGGGACGAGCGAAAACAACTACATCCTAGTCCGGAATGCACTTTCTACCAGTTCATCCATGGACCGAGGACTAGCTGGCACGACTGCACGGCGGTTTTTTGGACAGGTGCGCGGACAAGAGGCATTGTGGTCTACTTATTTCTGCAAATAGCGGTGCTTAAATTTAGTGGAATGCACAAGCATTTCAGCTGGTCAGTACACTGCATAGTTCAGTTCAGTATTCCAGCTGAGACCACAATTATAATTGGTTATTCTGGAATGAGAGAACCTAACCCTGAATGGTGGCAACAAGAAAAAACCAGAGTGAACTCTAGGAAATTTAAGCCTACCGGGAGGCCCTTTGCTCAGAGAAGCCTTGCTTGTTTTTTCCTGATTTGTAAACCTTCTCACAACTTTGTCTTTTGCTGTGAACTAGTATATGTTTGTTATGTTCTATGAATCATTGGGATGTATAAAATTGCTTAACTTATGCTTTTCAAGTTTTTTATGAAGGCGAGTTTAATGTGAGTGTTCCACATGAGCGCTGGACTAGCGTGTGAACGTTTGGAATTTATTACATTGTGGCCTCAATTAACTGCATGAACCACTGTAACAAGATACATAGTTGATTATATGTCAGACAGCAGATTGTTGATCGTTAGCTGGTCGATAGCCTAGTGTCGAAGCGAGCTGAGCCAATGTGGCGTGTTTTGCACAACTGCTTACATGTGGGGTAGCACCAACAGTGTTTACAAGTACTTATGTATACGTCGGTGCATGGTTCTCAAACGAGTGCTCTATTTCATCAAAACACAAACTGCTCGTATGATAAACCGTGACAACTTATGTCTTACCATGCCATATTCATGAAAAAACTAGTGAGGACACATCTGTTTCGGCAACAATTACGATGGTTCTCACATGATTCACGGGCACACAAAAGTAGCAGCAATTCCCATAGACGGATTCAAACAGAGTACTAGCCCCAGAGGGGTCGATAACAGGCAAGGTTCGGATAATTAGACACAATCCAAACTACTATTAAACACTAGCTGGGGCAACTATTTCATGCCTCGATCTAATTTGGGCTGGACACAAGACGGACCTTGCCATGAACATCATCGAGGACGTCCCGCAGCAGCTCAATCCTGTGAACCTTCATGAAGACAACCTTGTGGCCTTGCCACTGATAAACTTGTTTGTGGAGGCATGCCACGTCATCTTCCTGCGTAAGCTTGACAAGAACAGTATGCCTCACAAACGAAGGAGTAGCTTTGAACTTCTTGTGCTTCAGTACACCCTGGACAACACGCCTGACAACAGTGAGGCTGGAATACAACTCTTCATTGGTATAACCGCAAATGGCTTCCAGGATCCAACAGCCTAAGAACTCTGTTTTCCCACTGCGTATATTCAGGTCGTCCGCCTCATAGTGAGGGACATGTACAACCGCACAATCCTTGTCTGCATCAAGTCTCTAATTGAAATAGAAACAAATTCTGAATTACTTTTCAGTATAAGAAACACAAGTTATTTAAACCACTATGTATAGCATGGGATCGAAGCTAATAAAATTTTGCATTATTAAGCACCACATACTTCCTTTTCTAAAAAAATCACCACATACTTAGATGAAAATCCACAATCGAGATCGGCAAAGAAGGAAATCACCTTGGGCAGCTCAGCGGGGGGGGGGGGGGGGGGCACATCCTCGAAGGGGGAAAACTGCTCCTGCAGTGCCACGGGGGCTGTAACCTCAAACGGGGCGTTGACCATCTCAGTAGTGGCCGTGAGCGTATCTGGGGTCAGCTCGGTGGTTACCTCCATCTTCTTGGAGCTCTCTGTCTCATGGGGATCAGCCTCCCGCGTCTACTCCAATATCAGCAGATCTTTGCCTGGTTCTACTTGGTCCATCATGAAACTGACGAATACTAGGAGACCACTGAAAGGAAAACACAATCGCAATGACAATGAAACAAAAAAAGAGAGTGAGGATCGGTTACTGCTTTGGAAAAGTTCTTTTTTTTCTCTGAACGAAAATATACCAACATCATGGATCCGCTTACCTTCCCTTCATTCGGAGAGAAGAAAAGTGGCAGATGCGAGTGTTGCCTTTCTTGAAGACGGCGAGGGAGAAGGATAGTCCGACGGAGAAGGGGATTCAGCGAAGAGTGAAATGATGGTTGCTTCGTCCGTCAAACTTAGACTGCGGGGAGGTGGGGTTTTGTGATACGACGGCTCGTTACTGCCGCGCTATGACCGGGGTGACTCTCCGCCTGCATACTGCCTTCTAATTTGGTGGATGGCATTTGGGCCCGCGCGCTGCATGGCCCGCATGTCGGTGAACAAAAGTATAACGGCATTCAGTAGAGGGAGACGTTTCAATGACGTAGGAGGAGCCAGAAGCGGTAGAGTGTCTCCACTGTACTAGTAGTAATTGTTATTCTGGGTAGCTGTAGAGTGTCTCCACTGTACTAGTAGTAATTGTTTCTCTGGGCCCAAGACAAAACAGCCCATCCACACTAGTAAATAGTAAAATCAATTCAAAAGCCCATCCACACTGGGTGCTCTTCTTCCTCCTCGCTCCCACCCACCTCACGTCAGCTCGCTCCACTCGTACCCCCAAATTCCTCACCTCACTCCTACAGAAACCCCAGCTCCCCTTCTTCCTCACTCCTACAGAAAACCCCCAGCTCCCCTTCTTCTTCGCTCGCACTACAACTAGGCTCGTCATTAGTTACTCTGCTCAAATCCGTGAGCGCGACGCGACGCCCTCGAGGAAAATGGAGTCGGCTGACCCCAGCGCCAAGAAGATGAGGCTCCCGCCAGCGGTGACGCCTGTTGTAGATCCTGCACCCGGCAGCGCGGGGAGAAGCAGCGACCCCGCCCCCACCGGATCCCAGGAACCCGTAGAATCTCGGGTGGACCGCATCAGCGATCTCCCGGGCGCCGTCCTTGGGGAGATCATCTCGCTTCTCCCCACCAAGGATTGCTACCACGCCCAAGTCCTCTCAATTCGGTGGCGCTCTCTATGGCGCGCCGTGCCCCTTAATCTCGACTGTCGTCAGCTATCTCTCTTCAATGATTTTGAAATCCCCAGAGGCATCATCTCCTCCCACCAGGGCTCCGTTCAAAGCCTCTGCATCCAGTCATGCTACCTGAGCAAGCATACCATGCCCTGCACGGTGGACACCTGGCTGAAATCCCCTGAATTCACAGAACTACAGCTGCTTGAGTTCTACTATTCCCCTGGAAATCACATGCCACATACCGAACACCATGAACTTGTGCCCTCAGCACCGATGTCCATCTCGCGGTTTTCGTCCTCTCTCCACACCGCCACCTTTGCGCTGTGCTACCTACCAGACAATCTGGTACTAAACCTTCGACTCCCATTTCTCAAGAAACTTTCACTTGTGCGGGTTCGTATATCGGAGGCCTCATTGCACAACATCATCCACTCCAATTGCCCTGCGCTGGAGTGCTTGGTGCTTGTTTTCACAGTTAGAATCGGTTGTCTCCAAATAAAGTTGCCTAACCTTGTAAGAATTGGAATTTCTTTTGACGGAAGGCAGCTCATCATCCAAGATGCCCCTTCACTTCAAAGGTTGATCCTTGATTCTAGTTATTCACCGTTGCAAATAACCGTCCTCTCTGCGCCTAAACTGGAGACCTTGGGTGTAATACATGATCTCTGTGCTCATTTCAATATGGTGTTTGGCTCCAAAGTTCTTCAGGTACTTTATATTATCATCTACACTTGTAACCATAAGCTGCATTTAAAATTTCTGCGCATAATTTATATATCATCTTGGAGTACACATTTTGTACTAATATTATGTTCTATGCTCAATGAAGATTTTCTCCATGGATGGCCTATCAATGGTGCTGGATTCTGTCAAGATCTTATATATCCAAATGAATAGTTTTGATGTGAACAAGATTATTGGCTTGCTGCAATGCTTTCCATGTCTGGAGAAGTTGTATATAAAGGTGATAATTTCACGCACATTGGAAGCCCGCATATAGTGTACTAGAATTAACCGTTCAGCTGTTGCTCTTTCGACACTCTTCTTTTAGACCTTAACTGTTTTCAATCTTCATGTCTATTTAGGCAACAGGACGGGGTAAGAAAGTTATAACCAATCGGTGGATTTGTAAGCATCGGGATTTTCTCACTTCTCATGAGATTCGATTGAAGACAATAACTCTAGAACGATATGTAGCCAACCGTGCAAACACAAGATTTTTCACATTCTTCCTGCTGAATGCGAGGTTACTATTGTCCATCAGGCTTAAGTTTATCAGCAGCATGGTTTTGACGGATGGGTATGTCAAAGAGCAAAAAAAGGAGTTTCAGTGGGCAAAAGAGCTTATGAACGTGCCGGGCTTCTATTTACAACATATTGTGGTCATAATCCAGTAAATTTTACGACACAAGATGTTATTTCTATGGACCTGACCGATCCATTTGACTGTGACTGCTGAAAACAGTGCTGGAGTTAGATGTTGTTGCCCTTTTCAATCTAGTTTTTTTGTAAACCTGATGAACAATTAACCCTCGTGCTTTTGTACAGTTTGTAAGCTGGAGTTAGATGTTCCTGCCCTTTTCAACTCGGCTG
Organism: Aegilops tauschii subsp. strangulata; assembly: GCF_002575655.3. Classification (NCBI taxonomy): domain Eukaryota; kingdom Viridiplantae; phylum Streptophyta; class Magnoliopsida; order Poales; family Poaceae; genus Aegilops; species Aegilops tauschii. The sequence continues at coordinate 505,911,830 of NC_053041.3, forward strand.
TGACTGTCATATTTTCTTTGAAACAAGGCAAATGGCTTGCCATTCGGTTAATTTAGAGTGAAATATTGTAACAAATCCCAACCAAGGGAAATAACATCACTCTCACCGGCTGCTTGAGCTCACTGTGCATTACATAAGCCAAGTGATTAGCCCCCACCAGCACCCACAAACTTATTTCGAACTAGCACATCAAATGGGCTGTAAATTTTCATAGGAAAGGCTGCATGACCGTGACAGATTTGGATTCTGACATTTGGAACCCGCGAGGAAATAGCCTATCCAAGGTGGTGTGGACTTACTAGCCAGTCAACAAACGATTATGCCTACCAGCCGTTGGATTGACATCCAACATCTGTCGTGTATCTTCTATCTCTTGTCTTCTTCTTCCTCCAGCCGCCCAAACCAAACCACCCCATCGGCTCCGCCTGCTCCTGCCTCCCATGGCTGGTTGCGCCTCCGCCGCCCTACCGTACGTACCCTCCAACGTTGGCCAGTCCCTCCCTCTATTCCCCAACACGTCCTGTTATTCTCCGGCGACGTCAGCCCCAACACGCACCCGCGCCCGAACCAGTCAACCCTCGTACTCCCCTCCGCCTGCGACTGGACCGGCGCATCTTCAACGGCTCCTGTTCGTTCCGTCCGAAGCCTTGCCGTCGTCCTCCGCCTTGCGGCCTTGGTTCGCTTGCCGTGCGCGGTGCGCCGCCCTCTTGCGTTGTCAACGTCGCCAACAGCCGAGAGGAACAAGGAGATGACTGTACGTGGAGAGGATGACAGTAGGGACCCACTAGCGTCATGGCAGTACGCAAGCAAGTGCCTCTATAGTACAAGCCCAAAAATATGGTTCCTCCTAATGGTTGGACATCTGGGGCTCACGCCATTGTCAACGTAGTCAATAAACAAGAGAATTACACTACGAGCGGCTGACACCAGGGACCCAGCAAGTCGCGCAGTTTTTTTAGGAACAAGCAGTTGTTATTTATACTAGTTTTAGCGATGGATCAGGGTAACAACGGGGCTGTGTGGGGGCTGTGGCCCGTCTAGCCAGGGTTTTATTTATGTTTACCACATCATGAGCCCAGTTGTGTTTTCTTCTTGCTGAAAATGGCTAGCCCAGTTCTATTTTTTTTAAAGAAATACCAAAACAAGGCCTACTTGCTTTATCGGCCCTGCTGGGCTGCAAATCTTTCAAGACGAGGAGAGTTTCATTCGGTTTGCCCAGAAATGGGTTGTACATTTTTAAAACACATCAAACCGGGAATTAGTTTCAAATTTTTTTCATTACAAGATCTTAAATGCCATTGATTTTTATGCGTGGACAATTATTTGGATTTTAAATTTATATAAATTATTTTTCAAAATAGTTTAAATGTGAATTGATATTTCTGGATTAAAAACAGTTGACCGCACCGAAATATGCAAAATTTCGTATACTTTTTAACCGTGGCCACAATATGGGGTGTAATGCTAACAAAAAGAAGATGGGCTCCAAAAAAATTCTTAAGAATTAGCAAATGGGTTGTACATTATTAGAAATAATGGCAGATGGGTTGTATGCTGTTTTCCACAGATTTGAGGCTGACTTGTGCGCCTACTACAGGTTGACGCGTATGCTTTCATAAAAAAAAGGTTGACGCACACGCAACGCCCTGTCAACTTAGTCAACACACGAGAGCAGTGACTGTTGGATGTCCATCCAACGGCTGTCGTGCTTCTTCAATCTCTGCTCTTCATGCTCCAGCCACTCAAACAAGCGCCGGTGGGACTACCTGCTCCCTCCTCCCGCGGCCGACTATGCTGCCGCGCAGGCCTCACGGCCCCACCGTACTCCCATTGCTGGCCTAGCCATCCCTCTACTCACCCACACATGCTGTTATTCTCCGGCGACGGTAGACGAACCAGTAAACCCTCGTACTCCTCCGCGTGGGAAACAACTGCAGAGTATTCCCTGGCTCCGTGTCGTTCCCTTCCTAGGCCTCGCCGTCGTCCACCGCCCTGGTGCTCTCGGTGCGGCCTGGTCAACGTGGTCAATGAACGACATCCATCGGAAGTGGACTGTACGTGGAGAGGCTGACAGCTGGGTCCACGGCCGCACGCAAGAAAATGCCTCCTTATTACGCGCAAAATAATGATTCCTCCACCTGACAGCTAGACCCACAGGAAGGGCCTCTGTATTTCACGGAAAAAACGTTCCCCCCGCTGACAGGTCAAACCCACCAGCTATATCTTCTCACGCAAGGAAGTGCCTCCTTATTACGCCCAAAAAAATGAATACCCCCTGCTAGCTGGGACCCACCATATTGTTGGGCTGACTTGTGGGCCTACTAAGTTGACGGGGACGGAGGGCTTTGTCAACTTAGACAATACTCCAGTGACCGTATGATGTCCATCCAACGGCCATAGTGCTTCTTCAACCTCTAGTCTTCTTGTTCCAGCCGCCCAAAGCAGTGCCGGTCGTGCCGCCTGCTCCTGCCTCCCGTGGCCGGCTGTGCTACCGCGGAGGCCTCACCGCCCCCATACTACTCCCACCACTGGCCAGGCCATCCCTCCACTCACCCACACCCCCTATTATTCTGCGGCGACGGCAGCCTCACACCGCAGACGAACCAGTGAACGCTCGTACTCCTCTCCGCGTGGGCATCCACTGCCGCGTCTTGCCCGGCTCCGCGTCGTCCCCTTCCTAGGCCTCGCCATCGTCCACCGCCCTGGTGCTCTCAGCGCGGCGTGGTCAATGTGGTCAACGACCGACTTCCATCGGAAGAGTACTGTACGTCGAGAGGCTGACAGCTGGGTCCACCGCAGCCGCAAGGAAGTGCCTCCTTATTACGCGGAAAATAATTATTCCTCCACCTGACAGCGGGGACCCAGCGGACGGGTCACCAGTATTTTGCGAAAAAGTTGTTTCCCCCTGACTGCTGGGACCCACCGGACGGGCCACCATATTTTGCGAAATAAAACGTTCCCCCCGCTGTCAGCTCGGACCCACCGGAAGTGCCTCCTTATTACGCACAAAAAAATGAATACTCCCCCGGCTAGCTGGGACCCACCTTGGTGGGAGGCTGACTTGTGGGCCTAGTAAGTTGACGGGGACGAAGGGCTTTGTCAACTTAGTCAATATGAACAATTCTAGCTCCAGTGACCGTACGATGTCCATCCAACGGCCATAGTGCTTCTTCAACCTCTGGTCTTCTTGCTCCAGCCACCCAAAGCAGCGCCGGTCGTGCCGCATGCTCCTGCCTCCCGTGGCCGGCTGTGCTGCCGCAGAGGCCTCACCGCCCCCTACTATTCCCACCGCTGGCCAGGCCGTGCGGCGACCGCAGCCGAACCAGTGAACCCTCGTACTCCTCTCCGCGCGGGCTTCCACTGCCGCGTCTTCCCCGACACCGCGTAGTCCCCTTCCTAGGCCTCGCTGTCGTCCACCACCGTGGTGCTCTCCGCGCGGCGTGGTCAACGTGGTCAAGGAACGACTTCCATCGGAAGAGTACTGTACGTGGAGAAGCTGACAGCTGGGTCCACGGCCACAGCCCAGTTTTTTTGTGATTCGCCAAGTAAGTCGCTTTGACAGGCCTGTTGGGCTGCAAATCTTTCAAGACGAGGAGAGCTTTCATTCGGCTGGCCGAGAAAATGGCCCATCAGTAATGAGAAATGGGCTGTACATTTTTAAAACACATCAAACCGGCAATTAGTTTCAAATATCTTTTTTTCATTTCAAGATTTCAAATTACATTAATTTTTATGCGTGGAGAATTTGTTGGATTTTATATTGATATACATTTATTTTTAAAATCAGTTTGAATGTGAGTCGAAATTTCAGGATTAAAAACAGTTCGGACCGCACCGAAATATGCAAAATTTCCTATAATTTTTTAACCGTGGCCACAATATGGGTTGTAATGCTAACAAAAAGAATATGGGCTCCAAAAAAACCTTAAGAATTAGCAAATGGGCTGTAAATTATTAGAAATAATGGCAGATGGGATGTATGCTGTTTTCCACAGATTTGAGGCATTCCTAAAAAAAGGTTGACGCACAAGCACTGACTGTTGGATGTCCATCCAACGGCCGTCGTGCTTCTTCAATCTCTGCTCTTCCTGCTCCAGCCGCTCAAACAAGCGCCGGCAGGACTGCCTGCTCCCTCCTCCCCGCAGCCGGCTGTGCTGCCGCGCAGGCCTCACCGCCCCACCGTACTCCCATCGCTGGCCTAGCCATCCCTCTACTCACCCACACCTGCTGTTATTCTCCGGCGACGGCAGACGAACCAGTAAACCCTCGTACAGTCGCACTCCCCTCCGCGTGGGAAACAACTGCCGAGTCTTCCCTGCCTCTGTGTCGTCCCCTTCCTAGGCCTCGCCGTTGTCCACCGCCGTGGTGCTCTCGGCGCGGCGTGGTCAATGCGGTCAACGACCGACTTCCATTGGAAGAGTACTCTGCGTGGAGACGCTGACAGCTGGGTCCACGGCCGCAGCAAGGAAGTGCCTCCTTATTACGCGCAAAATAATTATTCCTCCACCTGACAGCAGGGACCCACCGGACGGGCCACCGTATTTCGCGAAAAAAACGTTTCCCCCCTGAGTGCTGGGACCCACCATCTACACCTTCGCACGCAAGGAAGTGCGTCCAGGCAAAATAAAAAAACCATTCGCCCCCCTGACTGCTGGGACCCACCAGCTACATCTTCGCACGCAAGGAAGTGCCTAACAGTCGGGACCCATCTGGTCGAAGCATATGTAGCGTTGTCATTCTGGTCGCGAACATGTACGTACATATATACTGGTGGATGTAGAGGCATGCACGTGCTGTAGTAGAGGCATGCACGTAGCATGTACATGTACGTACAGCGGCCAGGGTGCAAGAAAGAAAATACGGCCACATATGTGTACATACGGGCGGGGTCTCGAACGCCTACTCGCGCATACGTACGGTGAGGGCTCGTTGACATGGCTGGGTCGGAACGGAGAAACAGCGTCGTCGTCGTGTTCATGGGGAGGCAACGGAATGCGCCGTGTTCATGGGGAGGCAACGGAATGCGTCGTGTTCATCGGGAGGCAACGGAACGCGTGGGAGCCAACCGGCTGGGTCGGAACGGAATGCGTGGTCGTGTTCATCGGGAGGGCTTGGACGGAACAAGCGATGGAAACGAGGCCTGGCGTACCGTAGAACGAAGGAAACGGCCTTGTGTTCGACCGGCCACGTTTGAAACGGGATCCTGTTCATCGGGAGGGGTCTGGCGTACCGCAAAACAGACGAAATGGACCTCCTACGGTCGAAACGGGGGTCCTGTTGATCGGGAGGGGTGTGACGTACCACAAAACGGACCTCCTACGGTCGAAACGAGGGTCCTGTTGATCGGGAGGGGTGTGGCGTACCGCAAAACGGACGATATGGACCTCCTACGGTCGAAACGGGGGTCCTGTTCATCGGGAGGGGTGTGGCGTACCGCAAAACGGGACTCCACGGGATACTGTTCATCTCCACCGTCGACCTCCTCCAGCCTCCACGGGCTACCGTCGACCTCCTCCAGCCTCCACAGGCTCCTGTTCATCCAGCCTCCACCGCGCGCTACTCCACGGGCTACTGTTCAACCACCCCTCCACGGCCACCCCTCCATCGTCTACTGTTCATCCAGCCCTCCACACCATGGGGTCCTGTTCAACCACCCCTCCACGGGCACCCCTCCACCGTCTACTATTCATCCAGACCTCCACACCACGGGGTCCTCTTCATCCAGAGGCAACGCCACCACTCACTGTTCATCCAACCCCCTCCCCCCCCCCCCCGCAACGCTCACTGTTCATCCAATCGGTCGGCTTCAGTTAGCAGCAGTAGCGAAGGAATCGCTCGATCGGGTTCAGTTAACAGCCATCGATCGATCGCTCGGGTTCAGTAACGCGTAGCCCGCAGTGCAATCGCTCGGGTTCAGTTAGAGCCCAACGCCTCGCTCGGGTTCAGTTAGAGCCAACGCCTCGCACACACACGCGTACGTGTACGAGAGAAACATGCATCGCTCGGCCCCCGACCTCCCACCGTAACCGGGAACCCCCCGAAATTTTCCTCGCCCTCTCTTCTACCACGGTTTTTTCCGTCATGGACAGCCCAAAGAATGTCATGCAGCTGCGTCTCCGGCCCGCCCAGGACGAAAAGCCCATTTTCTGTCATGATTTTTTTTTCATAGAAGTAGGAGGCCACCACATCTATGATGATACCGGGTTTTGTCACAATTATCGTCATAGAAGTATCATATGTATGACAGAAAAAAAATCGTTCGGCCCAAAATGTCACGGATGTGTCTTTTTTTGTAGTGATGACAAGCCAAGCAATTGTTTCATACTTTAGTATTCTCAAACTTTTTCAACTTTCACGCAATATATGAGCACGAGCCATGGACATAGCACTATAGGTGGAATAGAATATGATGATGGGGGTTGTGTGGTGAAGACAAAAAAGGAGAAAGTCTCACATCGACGCGGCTAATCAACGGGCTATGGAGATGCCCATCAATTGATGTCAATGCGACGAGTAGGGATTGCCATGCAACGGATGCACTAGAGCTATAAATGTATGAAAGCTCAACAAAAGAAACTAAGTGGGTGTGCATCCAACTCTCTTGATCACGAAGACGTAGGGCATTTTGAGGAAGCCCGTCATTGGAATATACAAGCCAAGTTCTATAATGAAAAATTCCCACTAGTATATGAAAGTGACAACATAAGAGACTCTCTATAATGAAGATCATGGTGCTACTTTGAAGCACAAGTGTGGAAAAAGGATAGTAACATTGTCCCTTCCCTCTTTTTCTCTCATCATTTTTTGTTGGGCTTCTTTGGCCTGTTTTTTTATTTGGGCTTCTTTGGCCTCTTTTTTTTCATTCGGAGTCTCATCCCGACTTATGGGGGGATCATAGTCTCCATCATCCTTTCCTCACATGAGACAATGCTCTAATAATGAAGATCATCACACTTTTATTTACTTACAACTCAAGAATTACAACTTGATACTTAGAACAAAATATGACTATATGTGAATGCCTCTGGTGGTGTACCGGTATGTGCAATGACTCAAGAGTGACATGTATGAAAAATTATGAATGGTGGCTTTGCCACAAATACGATGTCAACTACATGATCATGCAAGGCAATATGACAATGATGAAGCGTGTCATCATAAACGGAACGGTGGAAAGTTGCATGGCAATATATCTCGGAATGGCTATGGAAATGCCATAACAGGTAGGTATGGTGGCTGTTTTGAGAAAGATATAAGGAGGCTTATGTGTGATAGAGCGTATCATATCACGGGGTTTGGATGCACCGGCGAAGTTTGCACCAACTCTCGAGGTGAGAAAGGGCAATGCACGGTACCGAAGAGGCTAGCAATGATGCAAGGGTGAGAGTGCGTATAATCCATGGACTCAACATTAGTCATAAAGAACTCACATACTTATTGCAAAAATCTACAAGTCATCAAACCCAAAGCACTGCGCGCATGCTCCTAGGGGGATAGATTGGTAGGAAAAGACCATCGCTCGTCCCCGACCGCCACTCATAAGGAAAGCAATCAAAGAACACCTCATGCTTCAAATTTGTCACACAGCGGTTACCATACGTGCATGCTAAGGGACTTGCAAACCTGAACACAAGTATTTGTCAATTTCACAATTACTCAACTAGCACGACTCTAATATCACCATATTTATATCTCAAAACAATTATCAAGTATCAAACTTCTCGTAGTATTTAATGCACTCTATATGGAAGTTTTTATTATACCCATCTTGGATGCCCATCATATTAGGACTAATTTTATAGACAAAGCAAATTACCATGCTGTTCTAAAAGACTCTAAAAATAATATAAGTGAAGCATGAGAGATCAATATTTTCTATAAAATAAAACCACCACCGTGCTCTAAAAAGATATAAGTAAAGCACTAGAGCAAAATTATCTAGCTCAAAAGATATAAGTGAAGCACATAGAGTATTCTAATAAATTCCGATTCATGTGTGTCTCTCCAAAAGGTGCGTACAGCAAGGATGATTTGTGGTAAACTAAAAAGCAAAGACTCAAATCATACAAGACGCTCCAAGGAAAACACATATCATGTGGTGAATAAAAATATAGCCTCAAGTAAAGTTACCGATAGACGAAGACGAAAGAGGGGCAGCCTTCCAGGGCATCCCCAAGCTTAGTTTTGGTTGTCCTTAAATTTTACCTTGGGGTGCCTTGGGCATCCCCAAGCTTAGGCTCTTGCCACTCCTTATTCCAAAATCCATCAAATCTTTACCCAAAAACTTGAAAACTTCACAACACAAAACTTAAACAGAAAATCTCATGAGCTCCGTTAGTGTAAGAAAACAAACCACCACTTTAAGGTACTGTAATGAACTCATACTTTATTTATATTGGTGCTAAACCTAATGTATTCCAACTTCTCTATGGTTTATACCCCCCGATACTAGCCATAGATTCATCAAAATAAGCAAACAACACACGAAAAACGGAATCTGTCAAAAACAGAACAGTATGTAGTAATCTGTATCAAACGAACACTTCTGGAACTCAAAAAAATTTGAAATAAATTGGTAGACGTGAGGAATTCGTCTATTAATAATCTGCAAAAAGAATCAACCTAAAATCACTCTCCAGTAAAAAATGGCGGCTAATCTCGTGAGCGCTAAAGTTTCTGTTTTTTACAGCAAGATCGCAAAGACTTCACCCAAGTCTTCCCAAAGGTTCTACTTGGAACAAACACTAATTAAAACATAAAAACACATCTAAACATAGGCTAGATGAATTATTTATTACTAAACAGGAACAAAAAGTAAATAACAAAAATAAAATTGGGTTGCCTCCCAACAAGCGCTATCGTTTAACGCCCCTAGCTAGGCATTGAGATTTCAATGATGCTCACATGAAAGACAAGAATTGAAGCACGAAAAGAGCATCATGTAGTATATGAAAATCACATCTAAGTCTAACATAATTCCTATGCATAGGCATTTTATAGGAAAACAAATTATCAAGACAAGCAAGATCTAGCATATGCAAGGAAGAAGAAATAAACAAAAGCAATCTCATCATAACGAGAGGAAATTTAGTAACATGAAAATTTCTACAACCATGTTTTCCTCTCTCATAATAATTACATGTAGGATCATAAGAAAATTCAACAATATATCTATCACATAAAGTATTGTCTTCATGATCCGCATGCATGTAAAGTTGACATTCTTCCAAAATAGTGGGATTATCATAAAATAAAGTCATGACCTCTCCAAACCCACTTTTATCAAAAATACCATAAGATTGAACATTCTCCAAATATGTGGGATCTAAAGTTGACATTCTTCCAAACCCACTTTCAATATTATTGCAAACACTATTATCAATCTCATATTCATCATGGGGCTTAAATAAATTTTCAAGATCATAAGAAGAATCACCCCAATCACGATCCTTGCAACAAGTAGTAGACATAGCAAAACTAGCATCCCCAAGCTTAGGGTTTTTCATATTATTAACACAACTGACATCAAGATAATTTATAGTAAAATCATTGCAATCATGCTTTTGATTCAAGGAACTATCAAGTATGGGTGCAATAGCAATAATCTCATGTTTAACATAAGTAACTATAGCAAATTCATCTCCATAAATATTGGCATCATGGCCATAAGAATAGCAAGCATCATGTTCATCAAGGGATATTTCAATCAAATCATCGGAATCATAATTATATATAGATTAGTGCATATCATTATTTTCTTCCAAAGCAACGGTCATTCTCTCAATAAATTCCATAACATAGGCATTATGAGCATAGTTTTCATAGCAATATTTAAGTATGTCGGAATTTTCAGATTTGTAGAGAGTAATATCATACTTTTCAATCAAAGAAGCAACTTCATGAGCACCATTAAAAACTATAAATTCTTCAATTTGTTCGATATCATAGTAACTATAAACACCTTTTTCATAAGAAGATAAGATTTCATTATCATTAAACTCACATAGGTAGGGAAGGTGTTTTTTAGGGTTCTTAGAGCAACAAGTAAAATCATAAATTTCACAAAGATTCCAAGCATAGCATAGCAAACTATTTATTTGATACCATAAGAGCTTCCCCTTTTCAGACAAACGATGACGCACAAAATGAGCATGCTCATCTAAAGATTTTCCCTCAACTAAACTAGTTGGGGTTTCAGCACGAGCACATATAGATCAAAGATGATCCAAGTAGAACACATTAAGTGGATCCATATTAATAGATTTTTAGCAAGCAAAGATGCAAGCAAATAGAAGGCACATGGAAACAAAAAGACATACGGGAAGAAGGCGAAGAAAAGGCAAAGGTGAAGTGGGGGAGAGGAAAACGAGAGGCAAATGGCAAATAATGTAATGCAAGGGAGAAGAGTTTGTGATGGGTACTTGGTATGTCTTGACTTGAGTGTAGATCTCCCAGGCAACGGCGCTAGAAATGGCTTGTTGACGGGAGATCAAATCTTGACTTGACTTGGTGCAAATCTCCCCGGCAACGGCACCAGAAATCCTTCTTGCTACCTCTTGAGCATGTGTTGGTTTTCCCTTGAAGAGGAAAGGGTGATGCAGCAAAGTAGCGTAAGTATTTCCCTCAGCTTTTGAGAGCCAAGGTATAAATCCAGTAGGATACTACACACAAATAGCCTAGTACAGCACAAACAATCAAGAACCTTGCAACCAACGTGATAAAGGGGTGGTCAATCCCTTCACGTCCACTTGCAAAAGTGAGATCTGATAGAGATAATAAGATAAATATTTTTGGTATTTTTCTTGTATAGATTGGAAAGTAAAGATTGCAAAATAAACGGCGCCAGAATGGCAAGTTGACGGGAAACTAATATGATGTAAAATAGACCCGGGGGCCATAGGTTTCACTAGTGGCTTCTCTCATGATAGCATATATTACGGTGGGTGAACAAATTACAGCTGAGCAATTGATAGAAAAGCGCATAGTTATGAGAATATCTAGGCATGATCATGAACATAGGCATCATGTCTGTGTCAAGTAGACCGAAACGATTCTGCATCTACTATTATTACTCCACACATCGACCGCTATCCAGCATGCATCTAGAGTATTAAGTTCATAAGAACAGAGTAACGCATTAGGCAAGATGACATGATGTAGAGGGATAAACTCAAGCAATATGATATAAACCCCATCTTCTTATCCTCGATGGCAACAATACAATATGTGCCTTGCTGCCCCTACTGTCACTGGGAAAGGACACCGCAAGATTGAACCCAAAGCTAAGCACTTCTCCCATTGCAAGAAAGATCAATCTAGTAGGCCAAACTAAACCGATAATTCGAAGAGACTTGCAAAGATATAAAATCATGCATATAAGAATTCAGAGAAGAACCAAATATTGTTCATAGATAATCTTAATCATAAACCCACAATTCATCGATCTCGGCAAACACACCGCAAAAAGTATTACATCGAATAGATCTCCAAGAACATCAAGGAGAACTTTGTATTGAGAACCAAAGAGAGAGAAGAAGCCATCTAGCTAATAACTATGGACCCGAAGGTCTATGGTAAACTACTCACACATCATCGAAGAGGCTATGGTGTTGATGTAGAAGCCCTTCATGATCGATTCCCCCTCCGGCGGAGCGCCGGAAAAAGCCCCAAGATGGGATCTCACCGGTACAGAAGGTTGCGGTGGTGGAAAAGTGGTTTCGTGGATCCCCTGGATGTTTTCAGGGTATAAGAGTATATATAGGCGAAAGAAGTAGGTCGGTGGAGCTACGTGGGGCCCACGAGGGTAGGGGCGCGCCTACCCCCTGGGCACCCTCCTGCCTCGTCGCCGCCTCGTTGCGTCTCTGACTTCCACTCAAAGTCTCCTGGATTGCGTTTGTTCCAAGAAGGATCCTCGTGAAGTTTTCGTTCTGTTTGGATTCCATTTGATATTCCTTTTCTGTGAAACACTGAAATAGGCAAAAAAATAGCAACTGGCACTGGGCCTCCGGTTAATAGGTCAGTCCCAAAAAATAATATAAAAGAGCATATTAAAGCCCATTAAACATCCAAAACAAATAATATAATAGCATGGAATGATCAAAAATTATAGATACGTTGGAGACGTATCAGTGTACACCACCAAGAGGTCCGTGAACATTCTGTGGGTGCCCGCCACAACATCCATGGTGAACTGCTGCTCGTCGTCGGCAGCCGCTCGGAGCGCCATTGGAGCCGCGCTGGATACCCTCTAAGAATTTCTCGTGGTGGGTGTGCTTCTTGCAATGGTGGGGCGCGATCGAAAGGTTGAAGAGACACAAGGGTTAAATGGGGGCCGGCCGGCCTGTAATAGTCACGTCTTGTCACAACGTTCATAGCGGAGGGTTCCAGTGCACGCTTGACAACACCACACCGCACGCGTTTCGTTTGACCATGCTTGGGCTCGAAGAGGCGCCAAATGTATCGTCGGTGAGCCTGTTCCTGCGCTACCGCGCAGTTTACTGTGCTAGCTTCCTGCCCGGCTAGTTTGGCCACGCCTCGGCTAGAAGAGGGACAAATCGTGGGTGCTTATTGGAAAAAAGCTTTGTAAAAGCGAAGTGTGTGGAATGACTTCGGTCATAATTTTACCCGTGGGTGATGAGGTCAAAGTTACATAGAAGGGTGATGATGGACACTCGAGTGCGATAATTAATCCTGCGTTCTACAGGGCACACGGTTGAAGAAACCAACTGCGTGCAATAATGGAAGATCGCTGTCGATTTAGCTATACAGATCGTGTGTTGTGAGACCGAAAAGGTAAACAGATTCGAAAATGGTTAATAAAATCAAAGACCATTGCATATTAAGGTCAAAATAGTGCTACCAATATACGAGTCTCATACAATGCCATTTCAACGATTGTACCACAAACGCTTGAAATATTACAGGGTTCAAATTCTAGAGTTATATGGCTCAAATTCGAAGATTACAAGGTTCAAAATAATATTAGAAATGAAATTCAGCTCATCAGCTGCAAACGCTCGCGCTGATCCGCTGAACATGGATATCAGAGAGGTTCAAACTAATATTACCACTTCTAAGTATGGTTTCGAAACCTCATAATTTTTGCAAAGGGGTCAGCCACTAAGAAGTCATGTATGGGGTTGACACGATGACTTCCGATTACTCTGTCATCTGAAGTTTCAAAATGAAATTCAGCATTTTTGGAGCCTATTCCATTCTTCCGCAGGCGCCGGCGCTGATCAACAAACCATTCATTTTTGCAAAATAAATGTAGGGCAAACCTCATTTCCTTCAGCACCCTTGCTTTGAGAACAAAGAACCTGGCGAATATAATCTCCGGTAAGGTCCCTCGGTAGGAGTTCAAAGTAATTTCTGAGAGATGCAGATCTAGGCATTCGACGTGATTGTTATATTGTATCACATTATCCACCACTGGGCCTAATCTTATCTGCAAAATAAGAAAACGTGTTAGTGCCTACATGTAGTTTTGAACATTATTATAGGCCTATTTGGTTTTTAGGATTTGTAAAATGCACTAACATGCCATCTTCGATCTGACATGATTAACATGGGCATTTGATTACATTCTAGAAAAATGTAGCCTTCTTCACAAAAGGTTGGAGTGGATGAAAAGTTCCCTAAGAAAACTAGTATAGATGAATCCAGAGGAGAAATGCTTATTGATTGTAACCATATGGGTCAAGCAACCAATATGGGGGGGACATGTATGTACTGAAATCCTCCAAAAGAATCCTTCAGAAATCATAGTACATTGTCATTGTAAACTTGGAAAAGGTGTCACAAATTGAACTCCCTTATGGTTAACATTTAACAGGAAAGGAACATCACCTCAATATATAGGTTCTCCAGGCACGGAAAGCATCTCAGGAAACTGGCAACTTGCTCCAGGTTGGGGCCGATAGATTCTAGTGCCAAGACCTTCACTGTTGTAGTTTTGGGGTCAAGCATGTCGGAATCATTTTCTGGATGACAGACGAACAAACATCTTCAAAATTAGAAATAATGTTAATTTGTAGAAGGAGAGGTAGAAGGCGGCTGTTGTACCTGAACGGGTGTGGATCCAATAACAAGTTCGGAGTATTTGTCAGACGAGTAGCCCACCACTGTCAATTTTGGCACAGAAATGACATTGATTCTTGTTGGACCTTCTTGATAAACTACAAGTAATCTCTCAAGTGCAGGTGTGTCCTCAATGACCATACCATGGTACACAGCTTTTGATGTCTTCCTGCCGCACCAGCAACACACATGAATAGTCCAGAGAGTCATGGAGGTGGTGTGGAAGCTACTCAGCCCATTGATCACCTGAAGACAAAGGTACTTGAGTGCAGTACAGCCACGGAGCAGGTGCTCCATGTTACCATTTGGGAGGCAGACGACGATGAGCTCGAGGTGCTTCAGTCATGGTAGAATAAGAACGGGCGCGTGATTAAGGGGGGGGATGGCAGTTCCTGAACTTGGCGACGCGCAGCGTGAGTGCGAGGCGGAGCGCAGACGTTGGCAGAGAGTGCACATGCCCATCATCAAATGTGAGCTCCTCGAGCTGATCTAGGGCGGGGGATCGGAACCAGTCGTCAAGCTTGGCTCGGTCCTTGCCGTTGGAACAGAACTTGCCCATTCTAAGGCCTCTGGTTGGGCTAAGGTGACTGCCGAGGATCTTGGAGAACGCATCCAAGCTTTTGCGATAGCCATGGCAGAGCTCGTGGGTGTAGATGAGGTCGAGAGGGGTGGAGTTCCATAGGGGGCACCACTGCCGGGAAAGGACGGTTGTCCGTGCCCCATATATGATTGGGAGGAGGGAGATGATGACTGTCAACATATCATCAGGGAGGTTGCTGATGAAGTCTAGGCCTGCTAGAGTCGCTTGCGGTTCTTGCTCGCCCCGCCTCCACTTGTTGGCAGCCCCGTTCTCCACCTCCAGAGTCTCCTTGTCAGCGGCGCTTTCTGATAGAAGTGGGAGCACAAGGAATATTTAGTTAAAACAAGGCAATAGAAAAGTGTATTGCTAACTAGAAGTTATTAGGTAGGAATATAGTAAGAAAATGGAATAACAATTGGTTGCTTAAATACTACACAATTCATTTGATATTGCTGGGTAAGTCAACATGCAGATTTTTTAAAAGAAAACTTACATCGAACAAAGTCTGGACGGATGATATCATCGGGGAAGTTAGCATATATCTCATGACCAGGCCCTGTTATGTGTAGTGCAATTATAGTGCCAGCTTTCAGTACATAAAACTTAGAAATTTCTTTCCAAAGGCCAGTGCCAAAATAGGAGTCACCACGTTCATCAAGTCTTATAGTAGCAACGATTGTAAATCCATGGTTTGTGTTCAGTATAATTTCCCTACAGTCTTGATTTATGTAAAGGGAAAGATTGTACACTACAGATTCTGTTGTATAGCAAGGGACACACTACAGAAAATGGTAGCATTGTTAAAGAAGATATGGTAACATGCAAATATGGGTCCAAATTGAAAGAACTGTACAGCAGTTGAAATCGAAGGAAAAATCTATAATTAAACAGATAGGGTAAACATGGTGTCATGGAAATATGAGAGTAATCGAAAGAAGAATACATCATTAATTTGCCTAATATAGAAAGAAGAGGGGGGAATCCCCTTTGACGTTTATGGTGCATGTGGCACCTTTTATCCAAATGTAGCAATATTTAGAATATGTTTAGGAAAGTAGGCCATGCCAACCGATTTAGGGTGAAATTGAACATACCGCGCGCATCCTCGAGTCATCTGGTATGGTGAGATGGAATGTCTGGTGGAGTCCGCAAGGTCCTAATGTGTCTGCGCACTGTACACTCTATGAATGGAAGAAAACCCTCAAATCAGTTCAAATAAAAATGAATTCACGGCGATTTTGGCCAGGTGATTAAAGGAGTCAGATGAACTGGGATAAGAGATGAGATAATATCTCATTAAATTAGTTACCCTGTTGTCCATGAGAAAGAACCCTCAGTACGGCAGATTCCCCAACTGAGCGGAGCTGGGTCGACCACGAGCAGCGTCGAGAAACTCGATGGCGATAGGCGGCGGCAAGCGGAAGTGGCGAAATGTGGTGGGCTTTGCCAGCAGGCAGGCGTTGAGCTAAGTGGTTACCGCCGCGATAGGCGGTGCCATGCACAGACGCGTAGGAGCTTGTGCAGGTGTGAATGGGGACCGGAGTGGATGGGGGGTGGAGTGAGGGTTTTTGTGACGTGGGATGGTGAGGGTTTTCTTTTTTATTTTTTGACTTGGGTGGTGAGGGTTTTTTGTCCCACAAAGAATTTCGGAGGCGACAGTTTGCTAGAGCCAACCGTGTGTGATTGACACAACAGGCAAAATGAAAGTCATTGCACATGGTTCCAATTTTGGGAACCGTGTGTGATTGACGTGTGACAGCCTGGTTTTTGCCCTCTCTCATTTGCTTGATATTCAATTGGATTCAATTTGAAACTTGGAGTTTTTGAATCTTTTCATATGAACTTAAACACTTGGGTACCCTTGGCTTTCACCCAAGAGCTTCATTTCCCTCCCTAATCATCATTCCCCTTCTGATCCATTCCAAAATAATCTTTGGAATATTTTTCTTAAATGAAAAATATTCATTTCTCTCTCAAAAACCCTAGCTAGATCACTATGCTCCAAAGCAACCCCAATTTTTCTGGCCCAGAAAAATCTGAGATAATTCACAAATATTCTTTGAACCCTAGGGCACCTTCCTAAGCAAAAATATTTCATCACTTTTTGGAATATTTTTGCTACAGAAAATATTTTCTGTTCTGGACAGAAATGGCGGTTTCTACAGCAACTACCATTTTACTTGCTCCATTGTGCCTGGTTTTTCTTGTGCATCTTCACCTTAGTAACTCTTGGCTAACCTCCAAAGCATAGCCTCTAACTCCCAGCCATTTGACCTCAGTAACCTCTCAAAGTTACTGACCAGAAACTTACCTGGCATGTAAAACCTTCTCTACTGCACGTGGATCCAAACCAAAGTGTGGTAACCTCTCAATCTACCACGAGCAACACGCCAGACATGAAGTTTAGGCTTAGATCGGCCTGATGTCATAGTCCACGCGGTGACCGCGTTCGTCCAAGGGTACTGGCATGCGTGTCGACGCGCTCTGAGTGTCGCCGAGCGCTCTGTTATGCGCGTGCTCACTTCCCCGACTGCCGTAGCGCGCCAAACTTTGCCACCATCTTTGTCTCAATATCATTTACTCCTACGTGGCGCTCGCCGATGCAGGAGCTCGCCACAGCAAGCACGGGCATGGTCCGGCCAACCCAACAGTGTGGTGCGCATTGTGCTCATCGCCTTCTCCTCGTTCCTGTGCTCGTCTCCGTCCGCCAACAGTTGCCGCATGAGCTGCGTCGCCTTCTCCCCCTCTCACTGACGTCGCTCGTCACTGGGCATCGTGGACAGGTGTCCATCGGCGGAGCCCGAAACCCCCTCTCTGCTCGCGTATAAATGGAGCCGCCCCCAGCCTCCTCGAGCACCATCCAACACTCCCACACAACCCACAAGCGCGTAGGAAGCCGTAGCCCGGCCGGGCAAGCTGTGGGCCGTCGTCCTCGAGCTCGAGCTCGCCGGCGATCCCCTCTGGTCGCTGCAGTAGCTCCAGCCCCTCCCAGGCTAGGGCAATCCTTCCAGGGCCTCCGCCTCTCTCCGGTGAAGCCATCCCGTCCACCTGGAGCCCCTGGAGCAGCCTCTGCTCGCCGTCTTCTTCATCTTCGGCGACCACCACATTCTGCCTCCGCTTGTGAGGTTGATTTCGACGCCGTCCGACCACCCCTAGCCACGCTACGGGTACGGGCAGGTGCGCCACCGTCCCCTCTCTCCATCTCTCCCTCTCGTTTTGGCCAAGGAGCCCTCGTCGCTGGCGAGAGCTCCGGCGGAGCTGCGACTCCCTCTGTTTCCTTCTCTGTATGCGCGCGAAGCGGTACGAGTGCTGGCGCCCCTGGGCTTTACGCCATCGACATCACCCCCCCCAGTCTACTTATTTTTATTCAAATTCATTTGAATTTATAGAACACTTCAAACAGCCATAACTCTGCAACCATAAGTCCAAATGAATTGATTCTTTTTGCATCTAGTTCTCTGCAAAGAAATCTAGCAACTCACCAAAGATGAGATTTTTTTGAGCTGTTCAAAATTTCTGGTGATTTTCAGAAGTGTTCTTGATATTTTCTTTTTGTGTTTAAAATTATTTTCAGAGGGTGAGGCTTGTCTTGAGGATCACCAGAAGGCTTGTGAACCTCATCTGCACTAAGGCAAGCCACAGCAACATTTTCATGGTGTCATTTCAATATTTATGATTTTCTTACTTGAATGAAATGATTAATCCATGCATTTAAATAGCTATTGTGTTATTTGTATTCTGTTAAATGTTTGTTAGTCATTATGCCTGATTTACAGAATGTTGAAACTAGTTTAGTTGGTAAAGCAAAGCTAAAGTCTATTTGTGGTGATGAGAAAAATAATTTTTGTTATGCATGTTAGTAATTACGTAAAGTTATTTTCTTGCATAAATAAAATAGTAAAATTTGCTAGAAAATATTATGTTAAGTACTTGTTTAGTCATTTTGATTGACTTACAGAATGTTTGAACCTAACTTGGTTGATAAAGATAGTAGGATTTGTTTGTGGTATAAACTTTGCTATGCATGTGAGAAATTTATCGAAGTTACTTTCTTGCATGAGAATATAATAAAACTTGCTGCAAAATATTTTGGTTAAAGTGTGAGCTACCCTGACCAGGAAAATAAAATAAGTTGTTGAGGTTTATGCTTAGTGTGAATATGCTTGACATCAGTCAGTTTCGTTAATATGTGCTGCATGTGTAGTTTTGCATTTCATGGCATGCTATGACACCGGTCATTTTCGTTTTAAGTTGAACCTGAATATAACTCAACTTGAATATATCGTTGACTGGGTCATGGTGCCGCTGAATCGAGTTTTTTCCAGTGCAACCACATTTGCCTCTGTGGGAAGGCCTTGATTCGGTCCATTGACATTGCCTCTGGTCAGTGCCTCCAACTAGGGAAGGTTACGTCGTGCTTACCCTGGCCCGGTAAGCAGACATAACCTTGTGTGCCCGTTGTCGAGATTATGGTACCGGGTCCCCGAGTGGGATCATTTTGGCCACGACGGTGGTCGTTGTGTCTTTGGTAGACACGGGGCCACCCAGGACTAGCCCGTTGGGGATTGGGTCGGAGTGGTCGGGAGAGTGTCATGGCAATGGAAGGGTTTTGTCGGAATGCCGTTGGTCCACCCGAATGGGAGTGTGAGGCCATGGGTTCCGTGGTGTGGGTACAGTGTGCTACCTATGCAGAGTGTATAATCTATCGATAGCCGAGTCCACGGTTACGGACACCTCGTAGTAGGTCCCACCATGAGTCAACGTTTAATAAAATTTGCACACTAAGTTATGAACTTTGCATTGTTGAGGATGGCAGAAAGGCCATCGAGATGTTCGGGACCAGATATTGGTCGTGGTTGTGATCGCCGTAAGGATCACGAGTTACTCTTGGCAAGACCACGATGGTGGTTTGTTTGTGATCTGAGAATGATCACGGTTGGTAAGTTCGTCCCGAGGGACGTTCGAGCATGATCACAGCATGTTGGACATATAGTGTTGCATTATTATTAATTGGTTAATTATCATGATATTGTTTGCCATTATGATTATGCCTGTTGTGAGCTTGCAAGTACATTCAATGTACTGACCTGGCGTGTCATGCCAGATTTCAGGAAAGTCTCGTTGGAAAGGAGCGCTGCTCGAGTCTAGATCGTGTCCACATCGGTGTCCCTGTGATATGGAGCTTCCGCTACGACGTTATTCCGCTGCCGCGTAGTTGTTATGATCGAGGCCCCCTTTATGTTCACTAAATAATGTACATATTGTTCAGCCGCACCGGGCGTGCTGCTTGGCCCCGACATCTGTTGTAATATAAACTCTGATCCGCTAGCATCAATAAAGCGGTTGTTTTCTGTACCAAGATGTTGTGTGTTGCCAGAAGACATGGTCTCTGGGCTGGCGATGCATGGTAAACCGGTTGCTCTGAGCCGGGGTGCCACATGACGTACTGTCTCCGTCCTGGTTTATTGGTCCCCTTTGTAATTTTTACCAAATGTTTAACTAAGAAATGTTTATGCATGTCACAAAAAATTATATCATTGATGCTCAAATACCCATCCAACGATATAATTTTTGCTGACCTGCACTAACATTTTGTAAGTTAAACCTTTTGTCAAAATTTAACACAAATTACAAAGGGGACCAATAAACCAAGACAGAGGTAGATTCCATCAACCGAACTGATTGCATCCATATCCCACCGTTAGACATAAATAAATATAGATTAAATATACTCAGACATAGATAATAAGTGTACACGTACACAAGCATAGTTCAACCATAAGTACATAGTTCAACCGTCATTAATAAGCATACTCAAGCGTACATAGTTCGATCCCACATCTCATCTCACAGGCTGGCATGATCCTGAAGCTTATCCAGGTACTCGGCGTACGCGTCGTGCGCCACCCTGCGAGAATACTTCCGCTTGAAGGAGCCAACGGCCCGTCCTCTTGCATGCGCCAGAACACTTAGGTACGTGTCATGAAGCTTGTGGTTGGAAAATGGACATCGATAGCCGCTGT
The DNA here is from genome assembly GCF_002575655.3 of Aegilops tauschii subsp. strangulata. NCBI lineage: Eukaryota > Viridiplantae > Streptophyta > Magnoliopsida > Poales > Poaceae > Aegilops > Aegilops tauschii. The sequence continues at coordinate 505,932,512 of NC_053041.3, forward strand.
TCCAGGTCCTAAAACGCCTGTTATGCTTTCCCACATAAAGCTCCCTCGGGATTTGCCTCTTGTACCTCATCTGGGCATCTTCATCCTCGCTGTCCACATCGTCAGACAGCACCTATACAAATAGTAAAACAAATTAGGCATCAAATCAATGTTTACATGCCGTGAAGTAGGATTAGGAATTTATGGCTATTTATTTATACATATCCAGAGATTATGGTTCGATTGTTAAGCACAGTCGTCAATGTACAGACTAATCTTGAAGAAAATAATGGCACAAACATATGTAGGTCATTCAAAATCAATTGTCAAGTCCTGGCTAGGAATTATTAGCACGAACACTAACTCTAGTCAGATTACTAGCAGAAATCATTTGCACAGATGAAACAACTAATCACTTATCACTTGTACCATTCAAACAATCAATACACTACACGGATCTAACGAAAATTACTTAGATTTCATGGATTAGGAGAACATAACCATAAGATTTCTATTCCAAAAAGGGGGAGGCAGGAGTAACCAGAGAAACCTTAGGATCTAGTTGACACATAAATGGGTATATATGACTAACCAGTTGTCCGTCGTCGTTGGAGTCGTCACCGGAGTGGTCGTCGGAGTCATCGCCGGGGTCGTCGCCCAAGTTGTCACCAAAGTTGGTGTGGAACTCCGCCTCTGGTTGTGGAAGCTCGACGACGTCGACGACGTCAGGGTGCAGCGATAACTCGCCGCCGGTGACGGCAACCTCTGTCTCCATCTCCATGCCGTGCTCTGGTGCTTCGGCAGCCCCGGCGTCGCCACTCCCTCCGATGGGGCGCTTTGGCGGCATCCTCATACACTGACGGTTTTGAGGACTGAGAGCGGCATCGAGGATGCAAGCGAAGAGAGAGGATTGTGTGTGCGGGGGCGGCCGCTTGGGCGCACCATTAATATGGAGTAGTGGGAGAGAGGCAGGCGGCGGACAAACCGCTGGCTCGCCTCTTGCGCACCAGACTGCTGGCATGCCTATCATCGTTTCACATAGCTACTCGCACGCCTCCTGATGACACTGCGCAGCGAGCATGCCTCCGTCAATTCAAACACCTGCACGCATGCCTCCCGGTCTGCCTGCGTGGTGGAGTGCTCGCATGCGTCCCGTCAACTCACGCATGCTTGCACGGCACACGGGTCGCATGGCGGCACATATATTGTTTTTCTATTTGGATGATTAATGATGCCGCTTTATTGCTTAACCGAAGCATGGCACGTATCCATTGTTGGTCTAACGCTCACGGTTAGAATAAATAATCCGTTTGCGATATTGGTTCCCAATTATTAATAATCTCCCGTTTGTAATTAGATAAAGATGACATCAAAAGTCTCAAATTTGACCAAAATAAAGTACAATGCCACTTTGTATTGGTGTCCATATGACAACATGATAAGTTTCATGAACTTCAAATAAGTTTTGGATGTACTAGAATTTAAAAATCAAGACTCTCAATGTTTGAAATTTCTTGCACGGGGAGTAAAGCATGCACCCAGTGAGACACATGTGTTTTTGCAATCCATTTAGGTACACTGTCACGTGTGCATGTAGCTCAAATTTGATTTTTGCACATTATACCCGTAGAAAATCGATCAATTAATGTATTAAAATGTATTAATGATCTCTGTTTTTTTCGAAATTAAAACGTCCCTCCTTTGGTAACATATGTTCACCGTGGGATAATTTAACATGCATCGTAGTTGCAGTGGATTCACGGTGTGTGTGTGGGTGTGTGCGTCTGGGGGTGGCGGGTGGCTCACAGTACATTACGAGTAGTGAGCCACCGTGTGGGTTGGCCGTTTTGTTAGGCAGGTGCTACATCAGAGTCGTGAATTTGTTATTTAAAACATTACACGACCCTTTCATACATACATGTTTTGGCCACATGTAGTCGATGGTTGTCCTACACGACACTCGATACTCACGTGTGACGCTTTTTGTGGGCCCGCGAGGTCGTCGTCCATCACTTTGACAAACAGCCGGCAGTGAGGTTAATTTGACCAGCAAGGTAGAATCTTTTTTGTTTGTGCTATGGTGGTATATAGGCGCGTCGAAGAGGTGGGAGGGGACTAGAATATATACTATATGTACGCATCCGTGAACAAGTACATCTCACTTAGTGTCGGGACTTTTCGGTTTCTTAGGCACGTGCCACAACATAGTTGTGAAATTGGCTATTCAAACATCACACAACACCTCTTTGGCCCACATGCATGCAGGCGGTGGTTATCCTAGCTAGGACACTCACGTGTGATGCTTCCATCTGTGGGTCCACGAGGCCATCCTTGATGCATGCATCACTTTGACCTACATTGGGAGAGGTTAATTAATTTCACCATCGAGGGGGATCCTTTTTTGGTTGTATTACGGTAGGAGCATATAGTATGCGTTGAAGAGGGGGAAGGGGACCATCATATGTAGTATGCTTCATGAACCTCGCTCTGCATGGGGGGTTTACAGTTTTTTAGGCATGTGGCACATCAAAGTTGTGCATTTTGGATATTAAACATATGTTTGGCCAACATGCAAAGCGATGGTGGTTGTCCTCTCGCACCCACTTAAGCGGTTATCAGCGATATCGATGCTTTCCATCTGTGGGCCCACTTGGTCCATCACTACTTTTTGCCTGACAACGAGAGATGTTAATTTGACATAGGAGGGATTATTTTTTTCTTGTAATACAGTATATATATAGGCCACGCTCTGGGATGACATGATACAGTTTGAGCACACACACATGCATGTGTGCACATGAATCCCTCCCATCGAGTCGAAGTGGCTAGTACAACGACACGTCATGAACCAATCTCGCTCTGTGTGGGGACTGTACGATTTTCGATGCACGTGCCACAGCAATGTTGTGAAATGGTATTCAAACATGCATGCACGCATCACCTCCATACATATGCATGTAGTGGTTGTCTTCGAACGGTACACTCCCTCGTGTGGTTATCGGCGACAAGCCTATATATTCATGGGCCCGTGTGGACATCCATGATCACCTTGACCGACAACAAGATTGGTTACCATGGAGGATTCTTCCTTTGGTTCGTGTTATCGTAGCATAGGTCATGGTGAGACTGAGACCTAATTAAGTTTGAGAGCATATACTATGAACGAATGCATGCATGAATGCCCATCGTCGGCTTGAAGTGTGGTGTAACATACATATGCATCGTCAACCTAATAACCCTCACTCAGTGTGGGGATTTCTAGTTCGAAATCACGGTGCCACATCAAAGTTGTTCCATTGTGTATTTAAAAACACACCTCTCCATACAATACATATGTTTGGGCCACATGCATGTAGTGGTTGTCTTCGAGGACTAGCTACTTGCGTGATTATTGGCGAGCTAACCCATCTCCAGGGTCGCATGCACGGCCATCACTTTGACCAACAACAAGAGAGAGGTTGTACGACCAAGGTGGATTATTCTTGGTCCGTTTACCGATCCATCTTGGTGAGATGCCTCTCTGTCCCGCCAACTGAAAGTGTGTGGGGGGCTGCTACTTCACACTTTGCTAGGTGAACCTGGGTTGTGGGGGGCATGCATTCATAGCTTAGGATTCCATTCGTGCCGACACGAGGGGGGCATGCATTCATAGCTTAGGATTCCCTTCGTGCCGACACAAGGGGGGACTGCTAGGTACTTTGCACTTTGCTAGGTGAACCTCGGTGGGGGGGCATGCATTAATAGCTTAGGATTCCCTTCGTGCCGACACGAGGGGGCAAGCAATACCTTGCGCTTTGCGAGATATGCGCCACATCGAAGTTGCATTTGGTATTTGAACATCAAACCACCGTTTTCATACATAAATTTGGTCCACATGCAAGCGTGTTCGTGTTCTGACCCTCTCCCGCGTCATTTTTCGCCAAATTTATGAACATTAGACAAGTCGGGTGACGCAACAGACATGGTTCACTCAAACTAACCGTGTGCCAAGCCGGTGCCCCTGTCACGCACACATCCGCACAGTACATTGGGCTCCACGACGGCACGAGGCTTCCCCTCTCAAAAATATCTACCTGCCTGCAGCTTTTTTCTGTTTGATAGCACACGGTTATTGTGTTTCGACCATGTGTGATGTTTCTTGTTCCCAATCCCACCTGCATCCCTCGAAAATATCTGCCCGCCTCGAGGGTTTTTCTGTTTCATAACACACGGTTGTTATCTCCGGACCGTGTGCGATGCACCATCATCAAAATTTTCAATAGCCCCGGCTTTTCACTCCCGCGTTTGACTCCCGCGTAGTAAAATTTTCAGTACCCGCGTCATGTCCTCAAACACACACCCCGCCCCCCTCCACCACACACACACACACACCAATACCTCCTCGGGTGCGCGCACACACACACACCCTCCCTCGCTCGAAACCCTAGCAAGGTCCCCCCCCCCCGCCGTCACCGCCGCAAGGCCTCCATTGTCAACATCTGTCGGTTTACCCGTGCAGCTTACCCACCGATCTCCATACCCAGGCCACCCTGAGTTTCTTAGATGATGCTGCCAAACGCCCCCTTTCGCACAGATCCCCATCCCCCACTCCAAAGCATTGGATCCTAAGCCTGGCTACGCTTCGCATGGAGCTCGAGGTGCGACTGGCCCAAAAGAGGTGTATTGCGGTCTCTTCGCCCGACGTCACCGAGGAAGCCGATGACCATTACTGGCTAGAGTATGCGGGTATGTCTCGGACGCCGATTACGACATCAAGGTCATCGACAGCGACGACCTGAGGAGGGCTATGTCATAGGTTAAGTGGCCCACCCCCAACCCCTCAGGTTCAACCGTCGTCAATCTCATCCATGGCCCCGCCGCTGATCTCCTCTGGCTCGCTGTCAACAATTTTCCATCCTACATCGCCATCGAGCCCCTTTTGACATTTCTGAAGGACACATTCTGCGACGCTGGCTTGGGATCCACAGCTTCCAAGTCAGACCTCATCGACGGCGACCACAAGGAGGGCACCCTCTCCGGATCTTCCAAGGGGAAAGAGCCCATCTGCTCTTCCAAGGGGAAAGAGCCCGTCTGCGACATCAGGGAGGACACCCTACAGCCATGCTCTTCGAAGGGGAAGGAGCCCATCCGCGACAACATGGAGCGCATCCAGGGTCCGTGCTCTTCCCATGGGAACGAGCCCATCTGTGACAAGTGAGGAAACCCATGATTTGTTTTCCCGTGCCTCTTCACAGGGGGAAACCCATGATTTGTTTTGTCGAGTCCCTTTTGTAGTGTAGTGAGAATATGTCCAGTTTTAATTGCTATATTTGGTTGTTTGCAGTATGCCTTGTTTATTTCAGTTGTTCACAATGTGATGCTCTATATGTGCAATTATTTACTATGCAGTACATTTCATCAATCCAGTTTTAAACATACCGATAGGAATGCATATATTTGCTTGTTGTTAAGCCTGTTATAGCTAGCATATGCCTCTTATAAAGTTTTTTGATTGTTCGGTTGTTTGTAGTTAGCATATATCCAGTTTCAAATGCTATCTTTGGTTGTTCGTAGTATATACCTTGTTTTATTCCAGTTATGCACAACGCGATGTTCTATATGTGCAAGTATGAACTGTGCAATTCAATTTCATCAGTACCAGTTTCAACAATACCACTATGAATGACTAGATTTGGTTGTTGCATCTTGTAGTTAACGTGCCTTTCCAATTTTATTTAACAATAACCAGTGTACTTAGACCGGCACAATACCAGTTTGAACGACTATGTTTGCTTGTTGTTAAATGTTAGGCCTGTTGCAGTTAACACACCTTTCCAATTGTTTTGCTTTACTAGCATGCTTAAACCTGCATGTTGAAGCTATCTTTTGGAGATTATTTTGTCTGCCATGGATAATTTTGGTTGATGTTTAGCCTATTGTGCTTAACATGCCTCTCGATGTACCTACACAGGACAATTTTGGGAACGACTATTGTTTTCCATCGAGGTTAGTTTCATCCCGTGGCTTATATATACTCACTGTACAGGATATCGGTAGCTGGTACCATATAGGCCGGGGGCTGATAAGGGACTAATCGGTGAATCAGACTTTTAACCAAATATATCTGTAACCCATTTATCGTTAGGTTAACTAGGGCCATATGTAATATATCTGAGGCTACATAGCAACATGCACTGTACTTAATGTCTAAATATGCAATCCTAGGCTACATAGCAACAAGGAAGAGTGTTACCTTAATGTTCTGATGATGTCTAGATATACGTAGAAGAGCAGCAACAGCAACCACAACAACAACAACACAGCCCTGTTTGGATACTCAACTTAGCTAGAGGTTAGAGTTAGTTTCTAGCTCATGACTAACCCTGAACTAACTCCATCCAAAGAGGTGTTTGGATGACAGGGTTAGATTGGCAATAAATGCACTAGGAGAACTAGCTCCAATTAGCACCACTTGGGTTGGATTTTTTGGGTGGGTTAGATGCAACTAGCTCAAACTAGCCCTCATGTTTGGATATACTTTAGGGATATTTGAGCCTGAACTAGCTCAAACTAACTCTAACCCATGGATACAACAGCAGTTAATCAGCCGATAATTTGTAAGAATGCAATAAACTCCTTCCGGCCCATAATATAAGATGTTAATTCATCTAATATGTGAGTATATTGGATGTTATAAGATATAATAAAAGAGTGTTGTACTACATCATTGTGCAATTGTTGTTTACCTTCTAATATTAACTTGGTGCTTTTAGGTACATATGTCATTGGTAAAGATCCGCGCTTCGACCCTATCTGCGTATGGGGTAATGAGATATGATGAACCAACATCAAGTGAGGAAGCTGATAAAGATTGTTAGTAAAATGGATGGCAATTAAACTATTTGTTTACACTTTATCCAAGACAACAGCGAACTGCAGGATGGTAAGTAAGAACTCTGCAGGCTTATTTTTACTGCCCATAATGAGTTGTGTTAGATGACAATGTCTGAATCTTTTTCCTTTGCAGTGGTTGCCAAAGCAGTTTACTCAAGGTTACCTCTCAAACTACATGATTGGTGGGCATGCAAAGGTTAAAGTATTTCTACCAGAACACGATGATTATGTAGATGTTTTCATGAAGACCATGAAGAATGGGTGGTCAGCCATCACAAGGGGTTGGACTAGAGTCGTGCGTGCCTTCTTCATGGAGGAGGGCACAATATGGGCATTCCGCTTCACCTTGTTCAGCAACCAGAATGTATTTCGATTCTTTCTTTACCGTCTTTAATAGTACAAGTATACAACTGTGGTTCATCATTCTTTATTTGGTTCTTATGTGATTCTTGAGCATATGTACCTATGAATCGAATAATGCATTGGTTGTTTGAACCTGATGGATATGAATAAAGCTACAACATACATTCAAATTAAAATGCAAATCCGGTACAATTTAAAATAGCAGCAATTAAATTACGGTGAAATTACGCCCTCCAGGTCGTTACGGCACACACGGTTGGTAAAACACAAACGTTTGTAATATACACCATAGTCCGACACGGTTCACATAGAGGAAACGTGTGCAAGCATGCACACAGTTGCCGTTTGCAAAGCGTGTGCGATGTCAGACAATATCACAAACGGTGCGGGCAAACTAAATGTTTGTGTTAGTTGCCTTATCATACACGATTCGCAACCATGAACTGTTTCTGATGATATATGCATCATAAATGTTGCACCACAGAATAGTGTGTGCGATAGTTATCGTGTACGACGATGTTACGACGATCCGACGTTTCGTAATCTTGTCCGACACTCGTACGACGATTAGCTAATCTTCTTAATTTGTTATCGCATCAGGTTTGGGAAAAGCAAATGTGTGTGATTGTATGCTTATCATACACGTTCTATAATAGTGAACCCTTTGTGATGGGCCGCGCATCGTAAACGTAGCACCACAGAATATCGACTACGATGGCAATGCGAGCAGAAATGAATAGGAGTACTGTATATGCATCTTGGCTCCCTATCCCCGACAGTTTCTGGGTCGTGTGGGAAGGACCCCCTATCGCCCACAACTCACTTGGCGACGGTTCCAAATGTCGTCGCGGAAAGGGGTTAAAAACCGTTTGTATAGCACCGACGCGTGATACGTCTCCAACGTATCTATAATTTTTTATTGTTCCATGTTGTTATATTATCATTCTGGGATGTTTTATAATCATTTTATAGTCATTTTATATCAGTTTTTTGGTCTAACCTATTGACATAGTGCCAAGTGCCAGTTGTTGTTTTTTGCATGTTTTCTACATCGCAGGAAATCAATACCAAACGGAGTCCAAATGCAGCGAAACTTGTTGTGGATTTTTTTCGGACCAGAAGACATCCAGTGGGCCGGAGAAGCGCTTGGGGTGCTCCGAGGGGAGCACAACCCACCAGGGCATGCCTGGAGGCCCAGGAGCGCCCTGGTGGGTTTTGCCCACCTCGGGTGCCCCCTGAACCGCCTCTTTGCTCTATAAATACCCCAATATTCCAGAAACCCTAGGGGATTCGATGAAAATCAATTCCAGCCACCGCAAGTTCCAGAACCACCAGATCCAATCTAGACACCATCACGGAGGGGTGCATCATGTCCATTGGTGTCTCTTCGATGATGCGTGAGTAGTTCTCTATAGACCTACGGGTCTGTAGTTAGTAGCTAGATGGCTTCCTCTCTCTCGTTAGATTGTCAATACAATGGTCTCTTGGAGATCCATATGATGTAACTCTTTTTGCGGTGTGTTTGTTGGGTTCCGATGAACTTTGAGTTTATGATCAGATCAATCTTTTTATCCATGAAAGTTATTTGAGTCTTCTTTGATCTCTTATATGCATGATTACTTATAGCCTCGTATTTCTTATCCGATATTTGGGTTTTCTTTGGCCAACTTGATCTATTTATCTTGCAATCGGAAGAGGTGCTTTGTAATGGGTTCGATCTTACGGTGCTTGATCCCAATGACAGAAAGGGAAACGACACGTATGTATCATTGCTATTAAGGATAACAAGATGGGGTCTATTTCTACATAAATAGATCTTGTCTACATCATGTCATCGTTCTTATTGCATTACTCCGTTTTTCCATGAACTTAATACACTAGATGCATGTTGGATAGCGGTTGATGTGTGGAATAATAGCAGTAGATACCGGCAGGAGTCGGTCTACTAATCTTGGAAGTGATGCCTATATAATGATTATTTGAAGTTCTATCAATTGCCCAACAGTAATTTGTACACCCACCGTTTGCTATTTTTCTCGAGAGAAGCCACTAGTGAAACCTACGGCCCCCGGGTCTCTTCTTCATTATATTTGCCTTTGCGATCTATTTTCCCTTGCTTTTATTCTCAGATCTATTAAACCAAAAATACAAAAAATACCTTGTTGCACTTTATTTTATTTGGTGTTCGATCTATCAATATTTACAACTCTCTCACGTCCGTTTGCCTATCTCTGGCGCCGTAGCCCGAAAGGGATTGACAACTCCTTTTACACGTCGGGTTGCGAGTATTTGTTATTTGTGTGCAGGTGTTGTTTACATAGTGTTGCGTGGTTCTCCTACTGGTTCGATAACCTTGGTCTCATAACTGAGGGAAATACCTACCGTGGTTGTGCTGCATCATCCCTTCCTCTTTGGGGAAATACCGACGTAGTTCAAGCCAACATCAAAAGGAATTTCTGGCGCCGTTGCCGGGGAGGATCACGTCAAGATAGTCTCCCGTCAACTCGCCAATTTCTGGCGCCGTTGCCGGAGAGACATCACCAACATCTACCAGGTTCCTAACCACAAATCTGTTCTCCTTGCAATTTACATTATTTGCCATTTGCCTCTCGTTTTCCTCTCCCCCCCCCCACTTCACAAAAAATTTGTCATTTTATTCGCCCTCTTTTTCGTTCACCATTTTCTTGTCAGATCTCATGTTTTCTCGTGTTGCCATGTGTCTTCTATTTGCTTGCATCTTCACTTGCTAAAAATCAATTGATATGAATCCTAATCCACTTGCTAATCTTTTCAAGAGATCCAATTATGACGAACCCATTGCTAGTGAATTGAGTTCACTAGATTATCTTTATGAAGTTTTGCTTGAGATTCATGAATCTGAAAATTGTGCTGAAGTGTTAAAAGAAGGAATTTATAAAGTAATTCATGATAGCTCCTTAGATAAAAAAGCATGATTGCAATGATGTTATTATAAATTCTATTAATGTCAGTTGTGCTAATAATATGCAAAACCCCAAGCTTGGGGATACTTGTTTTGTTATGTCCACTACTTGTTGCAATGATCATGATTGGGGTGATAATGATTCTTATGATCTTGAAAATTTATTTAAATCTCATGATGATTATGCTTGTGATAATATTAAAAGTGGGTTTGGAAGAGTGTCAACTTTAGCTAAAAATAATCCCACATATTTGGAGAGTGTTCAATCTTATGAATTTTTTTATAAAAGTGGGCTTGGAGAGGTCATGACTTTATTTGATGATAATCCCACTATTTTGGAAGAGTGTCAACTTTGCATGCATGTGGATCATGAAGAGAATAATTTATGTGACAGTTATATTGTTGAATTTGATTATGATTATGATCCTACATGTAATTATTATGAGAGAGGAAAATATGGTTGTAGAAATTTTCATGCTACTAAATTACCTCTCATTATGTTGAGATCGTTAATGTTTTATTCCTCTTCTTTGCATATGTTAGATGTTTCTTGTCTTGATAATTTTTTCGCTTATAAAATTCCTGTGCATAGGAAGTATGTTCGACTTAAATGTGTTTGTCATATGTTTCATGATGCTCTCTTTATGTTTGAATTCTTATCTTTCGTGTCAGCATCGTTGAATTATTAAGCCAATCTTAATGGCTATAAAGAAAGAGCTTGTTGGGAGGCAACCCAATGAATAAATTTTATTTTTGCCTTTTGCTTTCTTTTCTTGAGTGTTTGCACAATTATGCTTCTGTTATGATTGTGTTTTTTGTGTTTTCATTAGTGTTTGTGCCAAGCAAAGCCTTTAGGACCTTCTTGGGTGATAGTTGATTTGATCTTGCTGAAAAACAGAAACTTTTGCGCTCAAAAAAATAATTTTCAAAAATCACAAAAACGTGATTTTGCTTTGAATTTTTTTACACAAGATTGATATACAAATTGCTCAGGTTGTCCTAAGTTTTAAGAATTTTTTGGAGTTACAGAAGTATTCGAGTTATTCAGATTGCTACAGACTGTTCTGTTTTTGACAGATTATGTTTTCTTTGCGTTTTGTGCTTGTTTTGATGATTCTATGGTTTCCTTTGATGAGTTTTTGCCATAGAAAAGTTGGAGTACAGTAAATATAATGCAAGAATTAAATATGAATTGGTTTGATATAGTAATTATAGTAGTGATTTGTTCTCTTATACTAACGGATCTGATGAAGGTTTTGTTGAGTTTTGTCTGATTGAAGTTTTCAAGTTTTGGGTGATGTTATGATGGATGAAGGAATAAGGAGTAAGAAGAGCCTAAGCTTGGGGATGCCCATGGCATCCCAAGCTATTATCCAAAGAGAAGCAAGCAACTAATCTTGGGGATGCCCCGAGTGGCATCCCCTCTTTCTTCTAACGACCATCGGTATTTTACTCGAAGCTATATTTTTATTCGTCACATACTATGAGTTTTGCTTGGAGCGTCTTGTATGATATGAGTCTTTACTTGTTTTGCTTTGTGTTCTAAGTCTTGAATCCTTGATGGACACACCTATTTGAGACAGCCAAAATTATGCCATGACTTGTTAGAATTGCTCTCTATGCTTCACTTAAATCTTTATGAGCTATGGAAATTCTCTAGTGCTTCACTTATATCTTTTTGAGCATGGTGTGCTTTAGTATTTTTGAAGAAATGCTCTCTCGCTACACTTAGATTTGTTTGAGAGTTAGTAAATTTTTTTGGAAATTCTCTCTTGCTTCACTTAAATTAATTTGAGAGAAAGAAATACTGTGCTCATGATCTTCACTTATATTTGTTTGAGCTTATCAAAAGCAACACATAAAAATTAGTTCCAAAGTGATTGATATCCAAGAAGGATATAATAAAAACTTTCATGAAGATCATTGGACAAAATAATATTGATTCCTTGTAATAGTTTTGAGATATGATGATGTGATATGTGAGTCATGTTGATGAGTAATTGTGCTTTGATAAGAATATTGGTGTTAAGGTTTGTGATTCCCTATGCAAGCACGGAAGTCAATAGTCATGCAATGAAATTATATCCTACTTGTGGTGCATTATTCGGTGTTAATTATGCTTAATGCTCTCTTATGAGATTATTCATTTCTTCGTTGGTCGCTTCTCAATATTTTGCTAGCCTTCATTTTGCACTAAGTATGATCACTACTTGTGCATCCAAAAACCTTTAAACCAGTTTTGCCACATGAGTCCACTATATCTACCTATATGCGGTATTCTTTTGCCGTTCCAAGCAAATTTGTATGTCTCATCTCTAATTTTCAAAATAAATTTCTCTTTTGTGTGCTCGTACCGCTCGCGAGGCGGTGGGGGTGGCAAATATTTTCCATGCTAGATGTGTTATTCTCACGATGAGTGTTTATTCACTTGTCATTGCACAAGAGCAAGGCAAAGTTATTAGGGATTCTCAGTCCCGAAATGAAAAATGAATTTACTTTATGTTGTCAAATAATAAATTCCTTGGAAAGTGTTGGTATGGAGGTCACCCGTGGATATGGTTAGCCATGGAAAGAAAAGTATGGTTGAAAAAGGAATAAACTTTATTTTCTGTTTGGGAACCGCCTATGATATATATAGCACGGAAAGTGTTGGGAACTCTAAGTCGTTTTCGTTGGTGGGAAAAGCACACCTCCCAAAATGTTTTTATCTCTAAGTTTTTCGCTTTGAGCTCTGGCACCTCTACAAATCCCTACTTCCCTCTACAAAGGGCATTTCTTTTACTTTATGCAATTTTATTTTTAATTTGAGTCTCCATCTTCTCTTATAAAGCACCAACTAGGAGGCACTATGATCGTACTTGAGCATTGGGTGTAGCAAATATGCGAGTGTGTTTCATGAATGGATCAATGTTTGAGCATGATAGGCTAGGGATAACTTATTTTAGCGTTGATATTTTGAAAGACATGGTTGCTTGTTGATATGCTTGAGTATTTAAGTCTCATGTCGACACTAGACTATTGCTTTGAACCATATAAAAGTCCAAATGTCCATGCTATAAAGAAAAGAATATACAAAGACATGTTAGGCATCATTCCACATCAAAAATTCTGTTTTTATCATTTACCTACTCGAGGACGAGCAGGAATTAAGCTTGGGGATGCTGATACGTCTCCAACGTATCTATAATTTTTTATTGTGCCATGCTGTTATATTATCATTCTTGGATGTTTTATAATCATTTTATATCATTTTTTGGTACTAACCTATTGAAATAGTGCCAAGTGCCAGTTGTTGTTTTTTGCATGTTTTTTACATCGCAGGAAATCAATACCAAACGGAGTCCAAACGCAACGAAACTTTTTGTGGATTTTTGTGGACCAGAAGACATCCAGTGGGCCGAAGAAGCGCCTGGGGGGTGCTCCGAGGGGAGCACAACCCACCAGGGTGCGCCTGGAGGCCCAGGCGTGCCCTGGTGGGTTCTGCCCACCTCGGGTGCCCCCTGAACCACCTCTTTGCTCTATTAATACCCCAATATTCCAGAAACCCTAGGGGAGTCGACGAAAATCAATTCCAGCCGCCGCATGTTCCAGAACCACCAGATCCAATCTATACACCATCACGGAGGGGTACATCATGTCCATTGGTGCCTCTCCGATGATGCGTGAGTAGTTCTTTGTAGACCTACGGGTCCGTAGTTAGTAGCTAGATGGCTTCCTCTCTCTCTCGTTTGATTCTCAACACAATTGTCTCTTGGAGATCCATATGATGTAACTCTTTTTTGCGGTGTGTTTGTTGGGATCTGATGAACTTTGAGTTTATGATTAGATATATCTTTTTATCCATGAAAGCTATTTGAGTCTTCTTTGATCTCTTATATGCATAATTACTTATAGCCTCGTATTTCTTCTCCGATATTTGGGTTTTGTTTGACCAACTTGATCTATTTGTCTTGCAATGGGAAGAGGTGCTTTGTAATGGGTTCGATCTTACGGTGCTTGATCCCAGTGACAGAAAGGGAACCGACACGTATGTATCATTGCTATTAAGGATAACAAGATGGGGTCTATTTCTACATAAATAGATCTTGTCTACATCATGTCATCGTTCTTATTGCATTACTCCGTTTTTCCATGAACTTAATACACTAGATGCATGCTGGATAGCGGCCGATGTGTGGAGTAATAGTAGTAGATGTAGGCAGGAGTCGGTCTACTAATCTTGGAAGTGATGCCTATACAATGATCATTGCCTCGATATCGTCATGATTATTTGAAGTTCTATCAATTGCCCACGTTTGCTATTTTTCTCGAGAGAAGCCACTAGTGAAACCTACGGCCCCCGGGTCTCTTCTTCATTATATTTGCCTTTGCGATCTATTTTCCCTTGCTTTTATTTTCATATCTATTAAACTAAAAATACAAAAATACCTTGCTACACTTTATTTTATTTGGCGTTTGATATATCAATATTTACAACTCTCTCATGTTCGTTTGCCTATCGCTGGCGCCGTAGCCCGAAAGGGATTGACAACCCCTTTTACACGTCGGGTTGCGAGTATTTGTTATTTGTGTGCAGGTGTTGTTTACGTAGTGTTGCGTGGTTCTCCTACTTGTTCGATAACCTTGGTCTCATAACTAAGGGAAATACCTACCATTGTTGTGCTGCATCATCCCTTCCTCTTTGGGGAGATACCTACTGTAGCGACCCGACCTCAGACGGTCAAGTCTCTGTGCTTCAAGGTCATCCCTGGATCGGTAATGCTGACACACACAGTACTCGAAAGATTTATACAGAGTAACAATCACACACTTATTACATCAAATGTCTCCAAAAGAGAACTTAATACAATAAATATGGCTTAAGGCCATCTAAATAAGATAACAGCGGAAGGCTAGGAAGATAAAGTGAGTCCATCAACTCCAATGGCATAGCTGAGTGCATGACAAACGACCTAGCGCACCTTACTCTTCGTCTGAAAAGTCTGCAACATGATATGTTGCAGCCCGAAATGGGTCGGCACATGGAATATGCTGGCAATATAACACAGTAGATCAATAAACAGATAAATGCTAACACTACATGCAAATCTGGCTGGTGGAGGCTCTATGGTTATAATGTTTTGCGAAAAGCCAATTTTTTCCTACAACAAAGGAATAGATTTTAATTTAACTATCATGGTGGTTGAAACATCATTGAGAAGGTTCCTCCAACTCAATCCCAATTAAAGTAATCATTTACAACCCAACAAATTAATTTAGAGTGATGAGATCAAATCAATAATTCAAATACCAGATACTCAAGATGTCCATAACCGGGGACACGGCTGACCATGATTAGTTTATACACTCTGCAGAGGTTTGCGCACTTTTCCCCAAAAGACTCGATCTCCTCCGTTGGATTTCTCGCACTACATGGTGTTTGAGAAACGGATGAAAGAGACACAGTCTTTCAGAAACATTTACTCTTTACTCTGGGTAGACAGTTACACCTACTTTCCCTCTACATCTACTAGCCTACCACTGAAAGAGGTCATGCAACCTACTCAACTATGCTAGAGCCCATAATAGCTTGTGGCTGCACACGGAAGTTTCTAGCATGAATAATCTTATGATCCCTCTGAGCCTGGGTGGCAGACCGTAGGATGATCACACGGGTACTCCGGGATATCCTAGGACAACACTGGCTTCTCCAGGTGCCCAAACCAACAATCCACCCAAATGTGTATTAAAGTAGCCACCTTAAGTTAACCATTAATTAACAATCTCACATCTGTCATGGATTCACTCACCCAAACCACGTCTACGAGCATAGCATAGCAATATAAGCATAACGTAGAAGTAACTCCCAAGGTTTGATAACATAAAGTCAATAGGTTCTACCTCATCAACTACTTCCCAATACCCACATGTTAATCAAATCCTAATCATGCAGTGTTTGAGGATTGTAACTATGCATAAAAAATGGGTATGAAAAGAGTATGATCAATGTGTTACTTGCCTTGCTGACGATCTGCAAATCCTAGAGACTCGTAGTAGTACGCTTCGCACTCCGGGAATTCTATAGCAAACAAACAATAGCATACATAAGCACTCAACTAGAAGCATGGATAAAACTCAAATAAGAAGATCTAGCCAGAAAGTTCAACTGACGAACTCCGATTTGCAAAAAGAATCAAATCAAATGGAGCAACGAAACTAAAACTACGAAAGAAACAAGATCCGTTTACTAATCTGGACTAAAGTCAAATTTTACAGTACCAAAATCTTGTTCAAGTTGGTTAAACAGAAAGAGGGCTTCGAGACGAAGGTCTAGCGCTTGTTTCACCTGATTTGGATAAACGAGCGAAAAGATAAACTAAACCGAAGATCAGGGCAGAAATCGCGATCGAAAATAATCGTGGAAAAACCCTGCAAAAATAAAACGAGACAAACAGGCTAACGAACGAACGTTCGCTGTCTGCGGCTAACTGACGAACATCATTCGTTAAAACGAACGAACGGATGAACGTCCGTTAAATAACAGAACCGAACAAAAAAAAATAAAAAAACGCATATAGGGTTCCTAAAAAAACCGATCGGTTTTTACCTAAACCGAAAAAAACCGGGCATCGGATCCGGCGAATGGCGGCGGCGGCTCCGGTGGCTTCCGGCGGCTCCGGCGAGGCGAGGTGGCGGCGGGGCGATGGCAGGGTGCGGGCGGGGTGACGCGGGCAGCGCGGGGCTGGCGGCGGCGAGCGGCGCAAGCGGCGGCGACGGCTGCTGCTGCAGTGGGGAGCGGGGCGAGGCGAGGCGGGGTGAGGGCGGCGGCGGGGCAGGTTATAAAGGGGGGCGACTCGGCTTGGGGCAGGAGCAACCGGGCAGCGGCGGGGTCCCGGACTCCGGCGGAGTCCGGCTCGGGCATGGGGCGTGCGCGCGCGGGGAGGCGGCGGCGGTGCCGGGCCGGCTGGGCTTCAGCCCAGTTCGGTCCGCGAAGATTTTTTTTAAATAGATTCCTCCGGAAAAATCCTAGAAAATAAAATAAAAATCTAAAAATACCAAAACAAATTTTCACCGTCTAAATATAATATTTAGAACAAAGTGAACATTTTCTTGGCCCTAAAATGAATTTTTTTAAAAATGCATATTTTTCTAATTCAAATAAAATAGCAATAAAATCCAAATAAAAGTATTTATTTGATTTTAATATTTTTCCTCCAATATTTCTTTTATTTTGGAGAAGTCATATTATCTCCTCTCGTTTATTTTTATATTGGAAATATTTTCGGAGAGAAAAAATTAATTAAAACCAAAAGGATCCTTGTTTCGATATTTGAGAAAATTCAAATATGAAAAACGTGAAATCCCCAACTCTCTCCGTGGGTCCTTGAGTTGCTTAGAATTTCGAGGATCGCGAAACGAAATGCGATAAAATATGATATGCATGAATGACCTATGTATAGCATTCCAAATTGAAAAATAAAACTCAAATATCGAGGATCTCGGCATTACTGGGCACATATACACGGTCCTCAAACAGCATAGATAAGCACTCAACAAGAAGCACGGATAAAACTCAAATAAGAAGATCTAACCAGAAAGTTCAACTGAAGAACTCTGGTTTGCAAAAAAGAATCAAATCAAACGGAGCAACGAAACTCAAACTACGAATGAAACAAGATCCGTTTACTAATCTGGACTAAAGTCAAATTTTACAATACCAAAATCTTGTTCAAGTTGGTTAAACAGAAAGAGGGCTTCGAGACGAAGGTCTAGGCACTTATTTCACCTGATTTGGATAAACGAGCGAAAAGATAAACTAAAACGAAGATTAGGGCAGAAATCGCGATCTAAAATAATCGTGGAAAAACCCTGGAAAAATAAAACGAGATGAACAGGCTAACGAACGAACGTTCGCTGTCTGCGGCTAACTTAACAGCGTTCGTTAAAACGGACAAACTCCGTTAAATAATCGAACCGAACAAAAAATAAAAAAGCGCATCTAGGGTTTCTAAAAAAATCGATCGGTTTTTACCTCAACCGAAAAAACCGGGCGTCGGGTCCGGCGGCTTGCGGCGGCTCCGGCGAGGCGAGGTGGCGGGGGGGTGCGGGCGGGGTGACGTGGGCGGCGCGGGGCTGGCGGCGGTGGCTGCTGCGGTGGGGAGCGGGGCGAGGCGAGGCGGGGTGAGGGCAGCGGCAAGGCAGGTTATAAAGGGGAGGGGGCGACTCGGCTTGGGGCAGGGGCAACCGGGCGACGGCGGAGTCCGGCTCGGGCACGGGGCGTGCGCGCGTGGGAAGGCGGCGGCGGTGCCGGGCCGGCTGGGCTCCGGCCCAGTTCGGTCCGCGAAGATTATTTTTTTAAACAGATTCCGCCGGAAAAATCCTACAAAATAAAATAAAAATCTAAAAATACCAAAAAACAATTCACCATCTAAATAGAATATTTAGAACAAAGTGAACATTTTCTTGGCCCTAAAATGAAATTTTGAAAAATGCATATTTTTCTAATTCAAATAAAATAGCAATAAAATCCAAATAAAATTATTTATTTGATTTTAATACTTTTCCTCCAATTTCTTTTATTTTGGAGAAGTCATATTACCTCCTCTCGTTTATTTTTATATTGGAAATATTTTCGAAGAAAAAAATAATTAAAACCAAAATGATCCTTGTTTTGATATTTGAGAAAATTCAAATATGAAAAAGTGAAATCCCCAACTCTCTCCGTGGGTCCTTGAGTTGCTTAGAATTTCGAGGATCGCGAAATGAAATGCGATAAAATATGATATGCATGAACGACCTATGTATAGCATTCCAAATTGAAAATTCGGGATGTTACGCCTACGTAGTTCAAGCCAACATCAAGGCGTACCAGTGATGTGAGATGTTCCAAGAGTTGAAGTTAATATTTCAAGCAAATGCCCGAGTTGAGAGATATGAAGTCTCCAACAAGTTCTATAGCTGCAAGATGGAGGAGAACAGTTCTGTCAGTGAACACATACTCAAAATGTCTGGGTATCATAATCACTTGACTCAGCTGGGAGTTAATCTTCCAGATGATAGTATTATTGATAGATTTCTCAAATCACTGCCACCAAGCTATAAAGGCTTCGTAATAAACTAAAATATGCAAGGGGTGGAGAAGACTATTCCTGAGCTCTTCACTATGCTCAAAGCTGCGGAGGTAGAAATCAAGAAGGAGCATCAAGTGTTGATGATTAACAAGACCACTAGTTTCAAGAAAAAGGGCAAAGGAAAGAAGGGGAACTTGAAGAATGGCAAGCAAGTTGCCACTCCCGGGAAGAAGCCCAAGTCTGGACCTAAGCCTGAAACAGAGTGCTTCTACTGCAAAGGATTGGTCACTAGAAGCGGAACTTCCCCAAGTATTTGGCAGATAAGAAGGATGGCAAAGTGAACAAAGGTATATTTGATATACATGTTATTGATGTGTACCTTACTAATGCTCGTAGTAGCCTAGGTATTTGATACCGGTTCGGTTGCTCATATTTGTAACTCGAAACAGGGGCTACGGATTAAACGAAGATTGGCTAAGGACGAGGTGACAATGCGCGTCGGGAATGGTTCCAAGGTCAATGTGATCGCCGTCGGCGCGCTACCTCTGCATATACCTTCGGGATTAGTTTTAGACCTGAATAATTGTTATTTGGTGCCAGCGTTGAGCATGAACATTACATCTGGATCTTGTTTAATGCGAGATGGTTATTCATTTAAATCAGAGAATAATGGTTGTTCTATTTATATGAGTAATATCTTTTATGGTCATGCACCCTTGAAGAGTGGTCTATTTTTGTTGAATATTGATCATGGTGATACACATATTCATAATATTGATGCCAAAAGATGCAAAGTTGATAATGATAGTGCAACATATTTGTGGCACTGCCGTTTAGGTCATATTGGTGTAAAGCACATGAAGAAACTCCATGCAGATGGGCTTTTGGAATCACTTGACTATGAATCATTTGATACTTGCGAACCATGCCTCATGGGCAAGATGACTAAAACTCCGTTCTCTGGAACAGTGGAGCGAACCACTGACTTATTGGAAATAATACATACCGATGTATGCGGTCCGATGAGTGTAGAGGCTCGCGGCGGGTATCATTATTTCCTGACCTTCACATATGATTTGAGCAGATATGGGTATCACTACAGGAATCAGGCATTTTGCCGTCTACCATGGCTGACGGCAAAGGCATGCCTGGCGGATGGCAAAGGCCTTTGCCGTCAGCAAGCAGATGATAACAGGTCCGGCTGAATAAGCTACGACAAAGGCCTCTTTGCCGTCTGCTAGCTGACGGCAAAGATGCAAAGGCCTTTGTTGTCTGCTGGCAGACGGCAAAGAGCCTGGACGGCATGCGTGGCACCTTAGTTCTGTTAAGGGGTTAACGGCATGCTTTGCCGTCAGCTGGCAGACGGCAAACATCTTTGCATCTTTGCCGTCAACCAGCGGACGGCAAAGCTGCCAAATAGGCCAGCCCAATGCACCCCAGGTTGCACAGGTGGCTGCCACGTGGCAGCTTTGCCGTCTGCTGGCTGATGGCAAAGCTCTTTGCCGTCTGCCAGCGGACGGCAAAGATCCTGTATAGCCCCTGTTTTTCTGTTTTTCTTAAATTCATTCAATTTCACAGATATATAATTTTATCAGAAATTTTTCAATGAATGAGCATCCATGAGCAAGCACAAAAACACATAATTTCAATTCATGAGCATCCATGATCATGCACAAAATTTCAATTCCATCAATTACCAAACTGAGATTGGAAGGTAATGGAGATGGACACACATAATTAAGAAAGTTCAACACTATCATACTTAAAAGGTTTACACTAAAAAGATCAAACTAAAGATCTTCACTCCTCCTTCTTCTCCTTCTCCTTCATCATCTTGATGCGCTTAGAGCGGTGAGGCAGTGGGATGTACTCCTCTACCACAATTGGCATGGTCTTGTCGCCCAGTTGTGGGATCACCAGCGCCACCACCATCGCGAGGTCATTGTCAGGCACCACCACCATCGCGAGGCCATCTTCAGGCACCACCATCGCTAGGTCATCGTCAGGCACCACCATCGTGAGGCCATCGTCAGCCACCACCATCGTGTGGCCATCCTCAGCCACCACCATCGCGAGGTCATCGTCAGACAGAATAGCCTGCACCTCCTCATCCCCGCTCTGCTCCTCTTCTTCCCCCACTCCGTTCCTCCTCATCCTCACTGCTGCTTTTGCTGTAGCCAGAGTCGCTACTGCTTTTGCTATAGCCAGAGTCGCTGCTGCTGGTCCCATTGCCTGACCAAATGCAACATAGTTTTTTTAACAATCGGTGTGAGACAAAGCCAAATGGAGAGGAAGAAGAGGCAGAGCGTACTGGCATCGTCGGCATCGTCCTGGTAGTGCATGTGGCACATAGTCGTGTTGAACACCTTCATGGTGAGCATGGCGGTTACGTCGTACCTGAGGATAAGGAAGTACCCGTGCCGCAGGTCTTAGGCATGGACGAACTGCTCCCAGCCATGACACAGGTACATGTGGTCGTACCTGAACACCACCTCCACGTCCCACGGCCTGCAAAGCCCGCTGCCGGCCTGTCGCAGCTTCACATTCTTTTGGCCTATGGCCGTCCAGCATCTTCATAAAAGTGTCAGGCAGCCTCTGCAGCGTGGGTCAATCAGGGATGATGCAAACAGCGGAGTTATGATAAAGAGATGGGTAAAGGGGAGATCTCTCCTTTTATATATCTACCTCCTGGAGGAATTCTCAAGTATGATCATAAAGAACTCGAAACCTTCCAAGTCATACTCCGGTCTGGCAGAGCGCAGCCAGCGGTGGCGGCCTCCCCCCATCTCTGATAACACTGGTGTGCGTCAGTCCTAAACAAACGGTTTAAAACCCCTTTCTGCGACGGCATTTGGAACCGTCGCCAAGTGAGTGTGGGCGATAGGGGGGTCCTTCCCACACGACCCAGGAACCGTCGGGGATAGGGAGCCTTGATGCATACAGTTGTCCCTATATAACCGTTTCCGATATCTCGAATATCCCAAACGCTTCATCCTTGCTATTCATTTCTGCCCGCATTGCCATCGCAGTCGAAGTTTTGTGGTTCTGCTTAAAACCAGGCAGATTCTAGGCACGGGAGCTTTCCAGGCAGGTTCCAAGCACGGGAGATTTACGATGCCTGGCACATCACAAACAGTTCATGATTATAAATCGTGTATGATAGGTAGACAATCACACACATTTAGTTTTCCCGCACCGTATGTGATAGTGTCTGACATCACACACGCTTTGCAAACAGCAACTGTGTGCATGCTTGCACACATTTTCTCTCTGTGAACCGTCTCGGATTATGGTGTATATCGCAAATGTTTATGTTTTACCAACCGTGTGTGCCGTAATGACCTGCACAACGTAATTTCGCCCTAATTTAATTGCTGCTATTTAAAATTGTACCTAATTTAAACTTGAAAGTAGGCTATTGCTTTATTCATATCCATCAGGTTCAAACAACCAATGCATTATTCGATTCATAGGTACATATGTTTAAGAATTACAGAAGCACCAAATAAAGAATGATGTACCAGGGTTCTATACTTGTACTATTACAGATGGTAAAGAAAGAGGCGACAGACATTCCAGTTGCTGAACAAGGTGAAGCGGAATGGCCCTATAATGCTCTCCTGGATGAAGAAGGCATGCAGGACTCTAGTCCAACCCCTTGTGATGGTCGGCCGCCAATCATGTAGTTTGAGAGGTAATCTTGAGTAAACTACCTCAGGATCCACTACAAAAGAAAAAAGATTCAGATATTGTCATCTAACACAACTCATTACGGGCAGTAAAAAGAAGGCTACAGGGTTCTTACTTACCATCCTGCAGTTCACTGTTGTCTTGCATAAAGTGTAAACAAATAGTTCGATTGACATCTTTTGACCCATTTTAGTAACAATCTTTATCAGTTTCCTCACTTGATGTTGGTTCATGAATATCTCATTGCCCCATACGCATAAAGGGTCGAAGTGTGGATCTTTGGCAATGATATATGTACCTAAAAGCACCAAGTTGATATTAGACGCTAAACAACAATTGAAAAATGATGTAGTACAACACTCCATCCAACCCATTATATAAGATTTTATTACATGTATATCTAGGCATCATCAGAACATTAAGGTAACACTCTTCCTTGTTGCTATGTAGCCTAGGATTGCATACTTAGTCATTCAGTACAATGCATGTTGCTAAACAACAATTGAAAAACGAAAAGGCATGTTAACTGCAATATCCTTAACAGCAACCAAATATCGTAATTCATAGTGGTATTGTTGAAACTGTTATTAATGAAATTGAACGGCACAGCAAATAGTTGCACATATAGAGCATCACATTGTTAAGAACTGAAATAAACAAGTCATAAGGACATCTCTAGGCGATCCTTAAAAAGTTAAAGGACTAAAACCCTTAGTGGATATATATATATATATATACTCCAGCAATTTTTGGCCTTTTCTAGTTGATCCCCTAAACTTAAGGTTGTAAACTTCAATTTGATCAAGTTCAAAGCAGGTTCAACCGAAAGTAGCATGCATTCAAACATAAACATAGATAGTTTTGCATAACCGAACATAAAACATAAAATTAAACTAAGCTAAACTACTTTCGGTCAAAGTAGAGGTCGAGCCAATCCTTCCTCGTCATGTACGGTGTGCCGCGAGCCGGGTCCGGGCCAGTACAGTCGTCGGGGTTGTTGGGGAAGGCACTCCTCCACTCATCGACGTCGATCTCCTTGTCCTCGGGGCCCACCTTGACGCCCTCTGTGCCGCCATTGCCGCCGCCTTCGACCTCGTCATCAGAGGAGAGTGTGATAACCTCGCCGCCCTCCGCGCCACCGTCCTCGCCACCTTCGACCTCGTCATTGAAGGAGAGCAGGACAACCTCCCCGCCCTCCGCGCTGGCAAAGATCACCCGCTCCGCCTCCACGAGCTCCGGGTGCTGCCGGCGGAGCTCTTGCATGTAGGCCTCATCGGCGGCCTTGGCCTCGAGATGCTCCCACGCCTCGCGGTCCTCCCACACCATAGCCGAGCTCACCACCCGTGGCTCCGGCGGAACGTGGTGGACTGGACGTGTGCCGAAGGGGAAATTGAGCCTAGCCGCCGCGTCGTGGTAGCGGACCTGCCAGCGGTCGTACTCCATGGCCGCGAGCTCGGCCGTGTGGAAGCTACCGAGCCACCGGCGGCTGTGGGTCTCTCGATCTATAATCTCGGCGACCCACGTCCCCCACCGCCACTGTCGCACCCTGAGGTAGGACTTCGTCGGCTGCCGGGTCCGGGGAAGGATGGTGTAGTCCTCGAACCGGCGTAGGGGAGCGGCGGCGGGCGGATCGGGGGAATGGCGGATCGGGCCCGCGGAGGACGATGGGGACACCTCGGCGGCCACCTCGCCGGCGTCAGGAGAAAAGGTCGCGATAAACCTCTTTTTGGCCATTGGCTACTTGAGCTCCCCGACACATAGGCAGAGGTTGAGGATGGAGGCGCCGGCGATGGCGGCGATCTACCAGTGGTTTCGAGGGTTGTGTGTGTCTGTGTGAGCGGAGGTTGTGTTTGAGGAAATACTGCGGCAACTGAAAATTTTACTAGGCGGGAGTAATAAGGCGGGGCTACTGAAAATTTGGATCAAGGGCGAGTAGATATTTTTGAGATTGCGAGGGATGCAGAGGCGGGAGTAAAATGCCGGGGCTACTAAAAATTTGAATCAAGGGGCTGAAGCAGAGAGGGATGCAGAGGCGGGAGTTTTGGGGGAGCGAGCTAGTGTGCTTGACATGCCAGCTGTGGACTGTAGCCGACGCACCTTCTCGCTTAAGCCATAGGCACACTATACACCGACGGTGCTCCAAGATATTTTGTACTACATCTCACACGGTTGGTGAGAATAAACTATGTGGGATCTACTTGATTTGAATTCGAAATGGGGTCACAGCGGCAATGGACGGTGTTTGAATTGCTAGACCTTTTATCTGCAGTGACATGCAACTGTATGTGTGTCGTAAAAGAATTGGAATTATTCAGGGTTCGTTTGGACATTTCATACATTAAACTGGTTTTCTAGCCATTTCAGGTGCACAATTCAAAATTAAACTACATGCTCATGCTCCGGTGCATACAAATTGGTTGAAAAATCAAATCTGTGTCCTTCAGTGCATGCTTAGGTCCCATGGAAGAAATGGGAATGAATTTTTCGGGGTTCGTTTGGCCTTTTTTATACATTAACAGGGTTTTCTAGGCATTTTGTGTGCATAATTCAAATTTGAACTAAAAGCACATGCTCCAATGCACTAAAGTTGGTTGAAAAATCACATGTGTGTCCTTGGTGAATTTCTAGGTCCCATGCAAGAGATGGGAATGAATTTCAAACACCAGGGCACTGTTGATTGTCGGCAAAACATTGAGATCCCTGGTTTTTAAATTCTAGTAAATCCAAAACTCGTCTAAAATTCATGAAACTTGGCATGCTATCATGGAGCGGCATCAACATGCCGTGGTGAAAATTTTGTCCCATTTGGGGCGGGTTTGGGTATAAGCTTCTCACAAACCAGAGCTTCTCACAACAAGCATGATGGTTTCGATAGGGAACGTACAACCTTTGGGGACGAGACGATATCCGTTGCCTCTTATTGCTTTCAAAAAAATTCTAGTATCAACATAGAACAACAGGAGTGTTGTGTTCAATCTTGGAATTTTTCGGGGTTCGTTTGGCCTTTTTTATACATTAACTGGGTTTTCTAGGCATTTTATGTGCATAATTCAAATTTGAACTACAAGCACATGCTCCAATGCACCAAAGTTGGTTGAAAAATCACATGTGTGTCCTTGGGTGAATTTCTAGGTCCCATGCAAGAGATGGGAATGAATTTCAAACACCAGGGCACTGTTGATTGCCGGCAAAACATTGAGATGCCTGGTTTTTAAATTCTAGTAAATCCAAAACTCGTCTGAAATTATGAAACTTGGCATGCTATTATGGAGCAGCATCAACATGCCGTGTTAAAAAATTTGTCCCATTTGGGGCAGGTTCGGGTATATGCTTCTCACAAACCAGAGCTTCTCACAACAAGCATGATGGTTTCGGTAGGGAACGTCCCACCTTTGCGGACGAAACGATATCCATTGCCTCTTATTGCTTTCAAAAAAATTCTTGTGTCAACATAGAACAACAGGAGTGTTGTGTCAATTTTTGGGATTTTCGGGGTTTGTTTTGACATTTTTATGCCTTAACTGATTTTTCAATGCATTTATGTGCATAATTCAAATTTGAACTACATGCACATCCTCCAATGCATATAAATTGGTTGAAAAATCTAATCTTTGTCCTTGGGTGCATGCTTAGGTCCCATGCAAGAAATGGGAATGAATTTCAAACACCAGGGCACCGTTGATTGCCGGCAAAACATTGAGATGCCTCATTTTTTAATTCTAGTAAATCCTAAACTCGTCTGAAATTCATGAAACTTGGCATGCTTTCATGGAGCGGCATCAACATGCCTTGGTAAAAAAATTGTCCTGTTTGGGGCAGGTTTGGGTATATGCTTCTCACAAACCAGAGCTTCTCACAACAAGCATCATGATTTTGGTAGGGAACGTCCCACCTTTGGGGACGAAACGATATCCACTGCCTCTTATTGCTTCCAAAAATTTTCTCGTGTCAACATAGAACAACAGGAGTGTTGTGTCAATTTTTGTGATTTTTCGGGGTTCTTTTGGACATTTTTATGCATTAACTTAGTTTTCAATGCATTTATGTGCATAATTCAAATTTGAACTACATGCACATGCTCCAGTGCATATAAATTGGTTGAAAAATCAAATCTGTGTCCTTGGGTGCATGCCCCCGTAGACCTCCACCGCCATGGCGCAGAATGGTCATCTGCCATTAGTCTTCAAGTTTGGTGAAGTCGACTCCGAGCCGGAGGAAATAGAAAATAAGGAGGAATGGGGCCTCATGGACATGGCCCAGAACGAGCTGGCCGCGGCGGTTGCTGCCCCCGCTCCCGTCCCAGCTGCCATCCCCGCGCCCGCGCCAGCGATCATCCCCGTAGCATTAACGGGCTGGTCACCGAGCACTATCGCAGAGCTGGAAGCCGCAGGCATCAGCAAGGTCTCCGCGGACCCGCGCGAGCTCGTGTACATGCCAACGCCAGCGCCCGTGCCCGTGCGCGCCCCTCCACCCACCGTGGCGCCGGCCCCCGTGCGTTTGGCTACACCCGCCGCGCCCGTGCGCGCCCCTCCACCCACCGCGGTGCCGGTCCCCGTGCGTTTCGCTGCACCCGCCGCGCCCAAGCCCGTGCCCGTGCGCCCCCCCCCCCCCCACACACACACACAGTGGCATGGGACGCTACCGCCGACCACTACCTCTCAGCAGAGCCAGTTGCCGTCCTCTCGCGCCCCGCCCGTCGATCGCGCGACAACATGATGTTTGATTTACAAGTGAAGAACATTTTGTGCCTCCGCCGCCGCCGGAAATAGTTTTTTGGGGTATTAATACTGTATCTTGAATTCTTGATCATATGAATATAAATTCGCAGTGTGACTGAATGAGAGATATGGTTTGAACGAACTTGCATTTTTCTCTCTTAATGTACAGACTTATCAAACGATTTTCTTTTGAAAAAAACGCCAACGGTTTTTAAATATACACTCATCGCAAACGTTTTAGTTCGAACACCCGTATGCAAACCGACAGCTTCCCCAGGAAGCCAAGGGAAAATATGCCGAGCAGGATTTCTGCATCCCTTCAACGCAAACGGTTGTTTTGCGTGACCCGTGTGCAACCACGTACAAACAATTGGGTAAGATTTGCATATCTGTCATTTTGGGTATGTTGCCATATCTCAAACTCGAAAGATTGACATTTGTTTATCTAGTAATATTGCCATTTGTCAACCTTGTAACACTGCGATTTGTCAAAATATGCAGCTACAAATCACTAGCACTATCTAATTTTTGCAACTAAAATCACTAGCACTGTTCATATGGACACCACTAGCAGGCGTGAGTTCATGGACGCATATGCAAATGTACCATTGATTACATACAACAAGTCATCAACCCACAACGACAACGAGGATACACGTTGGATTATAGATCATTTCCAACAAAACATTCTAGTAAAGTTTTTCTCACACAACAAATAACAAAGCGATGAAATGAACTTCAGCTCAACCACTCGCCGGCGTTGGAAACGCTTCCTTTGAACCGGAAGTGATTCTCTGGGAAGGGCCAGCTACTGTCAATCTCGAGACCAACGCAGGACTGATCATCCAGGCTGAAGCAGCCTATTTCAATGCCCATATTGGGACGGTAGGGAAGCATAGTAATGTCCGAGGTATAGATACAGTTGCTTCTCATAAATGGTAGTAACATTGTGTCAACAGCAGCTGGATCGCCTTCCACCATCATTGGATAGTTTTGTCCAAGGAAGAGCGAGTTTCCTCCTAGACTTTCAATACTGAACCAGGGAGAAGGTGTTGGCGCTAGTACACCAGTATCCATCCCGAATACCCTGCAACGGATGTTGGAATAGGTCCGGAGAGTGCGACCATACGAGACAACACCTGCTTCCTTAGTAACATCAGTTGTGCCCCGTATACATGCAAGAAGAGGTGATCCATCCGAATAAGTTGACAGGCGCCACTGAGTATATGGGTCATGCTCGTCCTCATGCTCGTGAATAAAATTTTCAAGTATAGGTGGTGGAATGTTCACAGGACCTTGGAAACACAAGAAGGTTAATTAGTAAAGGGAAACTAGCTAACCCGCATGCATGTGGATGAAACAATTATAATTACGGTGAAAGACAAATGTACCGAAATCATGAGGATTCCATGCAAAAACAGTGCCACGAGTGGTGGCAGCAAACACAAGACCCTCGTATTGAATTGCATCACAGTACTCATCCGTGTATAGAAACTAATTTCTGAGCAATATCCATCGAGTCGAACCATGAAGGACGGCAACAAGCTTGTCGAAGATAGTGACAACATAAGCATTCATATAACCCCAAGAGCGGTTGGGAACTCGACAAATTGCTATCTTCCATAGACGAGAGTCAGCATGATCGTATTTGAACTCACGTAGAATACCGGTCTACTCAACCTATGGGCAGTCGTCTGAGATTTTTCGAAGTGGAACCCGGTGACGAGTGTACACATTCACAAGTTCCCACTCGCAGTTGTACCCAATATAAACAACCAATCTCCATTTACGCCTGCCCAAGCCTTGCCCTCAAGCGATGGCATCTTAACATCATACGTGTCATTATCAAGCGGCATCAACTTACACAAGGCGAGGCTTCCCTCGTCCCCGCGCCAGTCAGCAGGGTCACGGCGAAGAAGATAGGGGAGATCGAACCGCTCCTGAACCCTTGGGTTCCTTGTAATGATGTTATTAGTTGAGTCGAGAATGGTCTTGAACGAACCTGCCATGCTAGCCGAGGTGATGACGTCGCAACGATCAATGAGTTCCTCCACCGCGTCATCATTCAGATCGGGGCAAGAATAACGGGGTCGTTTCCGGCTTGTTCCATCCATGGAGAATATGATCAAACAATGGCAGAAGGAAGGGTGAAGGCAAATGGAGGAGGGAGGAAGAGCTAGCGTGCGATAGCAGTTCCAACTCGAGAGGGAAAGGCGGAGAGTCGGTGGACGGTTGCCACGGTACACGAAGAGGCGCCTGGGGACCGAACGGTTGCCACAGAGGTCACACTGACGACAAGGGCCGAGTGAACCGCATGCAATCCCATCGCACAACACACACGTCTTGTTAAGTTGAACCGTTTCTGTTCCCTTGTGTCAACGCAAACAGTTCATCCGAGTGAACCACATGCCGTATATCCCACACACCTTTATCTGGCTGACCGTTTCTTTTGTGTTGCCTAATCACAAACAGTTCATCCGAGTGAACCGTATGTTGTATATCGCACACACCTTCATCTGGCTGCCCATTTCTTTTGTGTTGCCTAATCACAAACAGTTCATCCGAGTGAACCGTATGCTGTGTATCGCACACGCCTTCATCTGGCTGCCCGTTTCTTTTGTTCCTCCTCATCGCAAACAGTTAATTGAACTGAACCGTATCCCTTCATCGCACATGCAACTAAAACCTGAATCGTGTTGGATGCATCCATCATCGCAAACGTTTTATACATTTCTGACGGTTTTCATACACCACCATTTGCGATTATGGCATCGCACACAGTTTCTCGAAGGGTCTCTGATTGTAGTGTCGCGTTAGCAGCATCCTGCAGTAGTGTAAGCAGCAGAAGAGACCAATTTCTACCCTTACAACATTATCATACAACATTACAGCAGCAGAAGTATTGAGCAGAAGATAATCAACTACACCAAGTTATCATTTCACATTCAAAAAGCAATGCACTTGTGGACATTTATGATGCCAACAACACCTTTGTTTTCTTCTTCTACTCATTCCCCATGAAATGAAATTACATCACAGTTGAATCAGTCATGCAAGCAACATAGGAAACAAGTTTTATCTCATCAGTCAATAAATGGCAAAACAATTTGCTAGTACTCTATCTACAATGGACCATATATGCCCATGTGCCCATGTCTACTATAAAAGGCAAACACAGCTAGAACCATATCTACTATAAATGGACCATATCTATAAACACAGCTAGAACCATATTTGATAAATGGACCATATGCATATCTACAGAAACTTGGCTCTAATTCAACTCTATCATATTCGATAAATGGACATAGTTGGAACATCGCCAAGTTTTTAGACATGAAAGAAAACTGAGAAAAAAAAGCAATGCACTTGTGCTCAACAACATCAACAACACTTAATTAATTTGGTAGGTTAGTTTGCAATTGCAATTGGCACCCTTCAAAACTAGGGATTTCTTTAGACATGAAAGAAAACTGAAAATGTTGAAAACATAGCATAGTAATCTAAAAATAGGGGGAAAATACACTTCTTTTTCCTCCTCCTCTTCTTCTTCTTCCTCCTCCTCTTCTTCTTCTTCTTCTTCTTCTTCTTCTTTTCATCTTTCTTCTTTCTTCTTAACCTAAACTAAACCTAAAGTAAACTAAATGTAAACCAAAACTTAAAAAATAGATACCAAACCTAAAGTAAAACTAAACTAAACCAAGCCTAAATTAAACTAAACCTAAACTAAATCTAAAAAAATAGAAAAAATACAAGGTCTCACTAGAGAAGGGGTCGTTGGAGCGGCGGGGCGGCCGCGAGGGTGGAGGAGAGGGGCGTCGGGGCGGCCAGGTTGGAGGAGGGGGCACCGGAGCGGTGGGGCGACCGCGGTGGTGGAGGACAGGGCCACCGGGGCGACCGGGGTGGAGGAGGGGGCGCCGGAGGGGCGGGGCGGCCGCGGTGGTGGAGGAGAGGGGCGCCAGGGCCGCCAAAGTGGAGGAGGGGGGCGCCGCGGCGATGGCTCGGGCACGGGGGCGAGGCGGGGCGGCACGGCAACAGGGGTGGCGCGGGGCGGAGGAGGGGGTCGCCGGGGCGGTGGGGGCGGCGCGGTGACGGGTGTGGCGCGGGGCGGCCGGCGACGGGCCGGGGGTGGCGCGCGGCGGCGGTGGCTCGGGCACGGGGCGAAGAGAGAGGGGTGGGGCGCGGGCGTTGGCTTTTAGTTAGGGCATGGTTCTTTGCCATCTACTAGCAGATGGGAAAGAGCCTAGCTAACGGACGTTAGTTTGGCCACTTTCTTTGCCGTCTGCTAGCAGACGGCAAAAGAAGCTTTGTCGTCTGCTAGCGGACGGAAAGAAAGTGGCCGTTAGGTGGCTCTCGCTAGTGGGACACCCTCCCTTTTTGATGTCTGCTAGCTGACGGCAAAGCTTCTATGCCACTCGCTAGCGGACGGCAAAGAGATGGCTGACGGCAAACATTATCTTTGTCGTCCGCTCCTTCTTTGCTGTCAGTTTTCTATAAGCTGATGGCAAACACCTTCTTTGCCATCAGCTAGCAGACGGCAAAGAGCCGACTGACGAAAAAGATCCTGATTCCAGTAGTGTATATCTACTTGATGAAACACAAGTCTGAAACATTTGAAAAGTTTGGAGAATTTTAGAGTGAAGTGGAGAATCATTGTAACCAGAAAATAAAGTTTTTATGATCTGATCGCGGAGGCGAATATTTGAGTTACGAGTTTGGCCTTCATTTAAAACAATGTGGAATAGTTTCACAACTCACGCCACCTGGAACACCACAGTGTAATGGTGTGTCCGAACGTCGTAACCATAATTTATTAGATATGGTGCAATATATAATGTCTCTTACCGATTTACCACTATCGTTTTGGGGATATGCATTAGAGACAGCTGCATTCACGTTAAATGGGGCACCGTATAAATCCGTTGAGACGACACCGTATGAACTATGGTTTGGCAAGAAACCTAAGCTGTCGTTTCTTAAGTTTGGGGTTGCGGTGCTTATGTGAAAAAGCTTCAGCCTGATAAGCTCGAACCCAAATCGGAGAAGTGCATCTTCATAGGATATCCAAAAGAGACTGTTGGGTACACCTTCTAGCACAGATTCGAAGGCAAGATCTTTGTTGCTAAGAATGGATCCTTTCTAGAGAAGGAGTTTCTCTTGAAAGAAGTGAGTGGGAGGAAAGTAGAACTTGATGAGGTAATTGTACCTTCTCTCGAATTGGAAAGTAGATCATCACAGAAAACCGTTCCCGTGATGCCTACACCAACTAGAGGAAGCTAATGATAATGATCATGAAACTTCAGATCAAGTTACTACCGAACCTCATAGGTCACCCAGAGCATGATCTGCACCAAAGTGGTACAGTAATCCTGTTCTGAAGTCATGTTACTAGACCATGGCGAACCTACGAACTATGAAGAAGCTATGATGAGCCCAGATTCCGATAAATGGCTTGAAGCCATGAAATTCGAGATAGGATCCATGTATGAGAACAAAGTATGGACTTTCGTGGACTTGCCCGATGATCGGCGAGCCATAGAGAATAAATGGATCTTCAAGAAGAAGACTGACGCTGATGGTAATGTTGATGTCTACAAAGCTCGACTTGTCACAAAAGGTTTTCGACAAGTTCAAGGAGTTGACTATGATGAGACCTTCTCACCCGTAGCGATGTTTAAGTCCGTCTGAATCATGTTAGCAATTGCCGCATTTTATGATTATGAAATCTGGCAAATGGACGTCAAAACTGCACTCCTTAATGGATTTCTCAAAGAAGAGTTGTATATGATGCAACCAGAAGGTTTTTTCGATCCTAAAGGTGCTAACAAAGTGTGCAAGCTCCAGCGATCCATCTATGGACTGGTGCAAGCATCTCGGAGTTGGAATATACGCTTTGATGAGGTGATCAAAGCATATGGTTTTATACAGACTTTCGGAGAAGCCTGTATTTACAAGAAAGTGAGTGGGAGCTCTATAGCATTTCTAATATTATATGTGGATGACATATTGTTGATTGGAAATGATGTAGAATGTTTGGATAGCATAAAATGATACTTGAATAAAAGTTTTTCAATGAAAGACCTCGGTGAAGCTTCTTATATATTGGACATCAAGATCTATAGAGATAGATCAAGACTCTTAATTCGACTTTCACAAAGCACATACCTTGATAAAGTTTTGAAGAAGTTCAAAATGGATCAGTCAAAGAAAGGGTTCTTGCCTGTGTTACAAGGTGTGAACTTGAGTCAGACTAAATGCCCGACCACTGCAGAAGATAGAGAGAAAATGAAAGCCATACCCTATGCCTCAGCCATAGGTTCTATCATGTATGTTATGCTGTGTACCAGACCTGATGTGTGCCTTGCTATAAGTTTAGTAGGGAGGTACCAAAGTAATCCAGGAGTGGATCACTAGATAGCAGTCAAGAACATCCTGAAGTATCTGAAAAGAACTAAGGATATGTTTCTCATTTATGGAGGTGACAAAGAGCTCATCGTAAATGGTTACGTCGATGCTAGCTTTGACACTGATCCAGATGACTCTAAGTCACAAAACGGATACGTATTTATATTGAATGGTGGAGCTGTCAGTTGGTGCAGTTCCAAGCAGAGCGTCGTGGCGGGATCTACGTGTGAAGCAAAGTACATAGCTGCTTCGGAAGCAGCAAATGAAGGAGTCTGGATGAAGGAGTTCATATCCAATCTAGATCTAATACCTAGGGCATCGGGTCCAATGAAAATCTTTTGTGACAATACTGAAGCAATTGCCTTGGCGAAGGAATCCAGATTTCACAAAAGAACTAAACACATCAAGAGACGCTTCAACTCCATCCGTGATCAAGTCAAGGAGGGAGACATAGAGATTTGCAAAATACATACGGATCTAAATGTTGCAGACCCGTTGACTAAGCCTCTTCCACGAGCAAAACATGATCAGCACCAAGACTCCATGGGTGTTAGAATCATTACTATGTAATCTAGATTATTGACTCTAGTGCAAGTGGGAGACTGAAGGAAATATGCCCTAGAGTCAATAATAAAGTTGTTATTTTATATTTCCTTATATCATGATAAATGTTTTTTATTCATGCTAGAATTGTATTAACCGGAAACTTGATACATGTGTGGATACATAGACAAAACACCGTGTCCCTAGTAGGCCTCTACTAGACTAACTCATTAATCAAAGATGGTTAAGTTTCCTAACCATAGACATGTGTTGTCATTTGATGAACGGGATCACATCATTATGAGAATGATGTGATGGACAAGACCCATCCGTTAGCTTAGCATATTGATCGTTCAGTTTTATTGCTATTGCATTCTTCATGTCAAAAACATATTCCTCCGACTATGAGATTATGCAACTCCCGGATACCGGAGGATCGCCTTGTGTGCTATCAAACGTCACAACGTAACATGGTGATTATAAAGATGCTCTACAGGTATCTCCGAAGGTGTCTGTTGGGTTGGCATAGATCGAGACTAGGATTTGTCACTCCGAGTATCGGAGAGGTATCTCTGGGCCCTCTCGGTAATACACATCATAAGAAGCCTTGCAAGCAATGTGACTAATGAGTTAGTTGCGGGATGATGTATTACGGAACGAGTAAAGAGACTTGCCAGTAACGAGATTGAACTAGGTATGAACATACCAACGATCGAATCTCGGGAAAGTAACATACCGACGACAAAGGGAATAACTTATGTTGTCATTATGGTACGACCGATAAAGATCTTCATAGAATATGTAGGAACCAATATGAGCATCCAGGTTTCGTTGTTGGTTATTGACCGGAGAGGTGTCTCGGTCATGTCTACATAATTCTCGAACCCGTAGGGTCCGCACGCTTAACGTTCGATGACGATTTTGTATTATATGAGTTATATGATTTGGTGACCGAATGTTGTTCGGAGTCCCGGATGAAATCACGGACATGACGATGAGTCTCGAAATGGTCGAGAGGTAAATATTGATATATAGGACGATAGTATTCGGACACCGGAAGTGTTCCAGAGGGTACTAGGTACATATCGGGTCACCGGAAGGGGTTCCAGGCACCCCCGGCAAAGATATGGGCCTTATTGGGCCAAGAGAGGGACATACCAGCCCACAAGGCGCTGGTGCGCCCCCATATAGGCCGAAATAGGAGGATAAGGAAAGGAGGGAAGGGAGAAGGAAAGGGGAGGATTCGGCCTCCCCCTTTCCTTCCCTCCCCCCCCCCTCTTTCCTTCCCCCTCCGATACTTAAGGAAGGGGGAGGCCGACTTGGAGGAGGCGCCCAAGTAGGATCCCTCCTACTTGGGGCGCCCCTTGCTGCTCCCCTCCCTCTCCCACCTATATATATGTGGGGGGCACCGCTAGAACACACAACATTGATTCCTAGCCGTGTGCGGTGCCGCCCTCCACAGTTTACGCCTCCGGTCATATTCACGTAGTGCTTAGGCGAAGCCCTGCGCGGATCACTTCACCATCACCGTCACCACGCCGTCGTGCTGGCGGAACTCTCCCTCGACACTTTGTTGGATCAAGAGTTCGAGGGACGTCATCGAGCTGAACGTGTGCAGAACTCGGAGGTGTCGTACGTTCGGTGCTTGATCGGTCGGAATGAGAAGAAGTTTGACTACATCAACTGTCTTGTCAAACTCTTCCGCTTTCGGTCTACGAGGTTATGTGGACACACTCTCCCCCTCTTGTTGCTATGCATCTCCTAGATATATCTTGCATGAGCGTAGGAAAATTTTTGAAATTGCATGCTACGTTTCCCAACACCGCCGCCCTCCATCTAGGATTTGTGTGTGTGTCTGTGTGAACTCCAGTGAGATCTGGACTATCTAAAATGTAGCAGGAACATGTTTATCTTAAGTTTTTAAATTTATAGGTTGATTTGCAGTATCTATTCTACGCCGGGAAAAAAGTGTCCGCAAAACAGATCCACTAAACACATAGATAATACATAGTTCTCACTACAAAGTTCATCACAACACACCGGAGTTCATACATAGATAAAACATGGATAAACTTAGATTAACTTTTGATCTAATAGATAGGGAGGCGGTGGGTCAGTGGCTGATGCCGAGGAAGAACGCCTCCGCCGAGCTACAGCAAGCGTGGGCGCAGGCATGCTCCTCTTGCGCTGCAGCGAGCCTGCCGGCGACCCCTTCGTCTTCGGACTCATCAGTGCACACCACGGCGAGGAGCTCCGCATCCGCCTTGCGGCACGCCACAATGTGCGGGTAGAGCTCTTCGTGGAGGCGGCGGAAATTGGCCCAAGGGGACCGCTCGCCGCTGTGGGAGAGGCGACTGTGCTCCCGTGCTTGCTTGGACCACCAAGCCTCGACGGGAGGCTAGCTGGAGCTGCCGGCCTCTGTGTCATTGCGCTAGATCTTGCTCGTCCGCGACCTACCATGACCCCGGCCACCACGCCCGTGTGCGGATCCCGCCATGGCTGATCGGAAAAAAAAAATTGTGTCGGGTGACATTGCTCACTGAAGATAGGAAGGGGGCGGCGGAGGAGGTGGATTGTGGCGGAGGAAATGCAAGATGTGAACCCTGGTACGCTGGCGGTTCGGTAGATATAGCGGCGGAAGGGCGGTTTTGCGGGTCGCTTGTATAATCTTTCGGGGCTTGCTAGACATAGCAGATCTGTTCGGGCCGTGGAAAATGTACACGTGTTATATCGACCAGAATTGTGCGGGGCTGATGATAACCCACAAGTATAGGGGATTGCCACAGTTTTCGAGGGTAGAGTATTCAACCCAAATTTATAGATTCGACACAAAGGGAGCCAAAGAATATTTGAAGGTATTAGGAGCTGAGTTGTCAATTCAACCACACCTGGAGATTAATTATCTATAGCAAAGTGATCAGTAGCAAAGTAATATGATAGTTTTGATAATGGTAGCAGTAGCAACGGTAACGGTAACAGTGATAGTAGTAATTTTGTAGCAAGTGTAACAATGATGATAGCAGTAGTAATTTAGCAGAAACAATATAAGATAAATTTGTAGGCATTGGATCGGTGACTTGTTGGATGATATTCATCATGAGACAGTTATAACCTAGGGTGATACGGCACTAGCTCCAGTTCATCGATATAATGTAGGCATGTATTCCGTAAATAGTCATACGTGCTTATGGAAAGAATTTGCATGACATCTTTTGTCCTACCCTCCCGTGGCAGCGGAGTCCATATTGGAAACTAAGGGATATTAAGGCCTCCTTTTAATAGAGAACCGGAATAAAGCATTAACACAAAGTGAATACATGAACTCCTCAAACTACGGTCATCACTGGGAGTGGGCCCGGTTGTTGTCACTCCGGGGTTGCCGGATCATAACACGTAGTAGGTGACTATAACTTGCAAGATCGGATCTAAAACATGGATCTAATGATGATAATATAAATGGTTCAGATCTGAGTTCATGGTACCCAGGCCCAAAGTGACAAGCACTAAGCATAGCAAAGTCATAGCAACATCAATCTAAGAACATAGTGGATACTAGGGATCAAGCCCTAACAAAACTAACTCGATTACATGATGAATCTCATCCAACTCCTCACCGACCAGCGAGCCTATGAAGGAATTACTCACTCCCGGTGTGGAGCATCATGGAATTGGTGATGGAGAAGGGTTGATGATTATGAAGAACGAAGATCCCCCTCTCCGGAGCCCCAAACGGACTCCAGATCTGGCCTCCCGATGAAGAACAGGAGGTGACGGCGGCTCCTGTTGGGGAACGTAGCAGAAATTCAAATTTTTCCTACGTGTCACCAAGATCAATCTAGGAGATGCTAGCAACGAGAGGGGAGGAGTGCATCTACATACCCTTGTAGATCGCGAGCGGAAGCGTTCAAGAGAACGGGGTTGATGGAGTCGTACTCGTCGTGATCCAAATCACCGATGATCCTAGCGCCGAACGGACGGCACCTCCGCGTTCAACACACGTATGGAGCGGGGACGTCTCCTCCTTCTTGATCCAGCAAGGGGGGAGGAGAAGTTGATGGAGATCCAGTAGCACGACGGCGTGGTGGTGGAAGTAGCGGGATCCCGGCAGGGCTTCGCCAAGCGCAAGCGGGGAGGAAGAGGTGTCACGGGAGGGAGGGAGGCGCCAGGGCTTGGGGTGCTGCTCCCATGCGCCTCCCCACTATATATAGGGGTGGAGGGGGCTGGTTTCTTGCCCTCCAAGTCCATTGGGGCGTTGGCAAAGGTGGGGAAAAAATCCCATCATTTCCCTTCCCCACCGATTGTTATCCCCCCTTTTTAGGGATCTTGATCTTATCCCTTCGGGATATGATCTTATTCCTTCTAAGGTGGGATCTTGGTGCGCCTTGACCAGGGGTGTGGGGCCTTGCCCCCACTACCCACGTTCATGTGGGTCCCCCCATGCAGGTGGGCCCCACTTCGGAACCTTCTAGAACCTTCCCGGTACAATACCGAAAAATCCCGAACATTTTCCGGTGGCCAAAATAGGACTTCCCATATATAAATCTTTACCTCCGGACCATTCCGGAACTCCTCGTGACGTCCGGGATCTCATCCGGGACTCCGAACGACTTTCGGATTTCCGCATACTAATATCTCTACAACCCTAGCGTCACCGGACCTTAAGTGTGTAGACCCTACGGGTTCGGGAGACATGCAGACATGACCGAGACGACTCTCCGGTCAATAACCAACAGCGGGATCTGGATACCCATGTTGGCTCCCACATGTTCCACGATGATCTCATCGTATGAACCACGATGTCGAGGATTCAATCAATCCTGTATACAATTCCCTTTGTCAATCGGTACGTTACTTGCCCGAGATTCGATCGTCGGTATCCCAATACCTTGTTCAATCTCGTTACCGGCAAGTCACTTTATTCGTACCGTAATGCATGATCCCGTGACCAAACACTTGGTCACATTGAGCTCATTATGATGATGCATTACCGAGTGGGCCCAGAGATACCTCTCCGTCATACGGAGTGACAAATCCCAGTCTTGATTCGTGCCAACCCAACAGACACTTTCAGAGATACCTGTAGTGCACCTTTATAGCCACCCAGTTACGTTGTGACGTTTGGTACACCCAAAGCATTCCTACGGTATCCGAGAGTTGCACAATCTCATGGTCTAAGGAAATGGTACTTGACATTAGAAAAGCTCTAGCAAACGAACTACACGATCTTGTGCTATGCTTAGGATTGGGTCTTGTCCATCACATCATTCTCCTAATGATGTGATCCCATTATCAATGACATCCAATGTCCATGGTCAGGAAACCATAACCATCTATTGATCAACGAGCTAGTCAACTAGAGGCTTACTAGGGACATGTTGTGGTCTATGTATTCACACATGTATTACGGTTTCCAGTTAATACAATTATAGCATGAACAATAGACAATTATCATGAACAAGGAAATACAATAATAACCATTTTATTATTGCCTCTAGGGCATATTTCCAACAGTCTCCCACTTGCACTAGAGTCAATAATCTAGTTCACATCACCATGTGATTAACACTCAAAGTTCACTAGAGTCAATAATCTAGTCCACATCACCATGTGATTAACACTCAATGAGTTCTAGGGTTTGATCATGTTATGCTTACGAGAGAGGTTTTAGTCAACGGGTCTGCAACATTCAGATCTGTGTGTGCTTTACAAATCTCTATGTCATCTTGTAGATGTAGCTACCATGCGCTACATGGAGCTATTCCAAATAACTGCTCTACTATACGAATCCGGTTTACTACTCAGAGTCATCCGAATTAGTGTCAAAGTTTGCATGGACGTAACCCTTTACGACGAACTGTTTTACCACCTCCATAATCGAGAAAATTCCTTAGTCCACTAAATACTAGGGATAAGTTCGACCGCTGTCATGTGATCCATTCCCGGATCACTATTGTACCCCTTGACTAACTCATGGCAAGGCACACTTCAGGTGCGGTACACAGCATAGCATACTGTAGAGCCTACGTCTAAAGCATAGGGGACGACCTTCGTCCTTTCTCTCTCTTCTGCCGTGGTCAGGTCTTGAGTCTTACTCAATACTCACACCTTGTAACACAGCCAAGAACTCCTTCTTTGCTGATCTATTTTTAACTCCTTCAAAATCTTGTCACAGTATGTATTCATTTGAAAGTACTATTAAGCGTTTTTTTATCTATCCTTATAGATCTTGATGCTCAATGTTCAAGTAGCTTAATCCAGGTTTTCCATTAAAAAACACTTTTCAAATAACCCTGGATGCTTTCCACAAATTCTACATCATTTCTGATCAACAATATGTTAATAACATATACTCATCAAAAATTCTATAGTGCTCCCACTCACTTCTTTGGAAATACAAGTTTCTCATGAACCTTGTATAAACCCAAAATCTTTGATCACTCATCAAAGCGTTCATTCCAACTCCGAGATGCTTACTCCAATCCTTAGAAGGATTGCTGGAGCTTTGCATACTTGTTAGCATCTTTCAGGATTGACAAAACCTTCTGGTTGTATCACATACAACCTTTCCTCAAGAAAATCATCGAGGAAACAATGTTTTGACATCCTATCTGCAAGATTTCATAAATAATACAGTAACTGCTAATATAATTCTAACAGACTCTTAGCATCGCTATGAGTGAGAAAGTCTCATAGCAGTCAACTCCTTGAACTTGCCGGAAAACATCTTAACGACAAGTCGAGCTTTCTTAATGGTGACACTTACCATGATTGTCTGTCTTCCCTTTAAAATCCATCTGTACCCAACAGCCTTACGACCATCAAGTAGTTCTTTCAAAGTCTATACTTTGTTTTCATACATGGATCCTCTCAGATTTTATGGCCTCAAGCCATTCGTCAGAATCCGGGCCCACCATCGCTTCTCCATAGCTCGTAGGTTCATTGTTGTCTAGCAACATGACTTCCAAGACAGGATTACATACCACTCTGAAGTAGTACGCATCCTTGTCGTCCTATGAGGTTTGGTAGTGACTTGATCTGAAGTTTCATGATCACTATCATAAGCTTCCACTTCAATTGGTGTAGGTGCCACAGGAACAACTTCCTGTGCCCTGCTACACATTAGTTGAAGTGACGGTTCAATGACCTCATCAAGTCTCCACCATCCTCCCACTCAATTCTTTCGAGAGAAACTTTTCCTCGAGAAAGGACCCGTTTCTAGAAACAATCACTTTTGCTTCCAGATCTGAAATAAGAGGTATACCCAACTATTTTGGGTATTCTATGAAGATGCATTTATCCGCGTTGGGTTCGAGCTTATCAGCCTGAAACTTTTTCACATAAGCGTCGCAGCCCCAAACTTTTAAGAGACGACAACTTAGGTTTCTCTAAACCATAGTTCATACGGTGTCGTCTCAACGGAATTGCGTGGTGCCCTATTTAAAGTGAATGCGGTTGTCTCTAATGCCTAAACCATAAACGATAGTTGTAATTCGATAAGAGACATCATGGTATGCACCATATCCAATAGGGTGCAGTTATGATGTTCGGACACACCATCACACTATGGTGTTCCAGGCGGTATTAGTTGTGAAACAATTTCCACAATTTCTTAATTGTGTGCCAAACTCGTAACTCAGATATTCATCTCTATGATCATATCACAGACATTTTATCCTCTTGTCACGACGATCTTCAACTTTACTCTGAAATTACTTGAACCTTTCAATAATTCAGACTTGTGTTTCATCAAGTAAATATACTCAGCATCTACTCAAATCATCTGTGAAGCAAGAACATAACGATATCCACTGCATGCCTCAGCACTCATTGGACTGCACACATCAAAATGTATTACTTCCAACAAGTTGCTTTCTTGTTCCATCTTACTGAAAACGAGGCCTTTCAGTCATCTTGCCCATGTGGTATGATTTGCATGTCTCAAGTGATTCAAAATCAAGTGAGTCCAAACGATCCATCTGTATGGACTTTCTTCATGCATATATACTAATAGACATGGTTGGCATGTCTCAATCTTTTCGAAAACGAGTGAGTCCAAAGATCCATCAACATGGAGCTTCTTCATGCGTTTTATACCAATATGACTCAAGTGGCAGTGCCACAAGTATGTGGTACTATCATTACTATCTTATATCTTTTGGCATGAACATGTGTATCACTACGATCGAGATTCAATAAACCATTCATTTTAGGTGCAAGACCATTGAAGGTATTATTCAAATAGACAGAGTAACCATTATTCTCCTTTAATGAATAACCGTATTGCGATAAACATAATCCAATCATGTATATGCTCAACGCAAACACCAAATAACAATTATTCAGGTTTAACCCCAATCTCGATGGTAGAGGGAGCATGCGATGCTTGATCACATCAACCTTGGAAACACTTCCAACACATATCGTCATCTCACCTTTAGCTAGTCTCCGTTTATTCCGCAGCTTTTATTTCGAGTTACTAACACTTAGCAACCGAACCGGTATCTAATACCCTGGTGCTACTAGGAGTACTAGTAAAGTACACATTAATATAATGTATATCCAATACACTTCTATCGACCTTGCCAGCCTTCTCATCTACGAAGTATCTAGGGTAGTTCTGCTTCAGTGACCGTTCCCCTCATTTCAGAAGCACTTAGTATCGGGTTTGGGTTCAACCTTGGGTTTCTTCACTAGAGCAGCAACTGATTTGCCGTTTCATGAAGTATCCCTTCTTGCCCTTGCCCTTCTAGAAACTAGTGGTTTTACTAACCATCAACAATTGATGCTCCTACTTGATTTCTACTTTCGCGGTGTCAAACATCGCGAGTTGCTCAAGGATCATCATGTCTATCCCTGATATGTTATAGTTCATCACGAAGCTCTAATAGCTTGGTGGCAGTGACTATGGAGAACCATCACTATCTCATCTGGAAGATTAACTCCCACTCGATTCAAGTGATTGTAGTACTCGGACAATCTGAGCACATG
This sequence comes from Aegilops tauschii subsp. strangulata, assembly GCF_002575655.3. NCBI lineage: Eukaryota > Viridiplantae > Streptophyta > Magnoliopsida > Poales > Poaceae > Aegilops > Aegilops tauschii. The sequence goes on from NC_053041.3 coordinate 505,976,062, forward strand.
CTCAACGATTGAGCTTTTCTACCTTAGTTTGCAGGCTTAAGAAACTTGTCAGAGGTCTCATACCTCTTGACGTGGGCACTAGTCTGAAATCCCAATTTCAGTCTTTGGAACATCTCATATGTTCGGCGACGTTTCAAAACCGTCTTTGGTGCCACAATTTTAAACCGTTCAACATTACGCACTGAACTATCACGTAGTCATCAAAACGTGTATGTCAGATGTTCGCAACATCCACAAACGACGCTCGAGGTTTAGCACACCGAGCGGTGCATTAAGGACATAAGCCTTCTGTGCAGCAGTGAGGACAATCCTCAGTTTACGGACCCAGTCCGCATAATTGCTACTATCAACTTTCAACTAAATTTTCTCTAGGAACATATCTTAGTAGAACTAAAGCATAAGCTACGACATTATTTGCAAAGACCTTTTGACTATGTTCATGATAATTAAGTTCATCTGATTATTTAATGAACTCCCACTTAGATAGACATCCCTCTAGTCATCTAAGTGATACATGATCCGAATCGACTAGGCTGTGTCCGATCATCACGTGAGACGGACTAGTCATCATCGGTGAACATCTCCATGTTGATCGTATCTACTATACGACTCATGTTCGACCTTTCGGTCTCTTGTGTTCCGAGGCCATGTCTGTACATGCTAGGCTCGTCAAGTCAACCTAACTGTTTTGCTTGTGTTTCGAGGCCATGTCTGTACATGCTAGGCTCGTCAACACCCGTTGTATGCGAACGTTAGAATCTATCACACCCGATCATCACGTGGTGCTTCGAAACAATGAACCTTCGCAACGGTGCACAGTTAGGGGAACACATCTCTTGAAATTTTAGTGAGGGATCATCTTATTTATGCTACCGTCGTTCTAAGCAAATAAGATGTAAACATGACAAACATCACATGCAAATCATAAAGTGACATGATATGGCCAATATCATCTTGCGCCTTTGATCTCCATCTTCGAGGCACGGCATGATCACCTTCGTCACCGGCATGACACCATGATCTCCATCATCATGATCTCCATCATCGTGTCTTCATAAAGTTGTCTCGCCAACTATTACTTCTACTACTATGGCTAACGGTTAGCAATAAAGTAAAGTAGTTAGATGGCGTTTTCATTGACACGTAGGTCATACAATAAATTAAGACAACTCCTATGGCTCCTGCCGGTTGTCATACTCATCGACATGCAAGTCGTGATTCCTATTACAAGAACATGATCAATCTCATACATCACATATATAATTCATCACATCCTTTTGGCCATATCACATCACATAGCATACCCTGCAAAAACAAGTTAGACGTCTTCTAATTGTTGTTGCATGTTTTACGTGGCTGCTATGGGTTTCTAGCAAGAACATTTCTTACCTATGCAAAAGCCACAACGGTGATATGCCAATTGCTATTTACCCTTCATAAGGACCCTTTTCATCGAATCTGATCCAACTAAAGTGGGAGACACAGACACCCGCTAGCCACCTTATGCATCAAGTGCATGTCAGTCGATGGAACATGTCTCACGTAAGAGTACGTGTAAGGTCGGTCCAGGCCGCTTCATCCTACAATGCCGCCGAATCAAGATAAGACTAGTAAGGGCAAGCAAATTGAACAAATCATCGCCCACAACTACTTTGTGTTCTACTCGTGCATAGAATCTACGCATAGACCTGGCTCATGATGCCACTATTGGGGAACGTAGCGGAAATTCAAAATTTTCCTACGTGTCACCAAGATCAATCTAGGAGATGCTAGCAACGAGAGGGGAGGAGTGCATCTACATACCCTTGTAGATCGCGAGCGGAAGCGTTCAAGAGAACGGGGTTGATGGAGTCGTACTCGTCGTGATCCAAATCACCGATGATCCTAGCGCCGAAAAGACGGCACCTCCGCGTTCAACACACGTACGGAGCGGGGACGTCTCCTCCTTCTTGATCCAGCAAGGGGGGAGGAGAAGTTGATGGAGATCCAGCAGCACGACGGCGTGGTGGTGGAAGTAGCGGGATCCCGGCAGGGCTTCGCCAAGCGCAAGCGGGGAGGAAGAGGTGTCACGGGAGGGAGGGAGGCGCCAGGGCTTGGGGTGCTGCTCCCATGCGCCTCCCCACTATATATAGGGGTGGAGGGGGCTGGTTTCTTGCCCTCCAAGTCCATTGGGGCGTTGGCAAAGGTGGGGAAAAGAAATCCCATCATTTCCCTTCCCCACCGATTGTTATCCCCCCTTTTTAGGGATCTTGATCTTATCCCTTCGGGATATGATCTTATTCCTTCTAAGGTGGGATCTTGGTGCGCCTTGACCAGGGGTGTGGGGCCTTGCCCCCACTACCCACGTTCATGTGGGTCCCCCATGCAGGTGGGCCCCACTTCGGAACCTTCTAGAACCTTCCCGGTACAATACCGAAAAATCCCGAACATTTTCCGGTGGCCAAAATAGGACTTCCCATATATAAATCTTTACCTCCGGACCATTCCGGAACTCCTCGTGACGTCCGGGATCTCAACCGGGACTCCGAACGACTTCCGTATTTCCGCATACTAATATCTCTACAACCCTAGCGTCACCAAACCTTAAGTGTGTAGACCCTACGGGTTCGGGAGACATGCAGACATGACCGAGACGACTCTCCGGTCAATAACCAATAGCGGGATCTGGATACCCATGTTGGCTCCCACATGTTCCACGATGATCTCATCGGATGAACCACGATGTCGAGGATTCAATCAATCCCGTATACAATTCCCTTTGTCAATCGATACGTTACTTGCCCGAGATTCGACCGTCGGTATCCCAATACCTTGTTCAATCTCGTTACCGGCAAGTCACTTTACTCGTACCGTAATGCATGATCCCGTGACCAAACACTTGGTCACATTGAGCTCATTATGATGATGCATTACCGAGTGGGCCCAGAGATACCTCTCCGTCATATGGAGTGACAAATCCCAGTCTCGATTCGTGCCAACCCAACAGACACTTTCGGAGATACCTGTAGTGCACCTTTATAGCCACCCAGTTACGTTGTGACGTTTGGTACACCCAAAGCATTCCTACGGTATCTGGGAGTTGCACAATCTCATGGTCTAAGGAAATGATACTTGACATTAGAAAATCTCTAGCAAACGAACTACACGATCTTGTGCTATGCTTAGGATTGGGTCTTGTCCATCACATCATTCTCCTAATGATGTGATCCCATTATCAATGACATCCAATGTCCATGGTCAAGAAACCATAACCATCTATTGATCAACGAGCTAGTCAACTAGAGGCTTACTAGGGACATGTTGTGGTCTATGTATTCACACATGTATTACGGTTTCCAGTTAATACAATTATAGCATGAACAACAGACAATTGTCATGAACAAGGAAATACAATAATAACCATTTTATTATTGCCTCTAGGGCATATTTCCAACAGCTCCGTCTCATGGATCGCGATAGTTCTTTCTCCCTGATTTTTTCTGGAAATATAGGATTTTATAGCGTCGGTTTCAGGGTCTGCGGGGGCACCAGATGGGGACAACCCACATGGGCGCGCCAGGAGAGGGGGGCGCGCCCTGGTGGGTTGTGCCCACCCAGGGGCCCCTCTCCAGTAGGTCTTGGCTCTAGAAATTCTTATTTATTATATAAAAATTCCTCGCGAAGTTTCGTTCCATTCCGAGAACTTTTATTTCTGCACAAAAAGAACACCATGGTAGTTCTGCTGAAAACAGCGTCAGTCCGGGGTTAGTTTCATTCAAATCATGCAAATTAGAGTCCAAAACAAGAGGAAAAGCATGAGAAAAGGTAGATACATTGGAGACGTATCAACTCCCCCAAGCTTAAACCTTTGCTTGTCCTCAAGCAATTCAGTTGATAAACTGAAAGTGAGAAAGAAAAACTTTTACGAACTCTTTGCTCTTGTTTGCATTAATAAGCTTAAACAACACCTAGGTTTTCAGCCAACATTATAACTAACCATGGCGACAATAACTCTTAAAGATTATATTAACTCATATCAATGACATAATCAGCTAGCCGGCAATAATAAGAGATCTCAAACAACAACACGTTGTCAAAACAACCATGATATAATGTGACAATAGTGGTATCTCGCTAGCCCTTTCTGAGACCGCAAAACATAAATGCAGAGCACCTCCAAAGTTCAACCAGTGACTAAACATTGTAATTCATGGTAGAAAATATACAATCATGATGCACCCAACATTAGCTACACAAAATGCATAAATCATGACAGCTGTGCTCTCTCAATTTCTGGCGCTTGTTTAAGAAGGTGATGACACGGCATAAAAGTAAATAGATAGTCCCTTCGCAGAGGGAAGCGGTGGTTTGCAGAGGTGCCACAGCTCAAGTTTTAAAATAGAGGCAAATGATATTTTGAGACATGCACCCTTCTTATTCACTTCACGACCATCAGTTATCAACATCTTCCATGCTAAGCACGCTAGTGGCGGTTCCCAAGTGATAAAAGTAAAGGTTTTGACTACATTGGGAGTTTTTGTTTGATTATTTCAGAGATGAACTCTTTTTTCTTGTTTCCAGTTCGGGACTGGGCATCCCTAATACCGCCCTTTTCTCGTGCGATGGCGAGTGAGTAAACACTCGACCTGAGAATAACCCGCTTAGCATGGAAGATACGACCACCTCTTGTCGTTCCATGAACGATCCAGGCACACAAAAAGGATAACTTTTAGAAGTTTTTAGAGGTGGCACATGCAAATTTACTTAGGACGGCAGGGTAATACCGTACATAGGTAGGTATGCTGGACTCATCCGGAATAACTTTGGGTTCAAGGTTTTTGATGTACAAGCAGAGTTCCCACTTAGTACAGGCAAATGCTAGCAATTAGATTGAGAAGCAGCCAGCTAGAGAGCAACAACGGTCATAACCATGCATTATGCATAAGTAACATTGGACACTAGCATGAGTAGGATATGAACACCATGAACATAAATATCATAGAGGCTATGTTGGTTTTGATTCAACTACATGCATGAACATGTCCCAAGTCAAGCCACTCGAACATTCAGAGGAGGATACCATATCATCATACTACCTCACAATGGTTTTAACGCTATGTTGATATCCAAGATAAATCATTATCAACTCCCAGCTACTTATGCATGGCATGAGAAACTATAATATGTAATTGTCATTGCAAACATGTTTAATCATAATGGACTGAATCATGGATATTGGGTTAAACATATTTATACAAACAGAACAAGTCGAGTTCATACCAGTTTCTCTCTACCTAGGCCAGTTCATCGAATGTCGTCATTATTACCTTTCACTTGCACGACCGAATGATATGAAAATAATAATAGTGCAAGAGTGCCAAGGACTAAGATGGAATCTGCAAACATTTCATTCAACAGGAGAAGACAAGGTAAAATGTGCTGTTTATTAGACCAACAAATATTCATATGAGAGCCATTCAACATTTTCATCATGGTCTTCTCCTCGGTAAGACTCGAATAAAAAGGAAAAGAAATTCAGAGAAACACACTGAAATATTTTTGGAGTTTTTGGTTTTCTTGAACAAGCAAATAAAAGGGAAAAGCAAAAACGAGAAAAACTATTTACACGGGAAAGCTCCCAACAAGCAAAAGAAGAACAAGGATATCTTTTTTGGATTTTATTTTTAACGCTACTACTAAGCATGCATACAAAGTAACTTATTACAACTATTTTTTTGTTTTTCAAACACACAAGAAGAAAGCAAGAAAATAAATCTAAGCATGGATGATACAATGAAAAAAAGTGTGAACACCGACAAATGAAATGATATGAGTGAACATGAATATAATGTCGGTGAGAAACACGTACTCCCCCAAGCTTAGGCTTTTGGCCTAAGTCGGTAATCGGTCAGTAGGCTGGTGGGTAGTAGGGATCCTGAGGAGCAGGCATCCACTCATCCCACTGCTGAGGCTCCTCCTCTGCCTCTGCAGCAGCCTGAGCGTTCCGGTAAGCGATGATGTCCGCAGGCATAATCCGGTATCATCATGAGGGCGTATCTCAACATTGAAGCGAGCCACCAAACGAGTAGCAAAAATCCCACCATGCATTTCCCCCTCGGATTTATTAAGATGGAGGCGACGAGCCACAATAGCTCCCAAGCTGTAAGTGTTGTTGCCTTCTAGTGCCCGGCGTAAAACAGCAAAGTCTGGTGCGCTGAGCGCATCTACTTTCTTTCTAGCAAGCAAGCACTTAGCAACAAATAAAGCAAAACAATGCATGAAAGGAAAGTGTATGCTGGCAACCGTGGTGGCCGACACCCCTCTCTCATCTCCCACTGTCAAAGTGCAATAAAAGGCCTCAAACCCAGCCGGCTGATACGTCCATTTTGCATCATGGTTTCTTACTGTTATTTATAATGTTTTATCCATAATAATGCTTTTTGGAGTAATTCTAATGCCTTTTCTCTCATAATTTGCAAGGTACACACAAAGAGGGAGAATTCCGGCAGCTGGAAATCTGGACCTGAAAAAGCTACGTCAGGCTACCTGTCGTGGATTTGTCACGGCATATGTCCTAGTGTGAGGACTTGTCATGAGGCCAACGCAACTAGGTAGTAGCTTGAGAGGGGTTGATCGGGATGAGAGATGTGTGTAGATCGTCAAAGCGGATTAGCACACGAGACAAGATTTAGACAGCTTCGGGCCCCGGGAAATATCATCCAGTAATAACCCTTCATGTTGTTTGTGGCTAGGTCTTATTCAATATGCTCATGAAGGAATTGTTGTATAAGCCGGCTCTCCTCTAGTTGTATCTAGCCCTTGAGATTATTCCCCCCCCCCCTCTTGGGGTGCCCTGTCCCTCCTTATATAAGTTGGAGGGGCGGGTTACATGTGGAGTTCCAGTAGGATTAGGACTAGTCTATCTTCTAATACAAGCCGGATACAAGTCCGGGTCTTGATTCCTTGTAAGTGAAATATTCCTCACGCCTTTCCTCTTAAGCCGGCCCACCATAACATGAGCCGCCCTTCTGGGCCTTGGGCCTTGCCATCCATCTGAAACACCTGCCTGGGTCACCAATGAGTCACCAGGCTTGGCCGGGTCATCAGTGAGTGGAGAGATCCGGGCGGGTCACTTAGTGAATCGCCTAATCAGGGCGGGTCACCAGTGAGTCGCCAAGTCCGGCCGGGTCATACTTCCGGCCGGGTCATACCACTACAAAAAAAATACACTTCCGTGATGATACGTGTTTGTCACAGTAGGTCGCGTTTTCTGTCATGCATGTACATCCATGACAAATTTATGACAGAATCAAGATAGTCATACCTGTGCTGTCGTAGAAGTGTTCCATGACATTGCCAAAATTATCATCACGGAAGTGTCGACTTCCATGACGATAAATCACGCATCACAGAAGTGCTTTCGTCAAGGGTGACCGACACGTGGCATCCACCGTAACGGAACGCCGTTAAGCTATCGGGTCGGGTTTTGGATCCGATAACCCGTTAACAGCCCCGACCAATGGGGATTTTCCACGTGTAAAATCATCATTGGCTGGAGGAAACACGTGTCGGCTCATCGTTGGGACAGATGTCATCCACTCATTGGACGGAAGGCGCCTATGATACGTCGACACGTGGCACGGCCCAACAGAGGCCCATTCCTGTGAAAAGGCCGGCCCGTTTGACTTGGTCAAAAGGTGGCGGGCCGGCCCATGGAAAGCCTGTTAACGGCATGTTTGCATATAGCCCATTTACAGCCCGCTAACACAAGGCCCGTTATGCCCTATCCGAATTAGGCCCAGTAGCGTCATCTGGGCCATCCAATATGACTCCAACCCGTTTTCACTTCTGGCCCATGTATGGCCCATGACGTCTTTCGGCCCATATGAGGCCCTATGTAACTCTTGGCCTATTAACGGCCCGTGGTGAAACTGGCCCGTAATGAACAGTGTATCACTTTACACCCATTAACGGCCTGTGGTGAAACTGGCCCATAATGAACAGTGTATCACTTTATACCCATTAACGGCCCGTGGTGAAACTGGCCTGTAATGAACAGTGTATCATTTTACCCCATTAACGGCCCGTTATTCCGTTGGGCCGTTTCTAGCCCATGTTACCTTTCGGCCTTCTCAGAGCCCATTTATTCTTGGGCTCATTTCCAGCATTCGTTTACTTACGGCCCGTTACTGTCATTTTCTGCTTGTGGGCCAAATTCAGCCCGTGGTTACAGTCGGCCCGTTTGTGGTCCGTTAATACGTTGGGCCGTTTTCATAGCGTCATCAAATACGGCCTATTAACGATGGCCCGTTATGGTCGGCCCATGAACGGACGATTCCAATTCTAGCCCGTTTACGGCCATAATGCGGCCTGTTATTGGCCCATGTTTGGCCAATCGATCATACGGCCCGTATAAGGCCCATTGGTGATACAGCCCGTAGAAGGCCCATTGTTTCTACGGCCCGTAGAAGGCCTACTGTTTCTACGGCCCGTAGAAGGCCCACTGTTTCTACGGCCCGTAGGAGGCCCAGTGTCACTATAGTAAATATTAGCCCAAGGTTATTGTGGCCTAGTTTTTAAAAATAGGTTATTGCAACCACTAGCAAACCGCGGAAAAAGAACTGCACTGACTACAAGCAAAGAAATAAACAAGACAACAAGGAAATAAATAAGCAAGCAACTTATGCTAGGCTATCACGGCTATTACACATATTACATCCACTGGGCATCAAAGTTCGCCACCAGTGCAAATATAGGGAACAAAGCAGCATATAAACGCCGCAGCAAAACAAGTCCAGAACTGAAACCACTTCAGAAGAGTTCAAGAAACGATATCCTGGGTACCCATAATGCTGGCAAGATGCTTAGCAAGCTTATTAACTTTCTCTTCTTTGGCGCTTCAATCCTCCAGCGCTTGCTGTTGCACAAGAAAGTACGCATCTGAATTCTGTAGGGACTTCCTCGGTCCTTCGGCTTCTTGCCGTAGCATAGCTGACTGATGCCTTTCAGCTTGTAGCTGAGACTGAAGAAGCCGAAGTGATTCAGGCAGCGAGTTCGAAGAGCTTGTGCCAGCGGTACTGGCCAGTAACTCGAACACTACATCAACGCAGGACTGTGGGGTTTCTCACTGTCTACAAGATCGTTTTTATCACCTTTCTTGGAGACCAACAGGGTTGTTTCACTATCTTGAACCTTATCTGCATTACTTTCTCTACCATTGCATAGTGGGGTGCTCTTCTCCAATATTCTGTTTGCATACTACAAGAGAAACAAGCAGACACATCACAGGTTTAGCTTGTAGTATACGAAACTCATTTTGGTAAACCGGTTCAGTAGTAAGGTGGACAGGATAACAGCATGAAACAAACATATATCTATGTACTATGGTCACTGTATTGTCCATATCATTCTAGTTTATGTTCCCTAATCAAGATAGAGACACAGTTCAACTCATATATTTTTAAGACACAGCAGCATAGACAGAATATAAGTGTGAGAAACTACACAGCATTGGCAGCACTTGTAATGTGCATCACATGAGAACATAACTGTTTATACAACTTAAACTGAAATCAACATAGAGCAAGAAGTTAGAACAGCAATCCAGTTAAAGAAATAGGTTTAAACCATACCTGTTGCGCCATTGGAGTTTCAATTGGATCCTTCAAATTCGAAAGTAGTTGGTATGAGTAAATACAGTGATGCAACAGCAAAGGAGTATGGACCATAGCTATGGAATCTGACCTGAGAACAGTTGCTCTTCTGCTTTAAACGTGGAGTTTGGGTTAGCTGTGGTGGTCTTCATGCTTTGGGCACTGCAGTAGCTTTACAAACTGCTTGTGTGGGGGTACTCTGTGGTGGACATGGTGCTTTGTCAACTATAAGTGGGTTACTATCCGCTGGGGTTGCGGTTAGAGGGGTTGTAGCTGGTTCTCCGCCCAACGGTGTAAGTGTGCAATCTGGAGGAGTCTCGATTATGTGTGGTGGGGCTAGTTTGTGGGCCAGTACAACCATGGTTCTATCTGCATCGACGGGTCGCACTGTCTTTTGTGAAGAACGGGTTTTTGCTCCCTTAGATAATGCCATCACCCCCTCCAATTCAAATGGCTGATAAACAAGAAAATAAATTGAACGTACAGACATTGTATGATAGATAGATGTGGTAATTCACATATATGTTGTCTAACCAAACAGGACAGCATGACACAATTTCACATATATGATGCCTAACTAAACAGGATAGCATGACACAGTTTCAGATATATGATGGATAACTTAATAGGATATAATGGCATAATTCAACATATGATGAGTACCTAAACAGGATGACATGACAAAACTATATGATGTCTTTCTAAAATAGGTTGGGATGAAATAATTCACATACATGTTGTCTAAGTATACAGGATGGCATGATATAATTGACATAATTGATTCATATACTAAGCAGCTGGCATTCGCATGTATGATCTCTAAATAAGCAGATAGAATTCAATATTGTGCATATGATGTCTAAACTAAGCAATGCAAGACACCATATGCATCATATGAGAAATATAAACATTGCAACTTAGAGCATACACCTCAGGTGGGATATAGGACTGGTCATCTGTCTCTGAATCCTCCTCTGAGGAGCTCCCTGTAACCATCGAGATATATGCTTCAACAGGTACCATTGCCTGCTCTCAAGACCTTGTTTCCACTCCAGATTTTTCCATAACCGGCTCAAATGGCTGATGCACATGAAGAGTAGTTCAATATACACAGATTGTCGACAAATGGAATACGTAATGAAAAAAAAAGATGGCATGAGATAATTCACATATATGATGCCTGGCTCCATGGCGGTGCATAATTCACATATATGATAACTGGCTGAAAAACATGGCATTGCATAATTCACATATCTGATATAGAAAGCAAACAGGAGGCATTCACACAAAGCATGTCTAATCTAAGCAGATGGCATGGCAATGCAAGACACCATATGCATGATATGAGCAATATAACCCAGCCAAGTTAGAGCATGCACCTCGGGGGGGAATACGACCGGTCATCTCTCTCTGAATCCTCCTCTGAGGAGCTATCTGTAACCAGCAAGAAATCTGCATCGACAGGTAGCACTGACTGCTCAGAAGACCTTGTTTTCACTCCAGAGTTTCCCATGACCGACTCAAATGGCTGATGCACAGGAAGAGTAGATGAATGTATAAACATTGTTGACAAATGGAATACATTATGGGAAAAAATATGGCACAATACAATTCACATATACGATGACTGGCTAAACAGGATGGCATTGCATGACTCACGTATATGATGCCTGGCTAAAGAAGATGGCATTGCATAATTCCCATATACTCCATCCGTTCCTAAATACTTGTCTTTTTAGAGATTTCAAATGGACTACCACATACAGATGTATATAGACATATTTTAGAGTGTAGATTCACTCATTTTGTTCCGTATGTAGTCACTTGTTGAAATCTCTAAAAAGACAAATATTTAGGAATGGTGGGAGTATGATATAGAAACCAAATAGGTGGCATTCACACAAAGCAAATCTAAACTAAGCTGATGACATATAAGATGTATAATGTAAGCAATGCAACGCGCCATATGCATGATATGACCAACATCAGCATGCCAGGTTAGAGCAAACACCTCAGGTGGTAAACAGGCGTGGTCGGCTCCTTCTGAATCTCCATCTGAACAGTTATCTTCCTCTGGAATACAATCTGGAAATGCAGGAGGGGGGCCAGTTCGCCCACCATGGAGCGGTGTCTGCATGACATTATATTCGCACGCAACGGTCTTATCTTTTTCTCTACATGTTCAGTACGATTGTGTACAATATCTGACATGCATAATAAAAAAATAGTTAGATTTTGTAAGGCCTAAGGGGTGCATGCAAAAATCAAGACTGATGGTAGCAAACGAGTGGATGGATCCAAAACTAATGATAGCAGGTAGATTATAGCTTCAGTTTCAAAAGATAGACAATGGATCATCTATTGTTTGTTGCCCACCCAACATGAACCACATAGAAGACCCCAGATGAACTAGATAGTAGACAAATACTATTCATTGCTGGCTCGATATGAGACCCATGGGCAATTCAAAACTCAAGATTGAATGATAAAGTAGCAGGTAATAATAACCGATGTATAACGTAAGCAAACACGAAAGACTACGACCTCTCTTCCGGAACTGTGTAGTCCTCAGGTTCATCTGCTCAGTCGATGATGGTAATGCAGTTGGCGTGGCTGCCGGCAACGGGGAAGATGATCTAAGGCGGCGAAAGGAAGTCTGTAGGGGGGATCTCTGCTGCAATGAACGCTTCTGTCGATGGTGCACCTCAGGTGGGGTGGATGACGGCACAGCAGGAGCAAGACATAACACACAGAGTTTTCTTTGACGCCTATCTGAAAATGAAGTAAATCTATAAGGGCTCCTTAGAATTGGAGGATTCTATAAACGCAGGGACAGGAAAAACACAGGAATAGGATAGGAATGCACGTGCAAAACAGAGCATTTGGAAACATAGGATTTCAGTCAACCTGGGTGTTTGGCTCACATGAATTGGAAGAACAGAGGAATGGAGAAACAAACTGATGCGACGAGTGTACAACCTCTTTGGCATAGCCTTACGGACCTCAGCATCATTGGGTTGGATGTGGAGGATGGTGATGATGCTGGTGTGACTGTCGGAGGCGGGGAAGAAGATCCGAGGCCTCTGGAAACGGGGCTGAGGGTACTGCTCCGCTGTGATGGACGGTTCCGTCGTTGGAGCAGCTCCGCTAAGGTGTACGGCGACGAGGCTGAAGCATGACAAGACAGACAACGTTAATTTGAAGTGGGACCCTAATATCATCTGCAATAGATGATGTAAAATACATCACCAAAAAGTGCTAGATGTAAAACGCATCAGTCGCGCCACGGCCGCTCTGACAGATGCTGTAGGTACTGTTCACTCTGAACTTAACTGAAGAAAATGAACTTCACAGTCGAAACTGAATTTTACTGTCGAAACTGATTAAACTAGTAACAGAGCATTGCAATAGATGTTTAGGGCGTTCGAGCACTAGTAGGAGAGAAGCAGTGATCTAAATCAGCAGACGCTCGAGCAGGGAACGCACTAGCAGAGAGCAAATCGTGCAGTAGCACCGTGAGCGAGTGCTAAAGCAGCAACTCCTGTAGCTGCCGGAGGTCGTGCAGCAGCAGCACCAGCGCAAGCGAGAGCAAGAGCAGAGCAGCAGCACGAACGAAAGCAGGAGCAGTGCAGCAGCGCGACCGACAGCAAGAACAGAGCCGCAGCACGAGCGAGAGCCGGAGCAGCTGCAGCTAGTGCCGTTGTGGAAGTCACCGCCGAGGAAGCAACGACATGGGGGAGAGACGTCATGGATGATGTGGCCGGCGACGGCGCCGTCGATGGAGACACGCCATGTCTGCTCGGTATCGAGCACCGGCAGCCCCGTGAGATCGAATAAAAGGTAAAATGCAGCGGTGAGTGCAGAACCTCCTTGGTGGCGCCGAGTTGGCCTCGACTTCATCAGAGGAATTGGTGAGGGTGTTGCGGTTCCTGTGGGGCAGGTCAAGACGGCGCTGTGGGGATTGAGGTGGCGCGATAGACGAGGCGATCATCGGGGAAGCTCCTTGGAGGTGGAGGACGGGGCGGCTGATCCGGCGGGACGACGAGATCGACAACGGATCCTCATCCGGTGCGGTGGATGAGGGACGGCGAGCTGTTGCGGTGGACGACGTAGTCGGGGAAGAGTCTCCGGCTGGGCGGCGGTCGGGAGGCCGACTGAGGAGCGTGGGGTTTCGCGGGTTTTGGCGGCCTCGGTCTACGAATGGGGGGCGAAGGGGGAGGGGGGCCAAGCTTAGGGACGCGCTTGCCCGAAATGTAGGGTAAGTTACCAGCGTACCCCCACTGGTTTTGACACCGCGACGTGGAGCTTCATTTCCAGCTGAGGGGTAGAAGGGGGATTTCACGTGTCCGGGCTGCGGGAGCGATTTCGGATGAGGAGGGAGTTCTCGCGCGCGTCCAAATTTCGGGATAACAAGGCGCAGCGCGGGTTGAAGAAGCGGGAGTTTCAAAGTAGGTGAGACAAAAGATACTCGAGCTTGAAAATTTCGGGATAACAAGGTGCGGATTCCTTGTTCGGCAGAACAAACTTAACGTGTAAAAAAACAATTCATACAAGACACAAGAGAGTCATGTCCCCTTTTACTATATTGCTATAGATGCCATTGAAAAAACTACAAGAAAATGTAAAAAAAATCAAGAGAACAAGATTACCCTGCACAGTACCAAATCGATTCGCACTTCCCTCAACAACAACAAAAAACAAATCAATTCCCACCAAAGAAAGAGTAATGTCCCTTTTTAAATGATTACAGATGCCATGATCTCGAATTTCAATTTTTGAATCCACATTATGTTGAATTCGAATATATCGTTAGGTGACCTTGTGGTTTATAATTGATGTAGTCGTACATTTTGATCTTCCATCATATATGAACATTTTACTCCACCATGTGAACATATATATTGTCGTCTACCATATGGACAAAATTTGAATCAATTTTCCTTATTTGAATACGATTGTTGTCAAGTTATACAATACTTTAAATATTATCTTGATAACAAAAAACATACATATAGCAGTAATCATATTTCACTATGAACTACATGTACCATACGCTCTCCTATTCAAATATTTGTATCCATTTTATGTTGAATTCAAATCATAGTACATTATTGGTCTAGGTAGCGAGATGTTTGGGATAATCAAAACCCTGTTTTCATACGTATAATTTTTGGTTGAATTGGGACAAGTTTTGGTATAAGCCTCTTGCAAAACCGGAGATTCTCTCAACAAGCCTCGTGGTTTCGAGAGGGAACGTGTCACCTTTGTGTGCGAAATGATATACGCTGCCTCCCCCCTGATTTTATTTACAGAGGCAACATAGAACTATATGAGTGCCCTGTTAAATTTTGGAATTATTTCGGGTTCATTTGGCTTTTTTATACATTAATTGAGTTTCTGGACTTTTAATGTGCATAATCTAAATATGAATTGCATGCACATGCTCCGGTGCACCAAACTGGGTTGAAAAATCACATGTGTGTCCTTGGTTGAATTTCTAGGTCCCATGGAAGAAATGAGAATGAAATTCAAACATCTGGGCGTCATGACTCGGCCGAGAACATCGAGAAACTTTGATTTTAAATTCATGTAAATCCAAAACTCGCCTGGAAATCATGAAACTTGGCATGGTGTCATGTCATGGCACTAACATGTTGTGGTAAAAAATTGGGCCGATTTGGAACCTCGTGGTTCTAAGAGGGAACGTGCCACCTTTGAGTGTGAAACGATATACGCTGCCCCCCCCCCCTTGAGTTTCTTAACAAAGGCAACATAGAACTACATTAGTGCCCTGTTAAATTTTGGAATTATTCCGGGTTCGTTTGTCGTTTTTTATACATTAATTGAGTTTCTGGTCATTTAATGTGCATAAGTCAAATTTGAACTACAAACACATGCTCTCGTGCACCAAAGTTGGTTGAAAAATCACATTTGTGTCCTCCGGTGAATTTCTAGGTCCCATGCAAGAAATGAGAATAAAATTAAAACATCTGGGCATCGTGGCTTGGCCGAGAACATTGAGAAACTTGGTTTTAAAATTCTTGTAAATCCAAAACACGTCTGAAAATCATGAAACTTGGAATGGATGTCATGTCATGGTACTACCATGTTGTGGTAAAAAAATTGGCCAAATAGGAACAGATTTTGGTATAAGCTCCTTGCAAACCGAAGCTTCTCTCAAGAAGGCTCGTGGTTCTAAGAGGGAACGTGCCACCTTTGAGTGTGAAACGATATACGTTGTCCCCCTTGAGTTTATTTACAAAGGCAACATAGAACTACATGAGTGCCCTGTTAAATTTGGAATTATTCCGGCTTCGTTTGGCCTTATTTACACATTAATTGAGTTTTTGGTCATTTAATGTGCATAATTCAAATTTGAACTACAAGCACATGCTCCCGTGCACCAAAGTTGGTTGAAAATCACATTTGTGTCCTCGGGTGAATTTCTACTCCCTCCTTCCATCTATATAGGTCCTAATGCGTTTTTCGAGGCTAACTTTGACCAAACGTTAGAGCAATAATATATGACATGCAACTTACACAAAGCATACCTTCAAATTTGTATGTCAAAGGAGCTTCCAATAATATAATTTTCATAGTATACATCTCATGTGCTATTAATCTTGTCAATAGTCAAAGGCTGTCTTGAAAAACACATTAGGCCCTATATAGATGGAAGGAGGGAGTAGGTCCCATGCAAAAAATGAGAATAAAATTCAAACATCTGGGCATCGTGGCTCGGTCGAGAACATTGAGAAACTTGGTTTTAAAATCATGAAACTTGGCACGGTGTCATGTCATGGTAGTACCATGCCGTGGTAAAAAAATTTGGCCGAATAGGAACAAATTTTGGTATAAGCTTCTTGCAAATCGGAGCTTCTCTCAAGAAGGCTCATAGTTCTGGGAGGGAACGTGTCACCTTTGTGTGCATAGTTCAAATTTGAAATACAAGCACATGTTCCAGTGCACCAAAGTTGGTTGAAAAATCACATGTGTGTCCTCGGGTAAATTTCTAGGTTCCATGCAAGAAATGGGAATGAAATTCAAAATTCTGGGCGTCGTGGCTGGGTTGGAAACATTGAGAAACTTAGTTTTTTAATTCCTGTAAATCCAAAACACGCATGAAAATAATGAAACTTGGCTTGGTGCCATGACATGGCACCAACATGCTATGGTAAATTTGCAGTCCGATTTGCGAAGGCGCACACATTAACAATCAACAAAGTCATTTTGGAACAAGTGCTGTCATGTTACAATCGGAAACACAAGTATTATTGAAACCGTGGGCGTTCTACTTACTAGTACCATTTACGTGCCGCCACGCGTCCCCATTTTTTATTAGCTAGGAGGCGCCGTGCAGGGTAGCTATTTGAGTACGAGAGGCGTGCGATCAGACCCCTGCGCGTGCTTATCGGGAGGAGAGCCCTTTGACCTCCATCTGCCGTCCACCTCTCTCCCAAGGTCTCCATTAATGGCGCCCGAGCCTCTGTTTAATGGCGTGGCTATGTCTCACTCGACTGAGATTTAAGAGAGAAAAAAGAAAATCTGAAAGCACGGATCTTGATGTAAGATCCGACGGACCTATATAGCATCCACTGCAACTTATAGCAAGACTGATGAATATATATAAGGACGATTAATTAATTTTTTTGATCAAAGAAGGGCTTGCCCCTTCCGATTTTCATTACTGAAAACCACCACAATTCACAAGAAGTTCAGCACAACTCCAGCCTAACACGAAGGACTAAAAGCTACCAAATTGAAATCGCAACATCCCAAGAGGCCAACAAAGGCCAAACATCTGCGCTAGAACCCAACATTTCACAACCGATGACACAATCCACATCCTAAACCGATTATTACATCAAAAGAAACCAGGAAACTGAAGGAATCCCAGCAGCAACTAGAAGAACAGCAACGCTAGGGTCGCCACAGCAAGAGTTTTCTTCATTCCAGCCTCGCAACATTGATCCTCCACAGAAAGATAAGGACGATTAATTGTCTTACATAATTAGAAAGATAATTAAAAAAGCCACATGCGGCTACGCCCGAAATACACAAGGGCAAAAGAAGAAGGAAGACAAGGATCTGGCTCGCTGATCTCTACTTTCTTGATGCGTTGCTGCAGGCCGCGGGAACTAGTCTCCGCGGCGAGCGGCGATGAGCTCTTTCGTGTCCTCAAGACGCTGCTTGAGAACATCCACGGATTCCTCCACCAGCCTTTGGCGCTCATTGCGGAGCATGTCATTCTCGTCCATAAGTTTCTTGACGATGACGCCGGTCCTCTTCAACAAGGCACTGGTCTCCTCCTGCTGGTCTGCACTTCGGACGATCTTCTCCCTCAGCAGGTCGCGCTCGGCCCGGAGCCTCTCATTACCCTCCCATAGTTGTCGGATGACGTCGGTAGCCTGTTCAAACGAGGCTTTCATGTCGTCCTGCAACCTCGCCCAGCCGGAGATCTGATCCATCTGGCTATGGACGATCGCATGCATGCGCCTGTAACAGTCGTCGCCTGCCCGCGAGAAATTTTCCCAGGCCGCCGCGGCGCGGCGGGACATCTCTGCTGCATTCGTGGCGCGGCGGGACATCTCTGCTGCTTCCGCGGCGTGGCCGGACCAGTCTGCTGCATCGACGGCGCGGCGGGACCTCCGCGCTGCTACTTCCGCGCGGCGGGACATGTTGGCTGCTCTCGCAGCGAGGCGGGACATCTCTCGTGCTTCCGCTTCCATGCTCGCCTCTCCCTGGTGGCAATCTCTCGACCCAGAACTTACGCTGGCCATGGCAGACGCAAGGGAAGGATGCTGAATGACTTGTTTGTTTTTGTGGATTAGGAGTTGAGGAGGAATGTGCAGTCATCTTGGCATACTAGTATTTATAACCGAGTACTAATACGCTCCTAAGTGGGAAACCGTTTAGGTTGTGATCGGTGTGAACAGGTTTACAATTCAATATAGCGTGGTACTAATACGCTCCTAAGTGGGAAACCATTTAGGTTGTGATCGGTGTGAACAGGTTTGCAATTCAATATAGCGTGGAGTAATTTGGAATGTGACGAGACGCAAGCTCAAAATTTATTGACGGTTCTAGTTTCGAAGTGCGGCACTATTCCCGGATGGAGTACTTCTTTTTCTACTCCCTCCTTTCCGGTTTTATAGGGCTTATCTCAAAATTTCAGTTTTTCCATTTTATAAGGCTCAATTTGGTTGTTCCCCAACACATGTTCAGATTCCAAGGTGCATTAAGTCATTGCATGCAAGTATTAAGAGAAAATTGACCAATGCATGTACTTTATGCATGCATGCATTGCAATTAATGCATTGATAAACATAATTTTTTGAGAAAAACAAGAGCATTAATTAGGTGCTTTTGCAAACTACAAAAAATATTCCACCACTCACCATCTTGGTTGGTGAGATTTTTGAATTAAGCCCTATAAACCGGAAAGGAGGGAGTACCGCTGTGTACGTGCAATAACTGGCACCGCCGTATACATATCTTACGGTTAATGGGGCGTTCGACAGGAATAGCCGCGTGGCGAGCTCTCACACACGCGTCTGTTTTTTCTCGAAAAGGAGGATGATGACCCCCGGCCTCTGCATCTGGGAGTCACACACGCATCTGTAGCTACGAATTGTAGTGTTCTCAACCATCCGATTGGCTCTGTCATGGATGTACCTATATACTAAAACATGTCTAGATACATCTATATTTTGACAAATGGAAGGCATGTATTGTGGAACGGAGGGAGTGCTTGTCATCAAAATGGATAAAAAGGGACGTATCTAGAACTAAAATACGTCTACATACATCTCCTTTTATCCATTTTGATGACAAGTAGTACTTCTTACCCAAAGGAACATTATATCCAACAGACACAAAATATCCGTTCGACTGTTGGAAATTATTGATCTGATGTCGAAGTAATTGCTGCATCGCCACCAAAACCCACCATTTCTTAAGCTAAAGTAGACCAAGGTAATCCCTATATTAGCATATTACTAAAATAAACAGAAGGCACTGTAGAAACATTTAGGACGTGAGCTTGTCAATCTAAATGTGGAGGGACACAAGCTTAGCCCCAGCCAACAGCTTGGGCGGAACTGTCAAGAAGGTCAGCTCCTGCACGTCGACGTCGCCGGGATCCTTGCTGCTTGTCACCTCCATTTCCACCTTGACGGCATCGATCGTGCCTTTGGGCTCCCCCAGCGGGCCGTTCGCCCATAGCTTGGCCACGTAGTGTGGCAGTGGGGACGCCCCCGCTCTGATGCAGACGACCGACACGGCGATAGGCGCGCCGATGTCGAGCACGCCGCCGACCAAGAAAAACGCGCGGTGGTCCTCCTTCGCGAACAGCAAGAGCCGTGGCTCCGACAGTGGCACTTGCAGCTGGAGCACCTTGCCATACTGGATCCTGTGCACGGGCATGGGATGCGCGGTGCTGATGTGGTGGTAGAGCGCCGGTGGCGGGCCTTCGTAGCCGCAGACGGGCACGGGGCATTTGCAGGGCGCGAGCGGACACACGCTCTGGTGATCGGCGAGCTTGTGGTAAGTGACATAGAGCCCACAGCCTTCGTGCAGGCACTCCACCCTCACCGATGAAAGGACGGAGTCCACCACCGTGTTCCGCACGTCGAAGCCACCGCCGTGCTCGCACTTCTGGCACTGCCGCTGGTTCCCGGGGCGCTCGACGCGGCAGTTCGCGCAGGCCAGGTGCCCTCCCTTGCACTGCAGAAATCAATCGAACAGCACATCAATCAAGAAACCTGCACCTTGCTCAATCAGCCGAACGGACGAGGTGTATTCGAACCTCATACACTGGAGGCGTCAAGGGGCGGAGGCACAAGGGGCAGTGGAGCACGGTGAGGTCCATCGAGACCTTAGAGAGCTCCATCGTCGGGTCCTGTTCGGTCTGCATGATCTCGCCCTCCTCGTGCACAACCATCTCTCGACTTGGGCCGGGGTATTACAAAGCTTTACCGTCACATATTTTATACTACTTCAAGGTGAATTAAATCAGCACATGCAAGTATCAAAAGGAGAGTCACGGCATGCATGCATGTGTTGTAATTAATGCATCGGTAAACGTAAATTATTGAAATATATCGAGTGCAGTGCTTTGATGTGTCGCATCAACTTGTACATCAATGAGAAGTTTGATTATCCTCTCCCTCGTGGACTTAACTGCACCTGCCTTTGGTTGTATGACAGGTTGGCCACACACCTGTCAGGCCCACCTGTCATACACGCAAAGGCAGGAGCGTCCCTCCCTCGCCCATGAGCGTGGTGGCTGGCAAGACTAGGAGAAGCTTTCGCTACATGCTCTCCCTCCCGCACGCGGTGGACATGCAGCAGTTCAATCGGTGTCAGATGGCCAGAAGCGTACTGTAGTACTCCTCCAGTGCAGTAGTACTCCATCATTGTTTGACTTCCCGAAGAGGCGAAGAGCCAAGCGCAGCCCGGACACTCGTGTGGCAGTTTCATGTGTAGAGTAGTCTAGGATAGCGTGTACCGTGCGTGTAAGCTTAAAATCGTTGGGGTCGGCTCCATGCTATGTGGCCGTCTCGAAGTTTAAAAAAAAATTAAAATAGTCTTCTGGCCCTACCTGACACCCTAGTGATTGTAGTTTGCACGCTCATCTGGTCAAGACAGGAATATATATTTTAATTTGTTCTTTTCGAAAAGGGGGGACCCCCCAGCCTCTGCATCAGAACGATGCATAGGGCCACATATATTTTAATTTGTGGTGGGTAAATGTTAGAGGTTGCAGCAAATATATTGTACACTGCGGGTCTTTCACCCAAGTTTAGAGGCAAGCATGTGGGGCCAGTGCTATGATGTGTCGCGTCAACTCGTACAACGAGGATAAGCTTGATTTTACTACACGCCTTCTCCCTCACCCATGCACGCGGTTGCTCGCAAACGAGGATAGGCTTTTGCTTAGTAGTACTTCTACAACAAGCTATCCGTCCCGCTCGCGGTGGACGGACATGCAGCAGTGGATTCGACACTGTAGAAGCAGTAGTAGTAACATCATTGTTCGTCTTCTCGAAGAGGCGAAGAGCCAAGCGCAAACCGAACGTTGCAGTTGCGAACATTGGAGCACGCATATAGCCAGGCTCTTGCATGAGACTAAATTGCTATGTGAGCCCACTATTGTACTAGTACGTACAACTACTTGCTAGTATAGCCCTATAAACCAGAAAGGAGTATTTGCCCTTCTAGAGATTTCAACAAGTGACTAGACTACACCGAGAAGGAGTACATATGGAGCAAAATGAGTGAATCTGCACCGTAAATAAATACGTACTAGTTCTATCGTTTTCCTCTCCAAGGTGCACAATATTGAGTATACTGACTAGTCTCTTTTTGACACGCATTTACGTTTTTTTACACAGTACAGACGCAAGCGCTCATATACACGCGCATACAGTCACCCCTATGAACGCACACACGCATGGCACTATCATCTTGAAATTTACGAAGTCACCATAGGCACCTCGTCGTCGATGGGTCCATAGGTGCTTGAATGCCAAGGAGGGAGAGGTTATCGGTTCCCGAGACGTTGAACGGTCAATGATGCATCCTCAATTACATGTAGAGGGAATTAATTGGAGAAGCAGAATTGAGCCAGCACGATGTGAATGCAACACAGTTTGGACTCTCATATAATAAAGGCGCCCCACCACTCCAATCCATCTACTCCCAAGTCTCTGCGCAACACTGCTCACTCCAATCCAAGACCAAGTGACCAGAAGCCACAAGCACCTATGGAGGCGATGGACGCGAGCGGCAGTCGGCTGTGCCAAATCATCCAAGGCGCCGGCCTGCGGCCCCGCACCGCGCAGTGTTTCCAGACGGTGCTCGCGACCGCAGGCATCGTAGCCCTCGCCAATGCCGGATTCGCCTCTCGCATGGACGACATGATGGTCAACTCCATCCGCAAGTTCACCGCCGTCAAGAAGCGCGCGGACGACCTTGCCGTACTGCTCCAGCCCGCGCGCCCAGGCTCCTCATTGCCTGCCACCCTCATCGGCCTCCATGGTGACGAACTCTTTCAAGCCCTAGTGGCCCTGCAGGTGCCGGAGGTCATGAGGAAGAATGTGCACCTCGAGGCCGCGCTCGCCGCGCAGCGCCTCGCCTCGCCATGCAAGAAACCATCGACCTGCACATCCACGTCAACGAGGAAATCGTATACATAGGCCACTACAAGGCAAGCGAGGACAGAAAGACGTTGTCCTTCTTCCAGCGGCTGGAATCTTTGGACGCCATTCTTCAGAAGCACGTCGACCTGGCCACGAAAGCAGTTGCTACTTAGGTGCCGTTCGGTGGGCCGGCGCCCTGAGTCGAGGAGGTGGACGTCGTCGATGGATGCATCTCTTCTTGCCTCCTGTAACCAGCACTGCATCGCCTCGTGGCCTTAATGTTTTATTAGTATAGTACTCCCTCCGTTCCCAAATATAAGTCTTTCTAAAGATTCCAGCAAGTGACTACTACATACGGAGCAAAATGAGTGAATCTACACTCTAAACTATATCTACGTACATCTGTATGATGTATTCCATTTGAAATAGTATCTAAAAAGGCTTATATTTATGAATGGAGGGAGTATATGGCATTTTTATTCCAGTCGTAACATTTTCACTGTGAGGTGGGGCCGCAGTTGAGCAAACCCACCCCGCCCACCGGGCGTCAGCCGAGTTTAGAATTAGAAGAGAGAAACGAGGGAGGAGAGCTAGCTGTAGCACAGACGCTGTTGTCAGATGGGACTCGTGTTTATAGAATAGGAGTACTGAGCACTCGTGCCTCTTTTCTTTTTTTTGAGGGAAAAATTAGTCGTATGTCTAGTACCACTAGTTGGGTGCGTGCGATGTCACATCCCTAGCTTCTGACATTGCACTAGGCTAGATTCATGTGTGCATCATGTTTAAATTTTCCCTAAACTTGAAATGGGGATGTTCAAACCCCAGCACCAAATGAAATCCAACTAGGATCACAATGAAATATTTTCAATGATCCCAAAATGCCTTTGGAAATGTTCATCATTTCTGATAAAGGTAAAAACCTCTGCCAAAATGATAAACATATTTCTAGGTCATTTCTGGATCATTGGATTAAATCATAAAGTATTTGAATTTGGACATTTAAATTCTATAAAATATTTAAACTGTCCAAATAATCTTGAAAGCAT